>NW_022111324.1:28811208-28841720 GCF_000313985.2 Echinops telfairi | reverse complement strand
CTGTGTGATCATGAAGTGCCAAAGGGATCAGTTATCCGTCATCAAGGAACAAAAAATCATATCATTGTGAATGAGGGGGAGTGCGGAGTGGGGACCCAAAGCCCATCTATAGGAAAGTAGACATCCCCTTACAGAAATGTTGAGGGGAGGAGACGAGCCAGTCAGGGTGCAGTGTAGCAACAATGAAACATACAACTTTTCTCTAGTTTCTAAATGCTTCCTCCCCTGCCACTATCATGATCCCAATTCTACCTTACAAATCTGGCTAGACCAGAAGATGTACACTGGTACAGATAGGAAGTGGAAATACAGGGTATCCAGGATGGATGATCCCTTCAGGACCAGTGGAGAGAGTGGCAATACCCGGAGGGTGAAGGGAGATTGGGGTAGAAAGGGGGAACTAATTACAGGGACCTACATATAACCTCCTCCCTGTAGGATGGACAACAGAAAAGTGGGTGAAGGGAGACGTTGGACAGTGTCAGATATGACAAAATAATCATTTATAAATTATCAAGGGTTAATAAGGGAGGGGGGCACATGGAGGGAGGGGGAAAAATGAGGAGCTGATGCCAGGGGTTCATGTGGAGAGCAAATGTTTTGAGCATGATGAGGGTAATGAATGAACAACTGTGCTTTATACAACTGATGTATGTATGGATTGTGATAAGAGTTGTATGAGCCCCAATAAAATGATTTTTTTAAAAGATTGAATAAAAAGATTGAAAACAGATTAAGAAAAAGATTGAATGGAACATACAAAGGACTTTATGCTATGTTGTTTTCTTAATTAAATCATGAGTATTCACAAACACATGCCAGACATTAGTGCATTCAGTGATATTTAGCAGAGATTTTACCTGACTACTTATACATCTCTGGCCTCCTTAAATATAGGTTATTAAAAAATAAAGTAGAATATCTGGTGAAGCTTGAATAGTCTTATTATTTGCAAACTGTTGTTGGAGTATTTTTTAACTGTAATGAGATTGATTCTATGAATGGATATTATAAATTAAATATAAAAGAAAGAATTAGGTAAACTCAAAATTTTAATTAAATTGAGAGATCAGAAGAAAATAATAGCTAGCATTCAATTCCATGCTAAAGCAAATTAAATTATTATTAGAAAGTCACTTTTATAATAATTTAGCTGCTTTTGATGAATCAATTAAGAGTTGCTACTTGATCCATCAACTCCATGACATGATCTTGGAGAAGATTGCATTGAAAGAATGCATGATAACGACCATGGGACACTCCACTGCTGTTAGAGCTCCTTCCTAAAGGAAATCCAATTGAGAAGTCTCCTCGAAGAAAGGTTGAAGCCTCTAGGATCATGGCATCAGTATTGCCAAAGACCCTGTTGCAGCTACCAGGTATACCTGTTATGTATTCTTACAGGGGTAGCCTCAGATTCCAGCTTCATGAAGTCATAAGCAGACTGAATCTCCTGTTGTTAGTGTCATTAAATTGGTTCAAATTCATAATGATCCCCTGTGTCTCATAGAATTTTCCACTCACAGAGCAGAACTGCCAGATAGCAATATCTAGGCTGTAGCGATTGTAGGACCAGATTATCAGCCCACCTCTCATGGAGCTACTGGGTGGTTTCAACTTGCTGCTGAGCACTTAGCGATTTGTGATACCCTGGCTTTTTGCTTGCCATTGGATCTTAGGGCAGTTACATAATCTACTGTCAATTTTCGAAGGGGTGGAGTCTAGCCTGTCAATCAGGTCCTAGCCAATGAGGCCTCTGTGAGAGCATGACCTTCTTCTGAAGATTCTGGGAACTCCTGTCTTCCTCCCGGGAGGTGGGAGACACATTCTCCCTGTGATATGCTTATGGAGCCAGAGCCTTGGAGCTGGAGGAGCCACGTGGAGACCCACACCAGCACTGAGATGTTTCCACCACCACTGGCTCCACAAGACTTTCCACCCACTGGCCTGTGTGCCTCCTGCATTCGGCATCATTGAAAATGTTGCGTGAGTCTGAAGAGGAATTTATAGACTGGTATTGGACATATGGTCTAATATCATAGTTATGGACTTGATCTGGACTGGGCTGGGATGTTTTCTTAATGTACAATTACTCTATATGAAGCTCTTTCTTATACCCATATGAGTGTCGATGAATTTGTTTCTCTAGTCAACCCAACTAACACAGATATATTAAAAGAACACAATAAATCTCTAACATTGGTCTCCTGCTGCTTCAGCTAAAATGATACTTACTTCCTGGGTACGTAGGCACAGAGGAAATTCAGGTGGATATTGAGATTATTGAATAATTTTACATTTTCTAAGAATGCATATGAATATAGTACTCATTTTCCATTTCTCTCATTTCCATCCAAGATATATCTTCATTAGGTAAAATAAAGTGTTTGTGCTATTTCTCCTCAAAATTGAGCATGTATTTTCTTAATTATCATCATTTTGAAAATGAAGCATTAACTTAGCTAAGTAAGCCATTGATTATCCTTAGCTATGATTTTGGAGAGAGAAATAACTCACATTTAAATATTGTGCAAAATAATTCTGTGTAGTTTTTCTTTTTCCTTTTTTGCTTTGCCTACGACAATTTAGCTAAACTGTAACTTCATCTTCCAGAATATTTCTGTCCAGGTCTGCATGTGATTTTAAAGTAAAATAAATGCATGTGAGCAAGCATCAGCAACTCTATTTTGACAACCAGAAGGAGGCACACACGCTGGTACACACGCTCTGGGTCAGCCAGCTCACGTTGTTCACATGAGCTTGCAATTGGAGGATTGAATTCTGTGAGAGGCAACGCTGGTTCCAGCCAGCCTTTGCTCTCTCTCATCAGGACCACTTTTTCTTCCTAATGCTTGTCCTGCTGACCTCTGGCCCAGCCAAAGGTGGGGAAGAAATGACAGAAGGTAAACCAGCTTCCACAATTGCTTAAGGTCAAATCCCCTCAATAACCTTCTGTTATATAGAAAACTCCCTCCATGATTTCACTTCTCTGATCAAACCATGGCTGATACCACTGGTGTCCAAGGGTCAAAATTCCTTTCCATAAGAGAGTTGAGCCTACAAGAAGTTACAAACCAAGGATATAAATGTAACAAACCTGCTATTAATTATATTGGCAGGAGATATAATGAGAACTGAGCATGAAGGAGCAATGCTTACTAGTTTTGATGACTTTCAAGATTTCCTATACATTTTCAATCTTAATATTTCTTACTGTAGTTCTTTAAAACAAATTATCTTACTGGGGGCTTTTATAGCTCTTATCACAATCCATCCATCCATTGGGTCAAGTACATTTGTACATATGTTGCCATCATCATTTTCATAATGTTTACTTTCTACTTGAGCGGTTGGTATTCTTTTTTCTTTAATTTATAAATCATTTTTGTTGGGGGCTCTTACAGCTTTTATAACAATCTATACATCAATTGTATCAAGCACATTTATACATATGTTGCCATCACCAATTTTGAAATATTTTCTTTCTGTTTAAGCCCTTGGATTCAACCCTTCTTCTCCGCCCCCCACCCCCCCACTTCCCTTCATGGACCCTTGATAAATTATAAATTATTATTGTTTTCATATCTTTACACTCCCTGCTGTCTCCTTTTATCTGCATTAGTGTTGTTCGTCCCCTTTGGGGCGGGGGACTTTATACCTCAATGTAGTTGGTTCCCCATTTCTCTCACTTCTCTCCCAAGCTACCCCCTACCCTCAATCACCCCCTATCACCACTCCCACTGCTGTTCCCGAGGTGTTTATCTGTCCTGGATTCCATGCACAAGAGCTCATATCTGTACCAGTGTACATGCTTCAGTCTAGCCAGATTTGTAAGGTAGAACTGGGGTCATGATAGTGGGGTGGGGGGAAGCATTAAAGAATTAGAAGAATGCTGTGTGATCCATCAGTGCTATACTGCACCCTGGCTGACTCGTTCTTTCCTTGTGACCCTTCTGTGAGGAAATGTCCAATTGTCTACAGATGGGCTTTGGGTCTCCACTTCTACTCCATCTTTCGTATTGATATATTTTTTTGTTTTGGGTCTTCTGATGCCTGATACTTTATCCCATCGACACCTTGTGATCACACAGGCTGGTGTGCTTCTTCCATGTAGGCGTGTTGCTTCTCATCTAGATGGCCGCTTGTTTATCTTTGAGCCTTTAAGACCCCAGACGCTATATCTTTTGAGAGCCAGGCTCCATCAGCTTTCTTTATTACATATGCTTATGTACCCATTTTGTCTTCAGCGATCATGTTGGGAAGCTGAACATCACAGAATGCCAGGTTATTAGAACAAAGTGTTCTTGTATCTGCTGCCTTACTGATTAACATTTAAATACATGTACACAGACCTACATCTCTATCGTTTTGTGTTAATGTATTTATATATATTCATGCCTAAATTTATGCCTGAAAAATGTCTTTTGCCTCCTAGTTCTTTCCTCTATTTCTTTTTACTTTCCTCCTGTCCCACTAGGTCGACCCCATCCTCAGAAAAATGCACTTCACAGGACAGTACTGAAGAAACAGCCCAGGGAGAGTGGTGGGTCTGCCCAGACCACACAGGAGCAAACTAAGAGGGGAAGAGAGAGGGAGAGAGAGAGAGAGAGAGAGAGAGAGAACTGCATCCTGGCCTACCAAGCCTTGAGGATGACATTGCTGCTCAGAGCCGCCAATGCACAGGGGACCGCAGGACTGCCCCCCCCCCCACCGAGACACGACACCCCTCACTGACCCACAGGGCTACAGGGGACAGCACTGGCGACACAGAGTGGGAACTGTGCCCTGTCCCCACCCCCACGCTCCACACACACAGCGAGCAACCTTAAAGGGAGTGCAGCAGAACAACAAGGAAGCACCCCAAGAACCTCCCAAATAGACCGAGGAATCGGTGGGCAGGGCGGCTCCTTGGCAGACCGCATTGGAAAGCCTGCAGAAGGGTCAGCAGGCAGACCTGGAACTATTCATAGGGGTTTTATGGTGTGTGCGTGTTTTTGTTCTCTTTGTCCCCTTTTTATTTCTTTTTTCTTTTTCTCATGTCTAGTCGTATAAGATAGGTAGGATAACCAAGCATGAGGAGAAAACAATGGGGCCATTGGCTCTGGGGGTGGGGGTGGGGGATGTGGGAAGGGAGGAGGTGGGAGAAAGGGAGGGGGAAGCCAACAAACCCAGGGACAAGGAAATAATCAGAGATCTAAAATCGATGTCGAGGAAGGCATGGAGTGCCGGGTGGGTTTGATCAAGTGTCATGTAGCCGAAAGTACTGAGAATTGAATGAAAGGTGAACCTGATTGTAGTTTTCATGGGAAATAATTCTATAGGAGTAGATAATCTCTACTGAATCTGTGCTATAAATTCCTTCAAAATACAAGATTCAGACTGTTGCTGTTGTTGTTAGTTGCTACGAAGCAGGCTCTGACATAGCAACTCCTGGACAACAGACGGAAACACTGCCCGCTCCAGCGCCAGCCCCACCATCACTGCCGTGGGTGAGCCTGGGCCAGGCTCTAGGTCCACCTGTTTCCTTGCAGGGCTTCCCCTTTTCGCCGTCGCTACTTTACCAAACATCGTGCCCTTTCCCAGGAACCCTAAGGAAGTCCTGATGCAAGGTCCAGAAAGGTGAGACAAAGTCTTTCCATCTCTTCTTCAAAGGAGCGCTCCAGCTCTACTCCTAAGACACATCTGTCTGCTCTTCTCGAAGAGCCTGGCACCTTCAACGTTCTTTGTTAGCACCATCGTTCAAATGCATCAATGATTTTCTGGGCTTTCTTATTTATTGTCAGATCCTATATGCATTTGAAGTGATTGAAAAAGCCATGGCTCAGACCAGGTGCCTCTTTTTTCTCAACGTGACATGTTTGCTCTTTGATATTTTCAATAGGTCTTGTGCAGCAGATCTGCAGGGCAATGTGTCAGTTGGTTTCTTCATCGCTCCTTCTAGAAGAATCGATTGTGGATCCAAGTAAAGTGAAGTCTTTGGCAACTTGAGTCTTTCCTCTGTTTGTCAGGATGCTGCCTAGTCCCGTCGTCCAGCGTGCAGGTTTTGTTTTTGATTACGTTGAGTTCTTACATTATTGTTGCACTGTAGTCTTTGATCTTCAGCAGTAAGTGTTTCAAGTCCACGCCACTTACACAGCTAGCTGGGAAACCTTAAACAAACAAACAAGCAAACAAACCCAAACAAACCATTGCCCTCCTTACTCAGTGGTATTAGGAGCCCTGGTGGCATAACAATTAGGTATCATGCATCTAACTGCACGGTAGCAGTTCAAAGTCATCAGCATCTCTGAGGCAGAAAGACAAGGATATCTATTCCCATAAAGAGTTACAGTCTCAGAAAGCCACAGGGTTTCCTTATCTTACCTTAGCCTATGAGGTCTCTGTGAGTTTCAATCAATTGATGGCAGTAAGGTTGGCACTTGCTTTATCAGAAGCTTGCATTTTGGAATCAGAACACACTGGATTCAACTATCTGTTGTTATACATATGTGAGTAAGTCAGTCATTCACCTTTATGATCTTTGGTTTTTCTAGCTGTAAAGTTCTGTGGACTCCAGAACATATGTATACAACCAAACAGGGGCACCAATGAATGCAGGATTTGCCTTTCACCACGATGGGCACATGTTTTATTTTCATTTCAAAATGTCCTAGTGCTTTTTTTCAACTGGTTCTCGGCACTGTGCAGAGTGACTAGCATGGAGTTCATGGAATCCCTGGATCGTGCAAATGGCTAACATGTGTGGCTGCAAACTAAAAGGGTGAAGGTTCTAGTTCACCCAGAAACAACTTGGAAGAAAGGCCTGGTGACCTACTCCTGAAACAAACCAGTCACTGAAAATCCTGGGAGCAGAGCTGTACTCTGCTCATCGGCCGCCATGAAACAGAATCCACCTCACAACCATTGCTTATATAGTTGATGTTCAGTAGTATTTGTGGTACAATTGAAGCACGTCTTTATTGCTAGTGTAGTATACATCTCAAACCAAACTCATTGTCAGTGAGCCAATTCTAAGTCATAACGACCATGTAGGATAGAGTAGACCTGCCCCTGTGAGTTTCTACTCTATTCAGGACTAGAAAGCCTTCTCTTTCTCCCGCAGTGCTGGCTGGTGGTGTCTAACGGCTGTGGTGAGCAGTCTGACCCATAACCACTTAGCCACCAGGGCTCATGGATAGATTTATAACCTCTTATCAGGAATGACCATGTTGCTGTAATGTTTCAGAAAGGGCTTTCTTGTTTGCATGTCTGAAAAGCCTACACATGCAGTAATGATGACAGGCCAGTGGATGTCACCCTCGGCACACACGTCTTCTCTCAAGTTTCTTGGAAAGGTAGGCTGACTTTCCACAGATGTTAGCCTTTTACCCAGGACAATGCAGGAGCGGACGGTGCTCCCTAGAGGAGACCCATCCATCATCATGGAGCCCTCTCCATTGCATCTTCCTCCAAGGACATGCAGAGGCGTTGGGAAAGCTTTCCACAGCATGCTCCAATCTATAGGATAATGATGTTTGTTGGTTGATGGGCTTTAGGGAATGTATCTTAGTTAAGTAATACAATTTAGAAATTTTGTTTGGCTATAGTAGAAGTCGTCTTGGTGGAAAGAAATCAGGGGATCTGAGAGTAGGGTTTGGAAAGAGATTCGCTTTTCACTCTTGTACCTTTTGTCAGCACTTTTGCTAATGAGCTGCCCATTCAAAAGTAAACATTAAAGACTAAATAAAATGGTGTTTTCCAAAATATTGAGAGTTCAGGTATGCATTGCTCAACATCTACATTTTATTCTGTGAAATAGGATGTTATGAGATTTGGATTTTGTGTAAATATCATATTATATGTAGTACATGTTTGGGTATATATTTAATGCACATTTATCAAAGTATTTTCCATGCAAACTGCTCTAGCTCTTAATATTGGAGCCTCTGGCTTTCCAAATTTGCACTGCAATTGGCTGTCAGAGGACCTGGTCAGAATAAAACGTCTGAAAGGACTGAGTGGAAAGGCTGCATCCCAGCATCTCCCTGCTGGCCCCACCTGTGGTGGAGCAGGGGCTGCAGAAGACAGCAGCCACAGGAGCTGCCCAGGGGCTGACACAAGGCTGTGGACTGCAGTCGAGCAATGCATAGTGACTCTCTACACTCAATGGCAGCTTCACACAACCCACTTCTCCCCATCCCAGGGGACACATCTATGTAGTAGGTCATTGTCCCCGGGGGACGTTTTATAGCAAGCACCCGTGCACTTCATTCCTTGGATTATTTGTCCTATTAGTGACAAGGGAAACTTCTTTTTAAAAATATCTGGTTAATGTTCTTTGTAGTGCTATAGCTTTCCATTCCTCAAACTTGTGTCTCATTCAGCTATTAATTCATATTTAGTTATTTGAATAGTTACTCTGCAGTTAACAATCTCCAGATATGGCGGTAAGTAAAATATACATTTAAAAAAAGAGAATAAATAGGAATTAGAGGTAAAGAATTATGTCGGTTTCAAATTCATCTTTGGCTAGTTGCCATTTGGATATTTTAGAAAGTAAAGTTATAATAAAAATAAACATTTTATACTTTCATCAGTAAGGAGGTTTTCTGAGGTTGAAAATATCAAATGTGTTCTACCTGGGCACGACTTGTCAGAGCAATTTGGAGACATGCCTCACAAGACAAGTCCAAAAGTGGGTTTTTTATTATGGGAGTAAATGTGAAATATCATATCATGAGATAAGCAAGGAGTGGGTGTGTTCGTGTAGGGTATGTTTTCTGTGAATCTCTTTTGAGCTAGAACAAGAGTAGCTGAAACAAGCAGTCAACAAAGCAAGCAGAGATGAGGGAAGCTAGAGGCCACACCACGTACGATGTCCAGGGAACCAAGAACAGCGGCTGAAAAGAGACAAGGACCTGCCACCAGAGTCAACAGACAGAAAGTCTTTCCCCCAAACCAATGCCCTGACTTAGAGCGTCTAGACTCCTAAACTGTGAGTCCCGCTTTATGATACTTACGGTAACAGCACTAGCAAATCAAACAGACGGCGAGAGTGGGCTCTCTGGATGGGGGCTAGCTCCACCACTGGGGGTCACAGCACCCCTCCATAAAGAAATAGGCAACACAACAGAAGCCCATTCCAATGGATAGGGGGAATCGGGCTTGTTCCAGATGGGGTTGGTTTCAGTCCTCTCTATTAGTGAGCAAGAACTTAAGACAGAAGACAAAATACTGTTACACTGACATTGAAGTGTAGAGATGAATTGAGAGCCCCCTGATGGCCCTAAAGGAATTCCAGCGTCTAGACAGAACTGACCATCTTAAGTCTGGGCTACTGAAGGAACTGGTAAATGAAATCATCAAGCAGGCATCAGGGGTCTTGCGGAAAGAGAGGTACCAGAAACCTTGTTTTGATCTTCAAATGGGCATGAAAAGATGCTGGAAATGTTAGATCTTTCAGCAGACTGGTGAAGTTTTTAAATTTTATGTAATATCAAGGAGCAGGTGAGGCAATTAAGTTTCTATTTATGAGTCTTCTCCTTATCCTTTTCCTTCTGCATGATTAGAATCTACTCACCATCTCCTAATCTGTTTCTTATTTTAACAGTCGCTGAGTGAGACAAATGGCATGCGCTCGAGTACTAACTGAAAGGTTTGCAGTTCAAACCTACCCAGTAGTGTCTCTGAAAGATGACACTAACCCAACACCCCAGGGGGCATATCAGCCCTATGTGCAGGCACTATGAGTTCAAACCAACTCCATGGCTTCCTCCTGCTTCAGTTAGGTTGTACCCACCACTCCCTACCCCCACCACCTGCAAGCTCTTCCCCACAGTCATTTTCATGAGTAGGAGTATTTCTTGCATCCATGCTCAGGAGACTTAGGGTAGAGTTTGACCTTTATTTACCATTGTATCTGGGAAGGGGAAAATTGGAAAGTATTTATTATGTGGCCTCCAGCTCAGGGTGGAGCCGAATCGCCATGGTTTGATCTCATGCATACACCCGTCCTTTCTGGATCTCAGCCTATTCCTCTGTAAAACGACTCTTATTTCTCCAGAGTGAAAATCAAGAATATTTACTAACAATGCAGGGTGGTCCACATATGTGAAACAGAGACTGTGGGTTCAGGGTGGAGCCTAGGACAGCCTGAAACAAGCCCTACTGTCTGGCATCCTGGGACCTACAGATAAACTCGCGTGTATCCCCATCTCTCAATTAGAACAGACACACCAACAATCTTTTTTTCTTGTTGCTTTTGGCTCACACATCATGGCTTATTCAAACCCAACTTCTGCAACAGCCTCCAAAGAGTGGAGGAAAACCCTACCAGGCCAACGGCCAAATTCAGCCTGTAGGTCTGGTTATTGTTTCTGTTGCATACCAAAGAATGCCTATTTTTCATCTCCATACTCTGTTGCCAAAGAGGAAATAATAACAAAGCGTTGCTCTGTAAGAGGAGCGGCTCTGCCTCGTGTGCACGTCCTTCTTTGATCCAACGAACCAGGCGAGTTATTCTGAGGTCAAGAGCGGCAAGACAGAAGGCCAGCCGGTCCTGGAGCAGTTTAGCTGGGTGACTGTCAACCGAGGACAGATGAGAGTGGCTGTTCTAACTGGAGGCGAAGAAGGCTCGGTTTCATTTGTTCGGGATCCAGATGCAACAATTGGTCTTCAAAAGGCAGTTTGTAAGAAGAGGTGGAAGGAGGGTTAAAGAGCCTCGTCTGCGCAGCAGCACTCTCGGAAGGCGTGCGTGGGGGTGGATGGAGAGGAGGGTTTGCACACTGTCTGTTCTCATCTGCTTTGAATTAAAGTTAGTTTTTGTGCTACCTGGGAGGAAAGCTACTTAGGCTATCTTGTTTTGTTTTGAAGAAACACTCTTCTACAATTCAGTCCAATCCTTTGAGTGTGCTTTATTCCAAAGTGAAATAAAAGATGGCAAGCAAGATGGGAATCAGACTTGATACTAATACTTCAATGCTTTATTCTTCAGTTGGAATCTTGCGTAATTCCATGTCCGGAGAGGCTTTGCCTGGCTTCTCCAGGAGTTGTCTGAATACTGACAAGCGCTGCTCTCGTTCCTTCTGGAACGCTGCTAAAACTTAAAGAACAAAGCAAAACCAACTAGTGTTCCCTTTAACCTGACCGGGAAGGCAAACTCTCACCAAGACAACTAGCTCACGTGCGGGTCACCGCCGTGTGGGTCACCGCCGGACCTTGCTTTCTCTTCCGCGCCCCTTTGCCGGCTTTGTTCAGGAAGCAAGGAGTTGAGTACCATCGATTTCCGGAGGGAATCCCATTTCTGAACCCAAAACGATCTTCTTTTTATGTTACTTGGAAACTCACCTATTTATTCATAAATCATACCATTTACTCTGTGTTTAGAAAATGAGGCTGTATCTTCTCAGATCTTTGTTGGTGTTCTGTGTGTATTTGCTTGCTTGCTTTGTGGTCACTGTGCCTCACTTTACCTATTAAGGTTTGCTGGGACGAGTAAGTCTACTTTCAGACTCCTCACCCCCTGGGACAGTCTCCCTTCCGAGAAGTGAGGCTAAAACTCATGGAACTTCATGATATTGTTTGAGACCATTCATGCATTTTGCTCTATAGAAAATAAGTGAATAACGAATTGGGCTGTGATCCACAAGCTCTCTCTGTAGTTTGAAGCCACCAGTTGCTCCAAGGGGGAAGATGGGGCTTTCACTCCTCTAGAATTACAGGCTCTACAACACAGATGATTTTTTAGAGAATGAACTCCTTCCACTGACCCAGTTTCCCTGCCTCTTCATTTTCTTCATCACCAGGTTAACACCTAGCTACCCACCGCTTAGGGTAGCACATTTGTTACCTATGTCAGTTTGGGCAGGTTACCTTACTCATGATGCGCTGTTTCTTCACTGTAAACTAGGACTCACTTAGAGTGCCTTCTTCATTTAAACTATTCATTAATTCGGTTCATGTATGTTAAATATGCAGACCTGTGATCAGTAAGAAGTAAGTGTTCACCGAGGGTTCGGCCGGTATTATTATGATTCAGATTTTAGCTGTCACCTTGTTTGGGGATCATTTAGTGCCGGGTTAGGGACCTTGCAGGCGCCCAAATGGAATCTTTTCTTACGGTATACAGTAGCTAGGATGGAGCAAGAGCATGTGCTGAGATGAGCTACAGCAGCCTGTTCACAGATACTTATTGTGGTCATCAGAGAGTGATTCTACGCCATCTCCTTTCACTTTATTTCATATTGACTATTCTAACCACTTAAAGAATATTCCTATGTTCCCAAACCACTAACCCTCAAAGATACCACATAAAAGCTTAGTTGTCAAAGGAAGATAGATGTCATGTCTACGCAACACCCCATTCTTTCTCTACTACTCCCAGAACTAATGCGACTTCCCTACAGGGAGTCCTGGAAAGCATTTCCAAGCTTTCCTAAGTGGAATGTTTTCTTTCTTTATATCTTTTTTCCCTACCAAATTTCTCTATGCACCATTGATAGCATGGCTGGTGGCATTCAATAGGATGAAATCCTCCTTCCCTCTGTAGATCTATTTCTAGATCTGTCACACATTTGGTGATGAAGATCCATATACATGAAACATATTGCTCTTTATTGTTTCTAATAAGAAGAGCTTTCAAAACATTTATGGAAAAATCTCCTTTTTTTAAGTTCCAATTTTCCATGAACTTTTCTAAGCTCCTTCATCTTCTTCTCCATATGCTGGAAATGCTAAGAGTAGTCACACAATCTTGTCTGGTAGCCATTCATCTGATTGCTTGCTCCGCCCAGATGGCTGTTTTTCAGACTCTGCATGTGCCCAGAGTCAGCGGTTTGAGACAACCAGCTGTGCCTGAACACACAAGAAAAGGTCAGAGGAGAAAGATGAAGCGTCTACTACTCTCTGATATGGCTACCCCTCCAATGCTTTCCAATATGAGAGAGGAAGGATTTGTGTAAATCAAGCATTTGGAAAAACTGACTGAAGTTTTCATTTGCCATCCAGATGTTTCCACGTACTACCCTGATTTCTTTAATCTCACGTTGTCTCCCTGTCACGAAAACAGCTTATCCACTTAGCAAGCACTCTTCAGTGCCTCTCACTGAATTTGTCATTTGCTCTGACTCCGTACTCTGGAGATGCTGCCTGTTCCGTTCCGTTCCGCCATTTAAACGGTTCTGAGACTTCAAGTCACAGGTAAGTGAGCTTTAAAACATTAAAGAAGCTTATAGCAGCATGATAGAAAATGGGCAGTGTTAATGGCTTTAAGGCAAATGTCAGGGTTTTTTTACTTTGAGGACCAAAGAAGACAACAACATATAAAAACTACTAAGAAATGTTCAAGTAACTTTAGGCTATACGCAAAGTATTAGTCATTGTTTTCATTTATTTAGAATCAATAAAACTCCTTACCACAGATGTGTTAGACACACACTCATGCAAATATTTACTAAAATTTACTCAGTATCTCCTACACACCAGGCATTGTGCTAAGTGTAGGAGATATGTTACTAACAAGTACTTGGCCATGGATTTGAGGTGGACCATTGAAAACAAACAATTGCCATTCACCATGTACAAGTAAACGGCCTTCTGTGAGCAGACGGAAAGGGAAGTCTTTCAAGGGAAGGATGTGACTTTCCACTCCTGTCAACTTTTATAGACTTAAAACACCCACTGGGGCGGTTCTACTCTGTCGAAGGGGATGCTATGAGTCAGAATTGAATCAAGAGCCATGGCTGGCAAGCAAGGGACATATCTAGTTTTGACAGAAGGGTAATGCCTTGGTTAAATGCTAAAGGATATGTTTATGGCAGCAATTGCATTTTGCAAAGGCTTTTTTCCTGTAGACTTTCAGGAAAGCAACATACCTTCCCATTGAACAAGAATACAGAGCTTACATTTCCAGCATTTGCATGGGCTTTGAAAGCCGGATGGAGCAGTCATCATGCTGCTCTGAAACAGGTGGGCTGACTACTGTAAGCAGGAATCGATTCAATGGTAGCAGATTTGTTTGCTTCTATTATGTAAGGACATATCTGGAACAGTGATTTTCAATCTTTTAAAGAAAATCTCAGCTGGGTTTTTAAATGATGTTTTACACATAGCATCAAAATGTTCACTGAATTGAGGATTGGGAACTAGGGCTCATTTACTTTGGCTTGCTTCCTAAAGTAATTCATGAGTCAGTCTTAGCTGTCTCAAGGCTTTAAGGAAAGCTATTGATCTAGAGTTGTGCAGGGCAGAAAACTTCCACGTTAAGGCCTGAGCTCTGCTCATTGTAGAGAGAGACAGAAACCTCTTTCTCATAAGTGACCTTGAGAAGGATGGTTGGCATGTAGTAGAGCAGAGTGGACCTCACTTAACTTGATCAAGAAACAAAAGCAGACCCAAGAGAGCAAACGGCTCTTTACGGCCACTCTTGGACCAAGGGTCTCACCCAAACACTTTATACTTTACCACTTTATACTGGTTTTGTGCTAGAATATGAGGAGTGAGTTTTGAGTAAATCTTTAGAAGACGATATTTCATTGTTGGGGAGAAGCCGGGTAGGGATTCTAGTTGCGGGGAAATGGGCACCTCTGATCTTTTTAAGAATGGCTGAAAGGTGTGAAGAAACAATGGATTGGGGTACATATTTGCATGGAGAATTATAGTAATTTTAAAGAGATGCAGCCTATTGAGTAAGTCTTTACTTTCTCAATTAGGATCAATTTGTATAGACCAGCGGTTCTCAACCTGTGGGTCACGACCCCTTTGGGGGTGGAACGATCCTTTCACAGGGGTGGCCCAATTCATAACAGTAGCAAAATTACAGTTATGAAGTAGCAATGAAAATAATTTTATGGTTGGGGGTCACTACAACATGAGGAACTGTAGCGAAGGGTTGCGGCATTAGGAAAGTTGAGAACCACTGATATAAACCATGAAAACCCTTAATAAGCATTTTCTATATCAGACTTCAGTATTGGCTATTTCTCTTAATTTTGGACAAAGCAAGTCATTGAAATGTGCTGATTATCTTGTTTTGCGGTGACCTTCCCAGAGCCTGACTCGAGGTGCCTATTAACTTGGAAGCCAAGTCTTCTTTTATGCTTTGGTTTTGTTCCTGTCTCTATCCTGATGTGATTACCAATTAGATATCTTAATCATCAGCTTTTCTGTAAATGTTATTACATGTTCTGACTGCTTCTTTTACATTTACTTCTTTCTGGGGGCCTGCTAATTAAAAAGATTTACTTTTGAAACTACACAGATGCAGCCGGGAGAAGACCTGGCAGTCTCCCGGTGAGTGCTTACCTTCTGCAGCACCCTGTGGTTGTGCTGTGCATCACACAGGCTCACCATGAAGCAGGATCGACTGGAGAGCAACTGGTCTGGTTTCTTTGTGGGGGAGGGGTACTGGTGGGGAGGGACTTCGAAGTTGGTTGTTGGTTGGAAGTTGGTTGGCTGGTTGGATGGTTCCTCATGTTGTGGTGACCCCCAACCATAAAATTATTTTCATTGCTACTTCATTTTTTGTGTGGTAATTTTGCTACTGCTATGAATCAGGAGACTCCTGTGACAGGGTCGTTCAACCCCCAAAAGGTCACGACCCCCAGGTTGAGAACTGCTGGTTTAGAGGGACTCGCCAAACCCAAACACATTCACTGGCATCAAGTTGATTCCAACCCATATCATCTCTTTGGGGTAAGGTAGAACTGCTGTCGTGGGTTGCCAAGACTGTAACTCTTTATGGGAGTGGAACGTCCCCACTGAACGGCTAGTGGTTGTGAACTGCTTGTTCCCAACAGAATGGCTGGTGGTTTTTGAACTGCTGACCTTGTGCTTAGGAGCCCAGCCTGTAACTGTGCACTACTCCAGAGGAGTTCACGTTACAGAGAGGATTGCTGGTATGTGTGGGTGATTAACTACAAAGATGTTGATGGGCTGCTACTAAAAAGTGACATCATTTATGGGGAACAGAAGAGCTAATCTTGTCTTTTTCTCTTTAAGCTTTTTTCCATACGGTTTTCAATCTCTCTCTCTTAAGATTCAATCTCTTGAATTTGTTAGTCCAATTCTTAAGCAATTGTAGGCAACCCACCTCGGACAGACCCAAGATGTCCTTCAGCCAGACTTTTCAGAGGATCTTTGGCTACACAGAGTCAGAAGAAGGACTTTCAACTCAAGAACACTCTGCATTATTGACCATGGCAAAACACTTAGCTAGCAATTAAAAAAAAAAAAGCTTTTCCTTGAGCTGACTCTTCATGTAAACTAACTAATTGCATAGCATATTTTGGGCTAAGGATCCTGGTTGCTGCCTTTAATATCATCTCTACAGTATTAAAAAGTATTCTTTGGGTACCAAGTAAGATGGACACACTTCCTAACAGAAGATGGTTCTGCTACTGAGTGGAGGTTGGTGGGAAAGGAGAGAATTGACAAAGAAGGAAGTGACTTGATCCAGCTAAGGTGGTGAAGGCCAGCACAGGGGCTGAGGTGGTAGAAACCAGGAGAGAGGAGCTCATACAGAGCCCATTGTGCAGCTGCTCCAAATTCCCAAGCCGCTCCTCTGAGAAAAGAGAACTTGAAACAGAGCCTTGGCAGAGCATGGGGATTGGGAAACTACAATCATTCCGACCAGTTACACGTTCTACTGCTGCTCGCTCTTGGCAGTGAGCTTTCTGACTCAGTGGAGAGGTGATTACACACTAAAACTTGGCCCCGGCTCGTGCCCTCCAAGGACCTCAGGAACGCTGCAGTTAATCAGCAGACGGGCCATCAAGGGTCACTTGACATTTTGAACATGTGTTTTAGATACCTGGGCAAGCCTGTGGAGGCATTCTTTCAGTGTCCCCACAGAGTTGTAACAGCACATGGCCAATGGAACATGTCAGGCACTGCCTCCACACATGGAACCACTTGTCCAGGGGCCCGGGCCAGAGCCCGATGAGCCAGTCTCCATCCGGCTGTCTGATTTGGAAACTGGAAACATCGGGGCAGTGTGGACTACAAGCTTGAAAACCCATCATGCTGGAAGCCTGTAAACCAACAGGAAGAGAGCAGAAGGCTTCGTATAGTTGAGCTCCGGAGGACCAGAAAATAATATAGAAGCCAAAAACGTTGTTTATCCCATTGGTCTCTGAAGAATGTCTGGAAAGAAAGGAAAGACAACTCTTCCATTGGGTCAAAGCACATTGCTACCATCAGAGAGATTCTGCGGGTAAGTAGAACACAGCAACGCTCAGGTCCCGAGTCCATAATACTACCCGTTCTCACCCCGTACACACACACATCCACACATCCGTTACTTCTCTGTGCAATCAAGTTCATGTGAACAGACATCCTCCAGAGGAAAATTCACAGTAGGGTTGGAAGATGAGGGAATAAGACCATTTCTTCCCATGTTGGCTTGTGTAGTGAGTAGGGGGTTGGCTAACTAAATGTAAGGCCATGGGTGTGTGTGTATACAACACCAAAGAAGATATAAACATGGACTATAAGATTGTGGGTAAACAGCCATGCCCTTTTAAAGGGCAGCTGGTGGGGTCAGTCTTTCTTTCCTTCCACAAGCATTTCTAATGTGAGTCAGACTCGCTGTCTCCCACTCAAACCAGTGCTTTCTTCTTGTCTTCTGCTCATCCAAAGCAACAAAGACACAGGACCCTGGTGTCTCGGTTATTTAGTGCTGTGGTAAGCGAAAGAAGGTTTCACTGAAATAAATAGCAATTTCTTCTCTCAGAAGTGAGTGGGCTAGAAGTCCAAATCTAGGGCACCAGTTCTAGGGGAGGCCTTTCATTCTCTGCTATGGGGCAAGATCTCTGTGCCCTTTCAACAGCTGTGGGCCCAGCTCTCCCAGGTGTGGCAGTTAGGGTTGCTGTCGAGTTGGCTGGGGTAGGATTTTCAGTTGTTTGAGCCTTAGAGCATTCCCAATGATGTGATCTAATAAATATATTGACCTTCCTGATGGGACCTGCTGTGACCAGTCAAGCGGCCATGAGCACATCAGGGTGGAGGGTTGTGGCTGTTGTGAGCTCCATGCAGTCCATTCTGAGCCACAGGGACACTGCACACAGCAGAATGAAACCACGTCGGGTCTCACAAGGGTGCGTGTGCATGAGCCCACTGTGGCAGGCTCTGCATCAGTTGATGTAGTTGAAGGCCTTCCTGTTTTCAATGCCTCCTTATTTGACTAAGCGTGATACTCTTTACCAGGGGCTGGTCTCTCCTGAAAACGTGTCCTTGTCAATGCTGTCTCCTGCATGTTCTGCACCCTCCTCCCTCCCTCCCTCCCTCCCTCCCTCCCTCCCTCCCTCCATCCCTCCCTCTGCGTAAACCCCAATCTCATAATTTTTAAATTAAAAAACAAAACACAACAAAAAACCATGTCCAAAGTGCATGACATAAAGTCTCACCATTCTTGCCTCTAAGGAGCATTCTGGTTGTACTTCTTCCAAGACAGATTTGTTTGTTCTTTTGATAGTCCATGGTCCTATCAATATTCTTTGCCAGCATCATAATTCAAATGCATCAATTTTTCTAAAGTCTTCCTTCTTCAACGTCCAACTTTCACATGTATACAAGGGGATTAAAAATGGTTGTGTCAGTCAAACCTTAGTCCTCAAGTAACATCCTTGCTTTTCAACATTTTCAGGAAGCCTGTGCAGCAGATTGACCAACGTGATGTGTCCTCTGATCTCTCCCATGAGCGTTGACTGTGGATCCAAGAAAGATGACATGCTGGGCAGTTCAATCTTTTCTGTTTATCCTGATGTTACCTCTCCATGCAGTTGGGAGAAACTTTACACTAAGTTTCAAGCCCTACCAAGAGGTTCAACCCTTGATCTTCATCAACAAGTGCTTCACCTCTTCCTCACTTCCAGCAAGCAAGGCGGAGTCACCTGCATATCTTGGATTGTTGATACGCCTTCCTCCAATCCTGATGCCACCTTCTTCTTCAAATAATCTGACTTCTCTGATTATGTGCTCCAAATACAGATTGAATAAGTATGGTGAGAGGATACAACCTTGACACACACCTTTCCTGATTTCGAAGCATATATCATTCCCTTTGCCAGGAAATTTGGAAGACATCTACTTGGCCAACTGACTATAATTAATCTATATCTGTACCCATTTCAAAGAAAGGTAAGCCACCAGAATGCTCAAATAATAAAACGATATCATTGATCTCACATGATATTGTAAGATCATATCATACATGATATGATCTTACATGATATTTTACTTCAGCAAAAGTAAAATTTTGCTGAAGGTCATCCAACAATGGTACATAGACAAGTAGGTTCAGGACAGATTCAGAGGAGAGGATATCGTTGCTGACATTAGATGGATCCTGGCAGAAAGCAGAAAATGCCAGAAAGAGGTTTGCTTGTGTTTTATTGACTATGCCAAGGCATTCGATGGTAAGGACCATGACAAATTCTGGATATCCTTGAGAAGAGTGGAAATTCTAGAAACGTCTTTGTGCTCACGTGGAACTTGTACATGGATCAAGAGGCAGTTGACAGAACAGGGGACTACTGACTGGTTTAAAATCAGAAAAGCTGTGTGTGTCAGGGGTGTATCCTCTCACTATAGTTATTCAATTTGTATGCAGAGCAAATAATCAGAGAAGCTGGATTATATACAGAGGAATTTGGCATCAGGATTGGAGGAAAGCTTACTAGCAACCTGAGACGCACAGGTTGTTGAAAGCAAGGAAGACTTGAGGCATTTTCTGGTGCAGATCAAGGACTGCAGCCTTTAGTCTTGATTGCAACTCAAGGTAAAAAAAGACCAAAGAGCCCCCAAACGGGACGAATAGGTAACATCAGGGTAAATGGAGAAAAGTGTGGAGTTATCAAGGATTTTCTCTTATTTGGACTCACAATCAATGCTCATGGAAGCAGCAGTCAAGGGATCAAAAGCCGTATTTCATTAGGTAAACCTGCTGCACAAGACCTCTTTAGAATATTGTAAAGCCAGGATGTTACTTTGAGAATTATGGCTTGACTGACGCAAAGCATGGTGTTTCCAATTAGCTCGTACACATGTGACAGTTGGATATGGCCTAAGGCAGGGAGAAGAATGGATGCATTTATATTATGGTGCGGGCAAGGATGGTTGGAAGTACCACAGACTGCTGAAAGGACAGACCCATCTGTCTTGGAAGAAGTAAATCTAGGGTGCTCCTCAGTGACCAGGAGGCCAAGCCTTACATACTTTGAGCGTGTTATCAGGAGAGACAGTGTCTGGAGAAGGTCTTCATGTTTGGCAAAGTAGAGGGGCAGCAAAAATGAGGAAAGCTCTCAAGGAGATGGATTGGCACAGGGGCTGCCCCAGTGGGCTCAAACATAGGAACGAATGTGAGGACGGCGCAGGAGCAGGCGGCGTTTTGTCCTGCTGTGTAGATCACTGCGGACTGGAACCAACTGAACAGCGACGAGCAGCAGCAGCACCACCAGGATTCCTTTGTTCGGCCCACACAATTGCCACTTGATTCATGTGTAAGTTCTGCATGCACGCAATGAAGTGTTTTGGAAATCTCATTCTTCACAAGGCTATCCATAATTTATTATGGTCCTCACTGTCGAATGCCTTGGCACGGTAAATAAAACACAAGCAAACCTCTTTCCGGTATTTTCTGCCTTCAGCCAGGATCCATCTAATGTCAGCAATGATATCCTTTGCTCCACAGCCTGCTTTGAATCTTCCCTGAACCTCCTTGTTGGATGATCTTCAGTAAAATTTTACTTGCATGTGAGATCAATGATATGGTTTAATTAATTAATTAAATTATTATTTTAAAAATCATTCTATTGGGGCTCTTATAGCTCTTATAACAATCCATACACATCCTTTTCAAAATAATTTCTACTTGAGTCCTTGGTATCAGCTCCTTATTTTTTCTTTCCTTCCCCACCCCTCCCCCATGAAGCCTTGATAATTTATAAATTATTATTATTTTCATAGCTTACACTGACTGCTGTCTCCTTTCACCCACATTTCTGTGGTTGGTCCCCCTTGGGGGTGGTGGTTATACATTGAGCATTGTGATTGGTTCCTCTTTTATCCTCTCATCTTCCCCCTCATGGTATCGCTACTCCCATTATTGTTCCAGAGGGATTTATCTGTTCTGGATTCCTTTTGTTGGCTGACCTGTCTTTGAAATGGGTACAGATATGGATCTCTTATAGGCAGTTGGCCAAGTAGAAGTCTTCCAAATTCCTTGGCACTAATGAGCATTTACCGTGTTTCATCAGCTAGTTGACACATTTCAGTTGGTATTTTGGCTTTATTAATTATGGCCCCAAACCGGAAACAAGTCAAATGCTCATCAACTAATGGTAAGACAAATAAAATATGGGTTATTCAGATAAATATCCAGCAATAAAATGGAACAGAGACTTAAAACCGGATGAGGCACAAGAGCATTATGCTGAAAGGAAGTAGCCAGATGTCAAAAACCACTTTCTATTGTATGTACACTGAATGTCCATGAAAGGCAAATCTGCATACAGAGAAGATAGGTTCGTGTTTACCTGAGAGCCGGGTTGTGAGCGAGGAAAGCCTGTCAATGGGCACCAACTTCTTTTTTCAGAATGATGGAAATATCCTGACATTAGATCTTGCTGACAGTTGTACAACTCTGTAAGTTTACAGAAATCATTAAATCAGACACATAAAATGAGCACATTTTGTGGTTTGTAAATTATTACTCAATAAAGTTATTAAAATAGCTTTCTAACAGGTAAATAAACAAACTGTCAGCTCTTTAACTCTGGTTCATTTTTCTGGTTCATTACTCATTTCCTCCATCACTGTCTGCCAGTTTGTCAAACTGTGAAAGCTTATGTGTTGCTGTGAAACTGGCAGCTTCACCACCAGCAGGGTCACCCGTGGTGGAAAGGTTTCAAACACCTTGTCAGCTGAAGAGGAAAGGCCTGGCAATTTTCTCCTCCAAAACAAGACAATAAAAACACTTTACATAAGAGAACGATGCCTGCCTTGTCTGAAATAACGCTAAAAGAAGGGGTGTTCATGACAATGCACCCCAGCATGACTACTGCAGTGTCTGTTCTGTTGTGCACGCTGGTCACCAAGTCAGAGTTGACAGCAACTAACAAAATCGAATTCATTTGCTGGTTTTACTCCTTTCTTTGGTTTAGGACTCATCATATATCTCTAAGCATCACTCTCAGTAGCATCATCAATTCCGTTGTTCAAGTTTTCTTGTACTGCTCTTATTTAATAGGGCTTGCATTATGGACACAATGATCTATGTACATTCTCCACTCTTGTTTCAGCTGCTGCACAGTTGTACATACTGTTGTCAAAAAAGATTGAAGTCATGGCTCTTTATTATTCTCTTAGCAATATTCGCCAATCACAGTACATATCTGTGAGCAGTCTGTTTCTGATTTTTCTTAGCTGTCATTCCACAACGTCATCTCCTTCCTTAAACCACCCCCACCACCCAATTTTAATTTGCCATTTTTGTTTTACCATCTATTTCACAGAAAATGTAAAGGCTCTCTAAAGCTGGCACTGTCAGGTAAACCTTGGACTGCTAACTGCAAGGTCAATAGTTCAAAACCACCAGCAGAGAGAGATGAGGTTATTTATTGCTATAAAGATTCACAAAGGCTCATAAATGTTGTATAGGGTCACTAAGAGTTGGGATCACCTCAATGGCAGTGGGTGGGTGATTGTGGTGATATTTTATTTCTACTGAGAGGCCTTTGGGCACTGACTACCCACTCGGACAGAGCCGCCTGGTTTTTTTCTTCATCTCTTCTACATTGTCAAATTGCTGTCCTTTCATGTTCCTCTTCAGTCATGGAAATAAAATAAGTCACACAGAGTGAGGTCAGTTGAGTCAGGTTCATGGGGCAAGAGAGACATGCTGTTTTGTCCCCAAAACTGGTGCACTGAGATTGCTGCATGAGCAGGTGCATTGTGGTGGTGCCAAAACCAGTCTTCCTTCTGCCACAAATCAGACCTCTCCCCTCCACCCCCACCTGCACACAATGTTGTGTAATCTTTTCAGAACTTCTAAATAGAAAGCTCAATTAACAGTCTGACCTGGTGGAATGAGTAGACAATTTTGTCTGTTCAGGAAGTTATCAGACATCCAGGACGAGGTTTGTCGTCAATCAACATTTCACTTTTTTTGAAAGGAGAAACTCACTCATACACTTGAGTTTTCCCCATAGCGCTGTCCCTGTAGGCTGTGTTCAACATCACAACAGTTTCTATGGCATTTTCCGACAGCAGGAAACAAAATTGCACAGCTTCTGGCTGGTCCCTTAAATTGGCCATCACAAAAAACGAGGTTCGAGTGAAATTGCTTTTACAAAAAAATTCACTGTGACCAGAGAGAACCTTCCCAGCTGATGCCACTGGGTGCAATAACTCAGAGCAAGTTGCTTGATCCTCACTTAGCAGGGAAAATGCATACTCTATAAACTCCCCTCCAGCCAACACAATTCCAGTACCCCCTTGTATAACTGAGGTAGAGCTGCCTTCTCAAAGTAGAGTGGACTCTAACAACACGGATAGAGTAAAGCCTGCAGGAGCGAAGCCTTCAGTACTTCATGTGATGGCGGAGCACAACCCAGAGTGCAAACATCTAGTAATAGTTGGAACTTGGAATGTAGGAACAAAGTATAAGTCTAAGAAAATTAGACATCATCAAAAATGAAATGGAATGCATAAATCTCAGCATCCTAAGCTTTAGTGAACTGAAGTAGAATAACATTAGCCATTTTGAATCAGAAATCATATGATTTTCTATGCCAGGGATGACACAATCAAAAGGAATGGTGTCTCATCTGTCATCAAAAGGACATTTTATGATCTATCTTGAAGTAGAATGCTCTCTGAGACAGGATAATATCTATCTTAATACAAGGAAATTCAGTCAGTGCAAATGTTATACACATTTATAAATTAAATATGAAAGCTAATGATGAAACAAATTGAATTTTACCAACATCTTCAGTTTGAATCTGATCAAACATGCAATCAAGAGGCATTGATAATTATTGACAAATGGAATGTAAACATTGTGAACAAAAGGGAAACTAATTTCCCTTTTCAACAACACAAGAAGTGACTACACATGTGGATTTCTGCAGATGGAACACGCAGACATCAAATTTGCTATATTTGTGGGCAGAAACAAAGAAGAAGCTAAATATGAACAGCTACAACTGGGCCAAAGGCTGACTGTGGAACAGACCACTAACTGTTCATATGTAAGTTCAGGTTGAAGCTGAAGGAAACTAAAACAAATCCATGGGAGCCACAATATGACCTTAGAGATATCACACCTGAATTTCAATAGCATCTCAAGAAAAGATGTGATGCATTGAACACTGCTGATTGGATGTACCATGAGGCTACATGAACAAAGCAAAAGATCATTAAAAAGATGGGGCAAAGAAGAGATCAAAGTGGATGTCAGAAGAGACTCTGAAACTTGCTCTCAATCATAGAGTAGCTAAGGCAAATGGAAGAAATGATGAAGTCAGAGAGCCGAATAGAATATTTCTAAGGACAGCTCAAGAAGGCAAAGAAAAATATTATAATGAGATGTGCAAACACCTAGAGTTGGGAAAACAAAAGGGAATTACACACTCAGCATACCTTAAACTGAGAAAGTTAAAGAAAAAATTCAACACTTGAGTTGTAGTATTGAAAGATTCTATGGGTAAAATACAAATGATGCCAGAAGCATCAACAGACAATGGAAAGAATTTACAGATTCACTGAATCAACAAGAACTGGTCAACATTTAACCATTTCAAGATGTAGTAGATGAGCAAGGACCAATGCTACTGAAGGAAGACATCCAAGCTGCACTGAAAGCATTAGCCATAAACAAGGCTCCAGGCATGAATGGATTACCAATTGAAAAGTTTCAACAAGCTGATGAAGCACTCATTTCTTTATAAATTTATAAATTTGTGTAACAGTTGCATTTCTTTATACCAAGAAATTTGGAGGACAGCTACTTGGTAAACTGATCAGAAGATTTATACCCATTCCAAAGAAAGGTGACACAGCAGAATGTGAAAATTATAGAACAATATAATTTATATCACATGCAAGTGGAATTTTGCTGAGAATCATCCAAAAATGATTGCAGTGCTACGTTGACAGGGAGCTGCCAGAGGCTTGACTGGATTCAGAAGAGGAAGTCAAATAAGGGATATCATTGCTGATGTCATCCTGATGGGAAGCAGACAATACCAGAAAGATATTTACTTGTGTATTACTGACGATTCCCAGGCCTTCAACTGTGTGGATCATAACGAATGACAGACTGCCTTGAGAAGAATGGGAATTCCGGAACACTTCAATGTGCTCATGGGGAAATGGAATGTGGATCAAGAGGCAGTTGTGGGAACAGAACAAGGGACTATTGCATAGTTTCAAATCAGAAAATGTATGCAGCAGCATACAAGTATCCTCTCACCACACGTATTCAATCTGAATGCTAACCATAATCAGGAACTCTGGATTATATGAAGAAGAATTCAGCATCGGGATTAGAGGAAGGCTTATTAACCACCTGTGATATGCAGATGAGGCAACCTTGCTCGCAGAAAGTGTGCGGACTGGAAACACTTGCTGATGCAGGAGTGCAGCCGTCAGTACGGATCACAACTCAATATAACGAAGACTAAAATCCTTACAGGGACAACAGGCAACAATATGATAAACAGAGAAAAGATTGAAGGTGCCAAGCAGTTTGTCTTGCTTAGATTCACCGTCAATGCTCATGGAAGTATCGATCAAGCGATCAAACGATGCATTGTATTGCACAAGACTTGCTGTACAAGACCCATGTGAAGTGTTGAAAAGCAAGGATGTTACCGAGGTCCGTCTGACCCAAGCCATGGCATTTTCACTTTCCTCGGATGCGCGAGAAAGTTGCACAGTGAATAAGGAAGGCTGAAGAACGGATGCATTTGGACTGTGGTCTTGAAAGTACCACGGAGTTCCAAAAAACCAAGCAAATCTATGTTAGAAGAAGTGTAGCCAGAACGCTCCTTAGCGGCAACTCCCTCTCACGCACTTTGGACATGTTAACAGGAGAGGCCAGTCCCCGGAAAAGGACATCATTCTTGCTAACGTAGAGGGGCAATGTAAAAGAGGAAGGCCCTGGACATGAAGCATTTACGCAGAGAGGGCAGCCGTGGGCTTCGACCGAAGGACTATTGTGAGGATCGCACAGGATCGGGAGTGCTCTGTTCTGTTGAGCGTATGGTCTCCACGAGTTGGAACCAACCACCCTGCACCTAACAACGACAACAGGACCAGCAGCAACCAAGTGGGAGGGTTACACAAAAGCGTGCATTGGAACCAGCAATATTTATATGAGAAATTCTCATTATCGATTGAGCTTCTATCACCACTAAGAAATCCTATCTTGTTGTTCAGTCAACTGGTGCAGTCAACTTGTCCTATCTCCATGTTACAGAGTCAAGCTGCCTCATAGGATGGCCCAGGCTGTAGTAGACGGCCCGGGTTTTCTTCCCCTGGCTGGGCTTAAACCATCAACCCTTTGACCAGCAGTGGAGTGCTTATGCTTCATCTTCTATATGCCACAGAAATCATCAAAAATTTACTTTTGTTTTTACCGCTACAATCTCAGTAAATGGCTTCATTTCTTCCACACCCTCAGAAGCTTATGTATAGCCTTCTCCATCCTTATATTTTTTTCTGTTACGCATACCTCTTGTTTATCTGTATGTCCTCAGTGGCTGCAACAGTAGGCCCAAACATACCCGAGATTGCGTGGATGCCGGGTGGCCGCACACTCTTTCCTTCTGTTTATCCATAAAGTTTCCATGAGTAGATGGCAACAAACAATAACTGTGCTGTAGATTTTACTCTGACCATGTTTTTCAGGACCCCGATACATTAATCTTTCTCTCTTTTTAATTGCTCTATAGATTTTGATTGTTTCACATATTAAAAACCAATGTAATGGTTTGACCCAATGTTTCTCTCTAATCATCACTAGATATCTCTCCTTCCCCCAGGTTCTGGAAGCAGTCAACCCATACGGAACTTTTCAATGCCCACTTCTTTCCCATCTCGCCAACCCCCTGCCGCAGAGATTCTTAGTGGCCTCTTCCTGCACAGAAACGGAGCACACAACTCATTCGAAACATGCGATTGCTTTGCTTCTATCGTGGATATATATCAGTACTAAATGCCTGGGCTGTGTGGGGATTTCCAAGAAATATTCCTAAAGGGAAAGGATGTGTCTGTTCCTTCTTTCTCCTTCTTCCTTTTTGAAGAAAGGATTCTTTGTTTTCTCCACATAGACGTAAGGCTGGTGTTCACCTACCTTTTAAAAATATATATTATTTTCATTTTTTCCCAAATCACTTTATTAGGACATAATCCAGACATCATACTACTGACTAGTTCAGTCGTATCAGGAAGCATTGTACAATTGCTACCACAATCAGATTCAAAACATTTTCTTCCTTCTTAAACGCCCTGACATCAAATCCCCATGACCTGCCCACCCCTACCCGCCACCTCCCCTGGTGGTTCCCCCAGGAACCCTTAAACCAGCTATTGTCTCCCTAGAATCACCCATCCTGTGCTTCAGATACTGCAAACCTGAACAATACATAACAGAGTCAAGAAGGCTACCAATAATAACAAAATACATTACCTAATAATCACAAGTCAGCCCCAGTTTGAAAAACACAAACAGAAAATATTAAAAACCAGATCAAGTTCAAAGGGTGTCAAAAGGGAGAACAAATGACAAGGCTTTAAACATTCAAGTCAGAATTGTAGTTTTCATCCATTCTAATTGTCTCTACCAGACTCTCTCGGAGAACCAGGCTGTTCCCATCTCTCAATTTTGGTGAGAGGGAAGTCACTGGAGTCTAGTCCCTGTGTATGTCGATCCTGCAAATGTCTTTTGGGCTTCCATTGTCGTCCACAGCCTTTTGTAAATTAGAATTTCACAATTTAAGTTCTGATACCTTTCTCTCCTTGGCATTTGGATTATATTATTTACAGTTCTTTAACCACACACGTTGGTGTGCTTCTTTCAGGTGTGCTTAGTTGACGACTCACTTAGATGGCTGCTTGTTTGGAAACAAGCCTTTAAGCCCTCAGACACAATTCTTTCTGACAGCTGGGTCCCATCTAGGTTTTTCATTACATTTTGCTATAGCACCCCTCTCTTCTGTGTTTCCTTCATGAGCACATGTAGGAAGCAGGGCCCTGTTGTAAGAACTAATTTTGCTTCGATTGGAGCTAGGGTCAAGTGTGAGTTCCAGTTCCATTCCCATATCTGTTTTTATCTGCCTCTCAGTCACCGTAGAGACCTCTTTGAGATTTATGTTATGAACCTTATCGATCATCGCCCTGGATCATGATTTCCTTCTCTTTATAGAACCATTGGTTCACACCATGGACATTTAAGATATAATTGAGAAAAGGAGATTTAATCAAGTATAGGCGAACTACACATAGCAGTGCATGGATTATTGTCTTGTACAGATGAAATCCTTATGTAAATGGACACCTCGCAAACAATTGTTGGAGTTGGTGGTCAGGCAAAACTTGTAATCATATTCACTGACAATGCCAGACCCATGTCTGCCAGAATAATCAAGTAGGGCACTGAGGTAATAATTAAATGGTGGTCTGCTTACTAACAGTTCAGTACTCCTGGTACAGCTTTCTTCTGCTTCTTCACACACCATGTCGTTTCTGCCTTAAGTCCTCATACTGTAGGTGTGTTTGAAGTAGAGCTCCGTTCACCTCGCGTGGTTTCCACATCACCTTCCTGTGGTATGGCCTTTAGAATATGTTGCGCATCTAGATTCACTGCGGTTCTCAACCTGTGGGTCACGACCCCTGCGGGAGTTAAACGAACATCGTCTTAAGTCCAAGATGAAAGCACACTCATGCTTTCAGGCCACACCATCTTCTAACCAAGTCTCAGAGAAATTCAGCTGAGAGCCTGACTAGTGCCCATGAACCATACACCGTTCTCTCTCTATCTGGGAAATTATTTTGACGGAGGAGACCTCACTTTAACCAAGATCAGATTTGCAAGAGTGGGGGAAAAGGAGACATTTGTGTAGCTGTTAATGTCAATTGTTTAAGTTGTTAATGATTTTGTCTTAGTTGGATCTATAACCAGTGATCGCAGAATTAACAGTCAAGAGATCAAATAACACACTGCATTGGGGAAATGTGCCGCATATGATCTCCTTAAAGTGTTGAAAAGCAAGAGTGTTACTTTAAAGTCTAAGATGAACCTGACCCATGCTGTAATATTTTCAAATATCTCACACACATGTGAAAGCTGGATGGGGAATAAAGACGACCAAAGAAGATCCATTTGAATTCTTGTCTTGGTGACAAATATTTGTAAGCACTGCGGATGGCCTGAAGAACCAATACATCTGTTGTGCAAGGAATGCAGCCAGAAAGCTCATTAGAAAGGGGGCTGGTAAAATTTCACCTCCCACACATTGGACATGTTATCCAGAGAGACAAGTACCTGGAAAATGATGTCATGCTCGGTAAGGCTGCAGCTACGGGCTCAAACATAGAGCAATTGTGAAGCCGGTGCAGGACTGCACAGTGTTTCCTTCTATTGTACATATACACGGTCACTTTGAGTTGGAACTGATTTGATGGCATGTAAAAACAATGACAACATATTGAATTGTAATTGTTTATTTTATGTCTGGCCATACATATCTTTTCAGTTTTGTGTTCTTTATGTTTTCCTTATGACAGCCTAGTACAAAGTTGGCATTCATATTATACTCTTCTTATACATAAATGGACATATGAATTATATAGTGATGGCTTCCTTCAGGTAGCTTTGAATATTACAGACCTTGGATTCACATTGATCTAAATTTAATAAGACAATCATTCTTTGTACATCAGTGCATGGGCCGTCTGATAGGGACAAAGGCTTGTGAGTCAAGCTGGATAGGAGATGAACCTTATATGAAAGTTCTGTTTAGCAGACGAGAGCATCTGTGCCAAGCAGCACAGCACAAAACAGGAAGGTCAGAGTGTGATAAGAGAAGTACGGAGAGAGATTGAGTTCAGAGGCAGAAGAGAAGTCTTTAGGCCTAAGCGCTAAAGAGAATTTGGCTTTAAACCTGACTCGGAAGGCAGTATGAGAATGGAATCTTTTAAGTTAGAAAGAAAAGCATTCCAAAACAATGAAAATTAAACAAAAACCAACCAATCAAAACTGAATTGTAGTCAGAGTATTGCTATCACATGGAAAGTATGACACGTATCAGGTAAACAGTGGAATGAAACACTGAGAAGGCAGTTTGGAGTACGATTATGGAGAAACCTTGGCTCAACTCATTGATAGGGGGATCTTCCGTGCAGGCACAGATGGCTTAGGTTTACGAGCTCTCCGTTTACTAACCAACCATTAAAATGATCATTCTTTTTTTTTTTCTTTTTTTTTAACATTTTATTAGGGGCTCATACAACTGTTATCCCAATCCATACAC
>NW_022111324.1:28796233-28809963 GCF_000313985.2 Echinops telfairi | reverse complement strand
CCAGGATTTCAGCACTTCCTCTTTGTTACGTTCCCCTTGAAAAATGATCATTCTTTACCTCTGATTTTACACCATTTGATTATTATTTTTAAAATGGACCTCCCATGCAGGCAGGGAAGATGTTGTTCTGAATTTAATGCCCAATGGCACCAAACCTCCTTCGGTCTGATTTATTGGGGGAGGTCAGCGGATGGTAATGGGAGGTCAGACCCACCGAGCACCCAGAGTGGAATTGCATGGGAATTTTTCAGGATGAGTGATCACTGGAACACTTCATCACTAGCACTGGTTGAAATTCCATTTTAGTGGGAAACTTGAAGTTGTGCTGTTAAGGCACCAATCTGGAGAGTTGTGACTTATATTCACATCCAATTGTAATCCTTGAATGGAAGCAGCTGTTTCTGCAGAGGCTGACAGGAGCTGGCTCATTCAGGATCCGGCAAAAGGCACCGGGTGTCAGCCGAGGTGTGCTGTATACTCTGGCTCTGCACTCCCCTTAGGAAAGTGACCTTGCAACTCTTTTGACCTTGGAGGTTCAGCTTTGGCTTTTGTGAAATCAGTTCATGAAGTTGTGCAGTATAGTTGAGCTTCTCCAACTATTTGTGGTAAATAACCAGTTTATCCCCCCCCCCCAATCTCCATTCTATTGCACAGGGATATGTTTATATAGCACAAAAACATAATTTATTAGAAAAATAAAATTTAAAATGCCTATAAAATACAAGCTTCAGTTTTAGTTTTAGTATTTAGCACTGAGGAGTCTGCTCACAGTTGTAGAAGCAGTATTCAATGGGGGTGCAAGTCAATCCTCAGGAGGGTCAGCAAAATAACAGTCCTTGCACGATAACTATGTGGAGATGGTGTTTGAACAGATTCTTCAGCAGGGGAGCTGAACTTCCATAGACAAGAAGGAAGCATTTATTGCCTTCATCAACATTTGCATATATGTCCCCATCCCAGTTTTCAGGGTTCCACATCTTTCCAATGAATACCCTACTTTTAACATGAGACCTTGTACGATTAATAATTTGATTGTGTCCTAATTCAGCCACCCTTAAAATTAGACTTTCGGTTTGGGTTTCAGAATTAGCCCTGTAGACAGAGAAAACAAGATCTTACTTACTTTTCCAGGCTGTATTCAGGTTTTTATCCCTTTCATAACTCCTGAATTGAATTTAAGGCTCTGTGATTATTTATGATTTTCTCTATCCAAGTTCTTTAGTGCACTTTGAACTAAGCAAATAACCCCTTGCCATCCTCACTTTTCATTAAAAGGATCTTTGGAAGCAAATCCTTGATTTCCAAAGCCACATCCTCCATAAGCTCTTGATTAGCGGTATCTATAAGTATTAATAAGAAGCTCTGATAACAGCATTTAAAGCACTCAGCTTGTAACCAAAAGACTGGCAATTGATCCACACAGCCCTTCTGCAGGAGAAAAAGTTAGCATCTATTCTACATAGATTGTGGAAATACCAGGGGCCAGTTCTCTGTCCAAACGCTTTCCATCAGCTGGAATTAACACAATCGCTTTGGAGAAAGGTCTAGATTTGCTTCTGGAAGGTCACAGCTATGACAAAGCCCCGTGGAGCACAGCTCTCCTCTGAGCCAGGTGGGGTTGCTCTGAGCCAGACTAGCTTATAGTGGCTGCCCTGGTTTCCCATGATCATCGGTAGAAGATCCACTGTCCCTAGGGTGGGAGATTGAAGGCAGGGTAGCAGAAAGTTATGAATGTGGATGTGCAGTGGTGGAGAGCAAGGACATACTGAAATCCACTAATATGCGCTCGAGTCCAGGAGGACAGATCAGAACCCCTGTTGGCTTCTCTGCATCAACACTCCACCTTCCATGGCGTTTGTCTCTTGAAGGAGAAACAAGTGCTCCTTGCCTGATGAATTGGCATACATCTAGCCCATGGATTGGGGAGTATAGAGGACCCCGTGAAAGGCAAAGCAGCTGAGGAGCCCCCGCCGTCCCACATCAAGAGGAGGCAGCAGATGGTGACAATACCCATGAGTTGCATCGACACCCTGGTGGCCCTGCATGACATTCTGAGTGTAAAAGACCACGGCTGTTCACTTCTGCTTTTCACATCTCAAGTAAACGTGTCTTATGACACACTCTACACTGTTTCGGCAAGAATGGTAGTCTCAGTGTATCTAAGCTGATTCTCTACAAATGGACCCCAAAGAGGTCAGAAGAAACCTTTAGGCCATGGAAGCAAAATGAAGGATTTGACTGTCACTATTGGAGTCATATGATCAGATAGTTGTTCTCATTAGATCACTCTGGGAGACAATAGGGAGTTACAAGTGCAGGAAAGTGTGAGAAACTAGTTAGGAATATATTGTGTGAGGCAACAATGTCTTTGCATAAGACAGTGACAGTGGAGACAGAAATATATATATATATATAATAAACACTTAATTTTATAGGGGGCTTTTGCAGCTCTTATCACAATCCATACATATATCCATTGAGTCAAATACATCTGTACATATGTTGTCATTATCTTTTTCAAAACATTTTCTTTCTACTTGAACCCTTAGTATCAGCTCCTCATTTTCCCCCTCCCTCCCCCACCCTCTCTCCCATGTCCCCTTGATAATTTATAAAGTCTTCTTTTTTTTTTCATGTCTTACACTGATCACAGTCTCCTTTCACGCACTTTTCTGCTGTCCATCCCCATGGGAGGGGGGCATATGTCGATTATTGTGCTCAGTTCCCCCTTCCAACCCCCTCTCCCTTCACTTCCCCTCCTAGTATCGCTGCTCCCCTTTCTGATCCTGAGGGGTTTAGACAGAATCCTATTTTAATGAACTAGGTTTTAGGCATTTGATTGAAAGATGAGTTAACCACAAATCCGAATGTTTTAACTGGAGTAACTGGCTGTGGACATGGTAGTATATTAAGAAAGATGAGAGAAACAGAAGGTTTGGGAGTTTGTGCCTAAAGGTATTGGTGTATTCAGGTATAAGTATAGATAATGCAGTGAACAGTGGCTTAAGTAAGTAAATGATGATAATATTAAATAAAAAGCAGTGACTTAAATAATTGGTCTCAAACAGCCAAAAGTCCTGGACAGAGTCCAGTGCTAATAGTTCAAGAGGTCCCAGCATCGTTCCACCTTTCTCCCAGGTTAGTAGCTACAGCTATGTTGTGAGATGTTGCCTCCTTGTTGCCAGAAGACTCCTGCATCTTTGTCCATCTTCTGAGCATGAAAAGGTGGGAAAAGGCCAAAGGTCAAAGTATGAAGTCACGAAGACACTCTCTTTTGAAGTTTTTTTCCTAAAAGTCCCACTACAACTTCTGCTTATCTCTTATTGGAAAGAATGGTGCCACATGACCACTACCTGGATGGTTGCTAAGGAGCAGGAGATACATGGCTAGGTCAGCCAGATGTCAGAGATATTAAATATGAGTTGGCAGAGAAAACGGCATGGACATGTCAAGTAACCAGCTGGATGAATGGGTTCTTGTCTTGGAAGTTAATTTCATATCTTTGCCTTGCTTGGCTCTGCCCAAGAGATTGAGATGTAGAATAGTCAGTTCTGGCGAGTGGGATGTTATATAGACCTGAAAAGCATGTTTCTGTGTGCATGTGTTTATATGCATGAAGAAAGTGTGGAATTTGAACGTGACCAAGGACAACACCTAACTCTGCCAGCTGGGTTCATGCAAAGAATGAGAATGTGCTGTGGAGATGTGGGAGATTCACATGTGGAAGTTCAAGAGTCTGTAATCAAACAGAGATCTTGCCTGCATTAGCTCGATTCTCAGTTCTCAGCTTCACATGAGACACAGAGGTAATATCTCGGGATTTTCTGCATAATGAAAAGCATCTAAGTAAAGATAATACATTTAATCAACTCATCATAGTTTAGCAGTTGCCTGCCCAAATTTTGCAAATTTTACAACATGTTTGATTTTGTAAAAAGTGTTATTGGGACATACACACTTGCATATCCTTTCTGCCTACATTTTTGCTAAAAATAGTAAAGCTGAGTAAAAAATAATAAAAAATAGTAAAGCCACAGAGAACATATGGCCCACAGAGCCTAAAATACTATCTGACCCTATACAGAAAAACAAACAAACACAACACAACGTTGGCTGACTTCCGGTGTAGAGCACATCCTCTGTCAATGCTAAAATCAGACGAATTAGCTGTAGAGTGTAGACAGCATAGTGGGTCAGCAGTTAAGCACGCAGCTGCTCCTCAGGAGAAAGATGAGGAGCATCTTCCTTTTTCTGTAAACAGTTACAGTCTAGGAACCTAAACAGGGTAGATCCATGCTGTCCTAGCGGGTCACAGTGAGTCACAATTGACCAACCATGAGTTACAGTTGACTAGCCATGAGTTTGAGTCTTGAGATAGACTTCACATAACACGTAAGGGATTAATAAGAATCTATTTGAAGCTAATACACACATTAGCTATTTCACTTACCCACTTGGTTTCTTTTCTTTGGGGACTTTGCCTTTCTTACTAGTCGTATAATCTGAATTAATTGTGAAATGTTCAGGTGCAGAGGGTTGTAACAGCATTATACTATCAGGGCATCGGCATGCTTTATTCAATACCATGGAGGAGGGCTTCCACACGCCGTAAGGTGAGAGAGCATTCAGACTTGATAATTGATACCATTGCCTAACTCTGATCAAGTACTTGGGTACTTAAGAGAAGTTTCAAGGAAATTTTGTCAAAAATACTTGGTTAAAGCCAAGATTCTGGCTGAATTTTCTGGCTCCCCATAGAAATTTCCAAATCAAATATTATAGTAGCCAGAAGTCTGTCCCTACTAATGATGATGCAATAGCACGTCTGGTCACTGCCCTGTCATGCATTATGCTTCCAGAATATTGGACAGAGGAAATGAGACAAATCAATGCAGTTTAGTTGAGAAAGAAGCTAAATGGTCAAAGTCGCATGTGGGATTTATTTACCAGGATAGGCTGTGAAGTGTCCTTTCTGAGTAATGAGACGACGAGCAGATGTCCTGGCTGCCTGAAGCCAGCCTTCCCCCAAAGTGCTCAGTGAGCTGCTATACACTGGGGAGAAAGGTTTGAGATCCTTTGGAAAATGTTGCTTTGAATAAATGAAACCTATTCACAAACGAATTTCCAAGAGCCTATAAATGTCAGTGTTTATTACACATATCGAATAGGAGGATGTGTCAGGCACAGTTTACCAAACTGTTGGATCATGGAATCTTTCTCACTCAAAACAGTTTTACTGAATACTATTTAGTAAACAATGATTTTGACCATCTCCCGCGTTGCCGGCAATGGACTAGATGATTTTTTCCAGGTTTCCTTGAATAGTGAGATTACAGGTAAAAATTCTTCAGTCATAGGTGATGAGCATGGTCTGTTATGGATTGGATTAAGTTCCCCCAGATATGTGTTGTAACCCCTATACTTGTGGGTGTGATTTTCTTTAGGAATAGAGCTTTCTTGGCTGTGTTAATGATGCCACATTAGGGTAAGTGTGTCTTAAGCCAATCACTTTCGAGCTATAAAAAGAGTAAGCACAGGGACAAGGAAGCACAGATAGTGGCCGACAGGTGTCACGCCACAAGCACATTGCCAAGCAACGGCGGAACAGCAGCTCAAAAGCAACTACTTCCTTTTCTCGGAGCCAGCAGAGAGAGGTAGCTTTCCCCTAGAGTTGGTGCCCTGAGCTCAAACTTACAGCTTCCTAACTGTGAGACAATAAACTACTGTGACAGCCATTTACTCGTGGTCGTTCTGTCTCAGCGGCTCTAAGAAGCTGAGGCATGGTCACAGTGAGACAAATTCATTTGGGGTGCTAGATCACGAAATGTTCAGGCAGGTGACAAAACTGCCATGTAGTGGAAAGAGCAGCTGACTGAGAGTCAGGGGAGAGAGAAGAAGGGCTACCATTTCTCCCACGAACTTTGTTGGCTTTAAGGAAGTACTATACAATATTTTAGCTCTAGTATCCTGACCCAAACATTGTAGATGATCTGGCTCCCTTTCTGAAGAGCTGCCGTGACCAGTAGAAGATGGTGTGTGTGATATGCACCGCGGGTGGCACAAATGGTTAAACCCTTGACCACCAGCCAAAGGTTGGTGGCATTCACCCATCAAGATGCACCTCAGGAGACAGATCTGGTTCTGAAGGTCACAATCTTGAGAAGTCTGTGGAACAGTCAACTCCGCACACATGGAGTTGGCGTGAGTGGGAACCAAATCAACAATGAATAGCAACATATTTATAAGAGGAATCTCTTGGCGGTGTGAATGGTTAAGTGCTCAGCTGCAGATCAGAACATAGGCAGTTTGAACCTACCCAGAGGCTTCTCAGGAAGAAGACCTGTTGATCTACTTCTGAAAGATCATAGTCCTCGAAAAACCCAATGCCACTCAGTGAAGTCCATGGGATTGCCGTGAGCTAAGCCAATCAAATCAATGACAACTGGTCATACAGATAAGCAAATAAATGTGAAGTGTGCAAAAAGTTACTAAAAAGAATGTGAAAATTTTATTTAGATTGGTTTCATCATTACATTGGTGCTTTCTTTGGAGAGAATAATTTTATTAAACAGTCCATCAGGATATTGTATAGAAAATACACACTAAGGTAATATATATACATTTCATAAAAATAGAATACATCTTGGCAATTGCTTCCAGAGTTTGTTACCACCATGTACAGTGTATTGACGTTTAACCTTTATGCTAATTTGAATGTGTGAGATTTTTCCAAGAAAAAAAAAACTGTCTCATTGATACTTCAAATTCTTCTCAATTGACAAAAAAAAAAAAAAAAAAAATCATTACAAAGTTGGAATGTAAAAGTTTTGGAGCTAAATAAATGAATGGTAGTTTATACCAGAATGCTGGCGGTAAGATGTGTGCTATGAATCTTGTCTTTAGACCAAATTGTATTTTCTCTACTGTAAATGATTGGGCTGCTTTCACGAAACCATTGGCAACAGTATCTTTCTTATGAACCCGCAATCAGGGGCCAAAACAATCCTTTTAGTGGCTGAACCACGAGCGGTGTTTCATATTGCCCTTAACTTGAAAATAGGTGTGTAAATCTGATTACAAAGTATTAATATCGCAAGAAGAAGCCACTTTCTAAGCTATTTAATAAGCTTTGGTTAGAACACATAACAACCAGTTTCATTAATCTCGAAAGGGTGAAAAAACCCACTTAATCTCTGACGTTGTTGGTTTGGTTAAGGAGAATCCACTCGGGCTGCTTTGTTGCCATGAAGTATTGCTGATGTCTCTTCTTGGATGCTCAGGACCATCTTTGGAAAGGAACTGCTCCAGTGTAATAAATAAAGAAAATAAGAAGGGAATGTTCTAGACCTTATTGCAGGACAGGACCACGGTGGGATAATGAAAACACCTCAGCAGTACCGAGGAGGGCCCACAGAGCAGAGCACAGCACCAGTTCCAAGTGGCCAAGATCGCAGCTGCTCGGGAGACAATAATCGGGAAGGGGACTTGAGGCCCAGGATTCATGCAGTTTAAACGTACAGATTAGGGCTTGCGAGCTTCTTAGTATGGATAGGCAGACACAGCTATATAGACAACGAATGTGGTCTGATACTCAATGGTCCCGTTTGCACTGTAGGATAAGGCTCGAACCCTCATGCGGTAGGTCTCGGGTTCTCGAAGTGGCCGTGTTGTATACACCACTCCTTTCAGGTTTTCATCCCTTAAGGCAAAGGGAACGGTCTGTTCCTCATTTGCCATGAGGAACGTTGTCCTGGGATGCATCACTCCATCCTGCGTGTAAGCAACCAGCCGGATTAAATCTTGATTGGCAGCGATTCCAAAGGGGAGGGAGACCAGCTTGTATTCCAAGGCGTATGGGCTCAGGGCACATTCCAGGTCATTGGGTGGACAGTTCTTGACGCAGAGCCTAAGGACACCAAACACATGAAAACGCAGAGTGAGCTGGCTTGAAAAGAACGCGAGACTGGATGCAGGTGCTCATGATCTATGACAAGTTTTAAGCATGAAACACAGGAGACAGCCTGACGCGAGAGCAGGGAGCTTCACCCCAGTTCTAACTCTCTAATGCAAGCCAGATGCCAGATGGCTGTGCACGGATGCTGGGCTAGAATCAAGTATCTATTGCCCGGCTCCTTTAGAATAAGAGTCTTGGAACCACAAGAGTAAGTATAGATACCACAAGAGGGTCTTTAAACTGGAATATCAGTGCTGAAAAGCATTTGCACATATACATAAATAAGGGTGTCTTAAAGAGAAGAATATTCTTTTTCTTAATTTAAAAAAATCACATTTTTCCCTGAAGGTTTTTTGTAAGTTGAACTAGGATAGGCTATAATGTTTGTTTTACTTTTTGGAATATAAAATAAGAATTCAGTTAAGATTTTGGGGGAAAACATGTCCCCTTGTGTTTGCCATCACTTTAGATTTAAAATACTGTCTTTTCTTTTGTTAGAACCCATATTGACTCATTGTGAATCATTATGACTGTAAAATTGCCTGCCAGACATCACTGGGAATGAAGAAAAAAAAATTGCACTAGAACCATTTGCTGAAGATATGAGCTCTTCATAGTATTTCTTTGAAGTTGCATAAGTCTATATTTCAATATGTCTTTCCCTCTTTTGAATCCCCTCAAATCCATAGCGAATGGGTTGTTGGTGGATGGTGGGCAGACTGGAATAAGCCCATGGCAAATTAGCTTGCTAGGTACCCCCCGAGGAAAACAAAGTATAAGCTCTAAGTAGCACTTGGTTTGAGACCCACCCTCCTGTTAGGGCCTGTCCAAGAGGAACCCCATCACTTGTTCTCAAGCACTCCTTTAACTTGAGACCTAGCCAACGTGCAGCATCGTTTTGTAAGGGAGGGAGGAGACGAAGGAGCAGTTTCTTCAGATCCCAGAGAAGACAGCATTCCAGACAGCAGGAAATGTAAGCAAGATGGCATGTGCCTGGGCAGACTGCTGACTCATCCTTGCTCGGCTCCATTCTCGGGTGGCGAGGTGAGTCATCACCGGCTCAGAAAAGGTGCTGCCTGAAGGGATCCAAGTGATGAAAACCCAAAAGTCCAGAAGCAACACAAATGGAGACTGGAAAATGAAAGCCAGGCTCTGTCACCCCACAAAGCTAGCTGCAGAGGCAGACAATGGGTGGAGGATGACATTCTGGGTAGACTGCCTGAGGAGACCCTGGCAGCCAAAAGTGAGGGCTTAGTTTGTGGTGCTTGCTGACGGATGGACTCATGTCTTGAAGGGCCACACTGTGACTGCATTTCATCCTGGGGCTATTGACTTCCTGTGAGGTCAATATGACTCCCAACAGGGTTTTCCAAGCAAAGAGACAGAGGAAGAAGGATTTTCAAAAGCATGTCTGGATGCCAAGACATGACGTACCCTGAAAGAGGGTCCCGTTGGTAGTTGGGTGGGCAGGGTGTATCGATGCACTGGTAGCTTCCTCTCGTATTGAAGCACATTCGATTTGGGCCACAGTGCACATTCTGCTCCAGACATTCGTCAACATCTAGCAACAGCACAAGAAACACGCAGCATTAGCAACACGTTCAGAGGTTTTCTGCATGTTAGACTAACATGCATTCGGTCTGCTCTCAACGATCTACAAAGGAACTCCGCGCTGGACCTGAGCTTTCCCACCTCTCAAGTAGAGTGATAATTATCCCCAACGCACTTTTCTGCAGATTGCAACCCATGTGAAAGAATGTGGAAAAATACCAGCTCTAAATGTAGAGGGCAAGCTACTACGAGTTTTCTTATATTTGGGACAAAGCGTGCAAGTCGGGCTTGTAAAGCAAACAGTACTCCAAATGTACTAAAAACAAGCTGAAAAATTAAAGGGCACTTGTGAATTCTCTTTACAATGTGAATAATTTCTCCCTAGAGTTTTGTTTTATAAGTTCAAATTGTTGAGTAGGGGGGACTGTTCAGAGAGACTATGAATAGGGTAGTGGAAATTAAATGAACTGAGTTATGAATTCAGGGGAGACTGTACAGGCCAGTCAGATCTTGTTAAGAGTGGGGGTGGGGGGTGGGGAGACAAAACAAACCAAATGTTAAAGCAGGACCCAGTGAATGAGCCTCGAACCACATCCAAGTTTGGAAAACGAACAAGGGGTGCAACTGAAACTGAATTGCAAAAGGTTCTTTCTGTTACTATGGTGATTAGATGCTCTTTTTAAGATAGTAGCAATATTATGGGGAAAAGTAAGCAAATAAAACAGTGTTTGCTTGTTTCTACACTATAACAAATAGAACAATTCCTAAACTACAAAAATTAAGAAACAACAAGATGTAATTAAAGGAATTTTCTGAAAACCATGTTTTTGAGCAGTAATCCTTAATCTGGGTGACATTTGAGCACAAGAGTATCAATGGACCCTTGAATTGGCATAGAAAATGGTTTGACATGAATGGTGGGTAGCTTTTACCAACGGGGGTCAGAGAGCTCCACACATTTTCAGGGATTCTGGCCATCCAAGTTTAAGAGTCACATTTTAGAGCAATTGTTTTCATAATGCATTGCTGATGGGGAATGGTGGTTTCCGGGTTCTATGAGGGCAAACAGTTCAGGGACTCGGTTCCCTATTTTCCTTTTGTAACTTCTTGCTAAACAGCAGTCTGCTGCCGGTAGTTCTCCCACTCCTGCCTCCTTGTCTCCGCTTTATGCACATCTTTGTTTTACGTAGGACTGGTTTCCACTCGCCCTGTGCTCTTCATGATTCCCACATGTAGGGAACTTCAATGAAAGATGAAAACGTTGGATTATATATGGAGAGTAACAGGCCTTATTTCATGACGGTTAAAAAAAGCAATAGTCTTAGTTCTCTGTTTTGCACTATATTTTCAAAACTTTTGGAATGAGTTAAATTCATTGTGAGCATTTTTAGAGATTGATTTTTAAAAAGTTAGGAAGTAACTACAAGTTTCACAAAATAATTTTTTGGGTTTAATAACATTTCAAAGCCAATTTGTTGCACATAACCACTTATAACATGCCTTCTTTAGTATTTGACTAAGCACAGATGCTAATGCATAGGAGGGAAAACACTGCAATTCAGTGGAGCCAAATAAATTCTCTGTTGATTTGAGCACTCAGGGTCAAATGTACATTTATCATGGAATTGTCTCCAAGACCAATGGGCACATGTAATGCTTTCATCTCGCAATCGTAGGTGACTTTGCAGCTATCGAATGGTATTTACCCTGGATTAGGGTTGCGGAGTTCTACTGTGAATTTAGAATTTGCTATATATAAAAAAGAAAATTCTGAAAAAAACTCTAACAGAAGATATGTGTGTTAGTCATGGACAATAGATGTTACATCTTACTTCTAAGTTAAATGCATTTTTGTGTTCAAAAATGAACAGATTGGGTTCCAAATATATTCTGTTTTCTATGGCAAACATGGACATGGTAATTATTTACTTAATCTGCACAAAATGAAAAGATAATTGAACTAGACTATGATGGAGTCACTTTTTAATAATATTTTATATCTGTTACTGACATAATGTGCTTTCTCTGACTAGTTTTTATAAAAGGACTAGTTCTCACATAGGAATAAAACACATTTGTATTTTAGTTCAGTCTTTTTTGTTGTCTCTGTGAGCCCATTGGCGTTAGGGTTTTATTTGCCTAGAGGTGCTTTATGTCCTTGACAGCATGAGCTGGATTCCCAGTGATTTGGAAAGCCCTCCAGGAAAATGTACAAGGAAATCAACTAGATTTTCTTCTTCCTATTATTAAAAAAGATTTAAATGTATATATCCTTTCTCATCCACGCTATCAGTAATGGTTGTCCGGAGACCAGAATGTGGGCACACATGAGATGTATACCAAGAACAGCTACTTTACCTAGATTTTCCTCAAGTAAATATGGATCTCTGACAAAATGTAAAAATACAATACGTAAAGTGTCTGGCTTGGATCCATGATCATGTTCAATTCCCAGAGAACCGCTTCCTTAAATATCTAGACTTGTGGGCCGAGGCTCTTCTTTGTCCTCTGCTTCCTGCTAGCCCCTCAGAGTTTACATATTATAGGCTCCCTCTGCTTGCTCTCATTATCCCTCACTGGTCTTAGTCGAAAGAAGTCAGGAGGGAGAATGGAGAAATCACGTCTCTGTTAATTGACAACGTGGTGATATCTGTTTTTTATTAAATATAGTGTAAGAAGTTATTATGTTTGAAATTATAGTATAGGCATTCTATAACAAATATTAGTGCTATAAGGAAAGAATCACAGAAAATCTGAAAACCTTTTATAGTAATAGTTTTAGAACATATGAATTCACTTAACCAGTGCTTCCGGATACCGAGTTTTAAAATAATTTAGGATAAACATCTTGAAGTACCTGTTTTATAGAAATTATATAATAATTTAGACTCTGGAAATAAGACACTCATTTCAAATTCAATGCCAATGTAGGGCATTTACATTTGGATTTAGATTTATGTGCATATACATGGTACAAACCCAGAACACCAAATTCACTGCCATTAAGTCAGTGTCGGCTCACAGTGACCCCGTAGGACAGGGAAGAGCTGCCCCCTGTGAGTTTCCGAAACTGTAACCTTATGGGAGTAGAAAATCCCATCTTTCTCTTGAGGGTGCACATGGTTTCGAATTGAGCACTTCTTAGATTGCAGTCCAACACATAACCACTAACTATGCCACCAGGGCGTATGAGAATCTTTACTTACACTTAGTCTACGTACTTAAACTCAGAATACGGGGCTTTCAGCTTTTCTTTCAAACTCCAGGACTGCCATTTTTGACGAGAACCTTTTCCCTTATTTGTCTGATTCGTTAAAAATTTCCCTTTATTAATGATAACATTTCTAGCACCAATGTATGAAGTTTTTGAAAAGTCTTATGTGACTGAAAGACAGTATTTTGTTCCTCATAAATGCCTCAAACACTTTCTAAAGCTATAAAAAGACTCCGAGTTATTCTTTTAGAGTAAGGCTTCTTTAGAGGGCATAATTGTTTTCTTTCATGTCGATTTAAAACCACAAAAATATGTAACCCATTTAAATCACAAACATTTCAAATGACACCTGTTTCTGATTTGTTCATGTTATTTTCCACTCTGTGAAGCACAACTGAAAACTGAAGAATGTTTTGAAGTGAATGAGTGGCAAGGGCAATTTAAAAATAAGCCGGAATTGAAATCCTCTAACAACCATCTGGTCCAATTCAACTCTTTTAAATCTGACTGGGAGATTTTGAAGGTAGGTTTGAGTTACTCTAAATGCCCTCATCTCTACCTTGCTTCCTTTCGGTCTGCCTGAATGGTAGCATAGAGTTAGTGTTGGGTACCGAGACTTCTTCAGCAGGACACCTGGATTGCAGAATTAAGGAAAGTTATCCAAGAAGGTCAAGGTCAAGGCTCTTATCTCACTCTGCTGCCAGAGTTCTAGAACTTTGGTGCACACAGCATCTTAGAAGACCCAAGGGGCTAATCTATACAAATGACACCTGGCGCTGGTTCTGACCTGAGCTTGATGGTTGGACATTGAGGCGCATGTAACACTGAGAATTTGCTTAACTATCTGTAGAAAGGGCACAAATTATTGCTCTAGACATACCTGTACTTCTGATTAAAACAAAAAACATTAACATTTGAAAATATAAGATATAATCTCCCTTCCTTCCTTCCTCCTCCCCTCCCTCCTTCCTTCCTTCCCTCCCTCCCTTCCTCCCTCCTTCCCTCCCTCCT
>NW_022111324.1:28719806-28796133 GCF_000313985.2 Echinops telfairi | reverse complement strand
TCCTTCCTTCCTTCCTTCCTTCCTTCCTTCCTTCCTTCCTTCCTTCCTTCCTTCCAGTACTTTAAACTGCAGAAAAATATGATCTGAAGGGAAGAAACTGTTTCCTATTCATCTGTGTGTACCTTTTGCATCTTGCAATGTTAGCACATGGTAGTGCTCAAGAATCATTTGTAGGCTCAAAGAATAAATCTATTATTTACTTAATTATTCATTGGCTATCATACACACACACACACACACACACACCTGTCTCACAAGAATAAGAAAATATCAAAGTTAACTAAATTAGCACTCCCCTTATTTCCCCTTTCATCTTAGCCAATATGTAGGGGGAAGAATGTCTGGGGAGGTTTGTTCCCATTAATGAGCCCCGGGGGAGTTGTGCATTACACACGGGGCTGCTAATCCCCAGGTCGGTTGTTTGAGACCACCAGCCACCCTGAAAAAGAACAACGAGGCTCTCTGCTCCTGTCAAGATTTACAAGCTAGGAAACCCAGAGGGGTAGCTGTACTTCTATCCAAGAGGATCACTCTGATTAGGAAGCGGCAGCAACAGGCTTATTCCCATTAAGTTTTCAAAATGCAAAATATAGACTGATTTAGGAAATTCTAGCTCTTTCTACAAAGAGTAGACCAAAAAATGATTTATCAATTACTTTCTTTGTTTACTGCCTCACTGCCTCCCCTACTTGTAAAAGCAATGTTTAGACAAGCCTGCCCAGTGGGAATGGGAAGAAAGGGAAAGCAACGAGGAGAATAATTATTCAAAAAGAGGAAACATTTCATTCTCACGTTTTGCACTGTTGGTTTTAAGCAACGCTGAAGCAGAAACATCCCAACCCACTCTCACCTTGACAAGTCTTCCCATTCACCATGAGTTGATAACCAGGTGGGCAGATGCACTGGTAACTCCCAAAGGTATTCTTACACTCATGCTGGCAGGCATCTCGGTGTTCACATTCATCAACATCTGTCCAAAGAGAAAGCGTAGTGTACAAACATGAAGAACACGAGCAGGCCCCTGCCAGAGCCGACTAGCAACAAATGACTGATGTACCAGAGAACAGTTTCGTGGTGGTATTACGTTTATACATTTAAAAATTCTCAATGCTGTTGCAGATAAGGATCTGTTTTCAATTCAGTCAGCTATAAATGGCATCATGTTATAAAATGTGAACATTTCTTCGTGTGTAATCATGTATGAGCTGAATCCCCAAACTGGTCAATTTTCCCATTAGTTCAATAAGACAAAACTCAACTGGCAGAGGAACTGATTCGTACAAGGACCTAACACACCATAGTCCTAAATTCCTGACAGGATGATAGAACATACTTAAAAGATAGCATCTATATTAAGATTAATTGGGAAAGAGGCTTTTAGCTTTTAATTTATTTAAATTTTAGAGACTTATTCCTCTCCTTGCCTTCAACACAGTTTCCCTCAAAACAGATTATTCTCAAACACCACAAGTATTTTATTGTTGTGGTAGGAATATTCACTCAAACTAACACTATAACTCTAAGTTACTAATGGAAATTATACAAATTATATAAATTTCCATTTAGCATGAGTTGATAGCCTGGTGGGAAATACACTGATAGCCCCCCCAAAGGTATTTTTACATTCATGTAATCAGGGGTCCTTATTTTCACATCCATCAAAATATTTGATAGGCAAGAAAGTAAAATTTTACATATATAAAACTAGTCACATGATATATATTTACATATACACATTTTCTATGTTACTTTGACCATGCCACTTTATCTTTCAAGGATGTATTGTCTCTCAGTCAGAAAACAATGATGGAATCTACTCTAATTCAGAGGTTTGTTCTGGTGTTCAGAGATGCCTCAGTGTTTTCAAAAGTGGACACTCGCTGGGGAGTGCAGAAGCCGAAACCCGCACTTCATATTGGCTTCTGGGCTACAGTAACAAAGGTATTACATGTCAGGGGGCATTGTATAATTTTTTTCTGAAAAGGAGGTAATATGCCAAATAAATTTGGAAACCTATGCATTTTATAAATTACAAAGGTCTATCGTTAAACAATACCAAGAAAATAACAATAAAAGGAAAATTAGGGGTATGTAGAGATTTAATATTACTTGCTTTCAGAATAAAAAATGTAGTTCTAGAGACCTCAGATTTCTCTTCCCAATTGCTCTTTGCTTTCGGCTAGTATTAAACTTTGCTGCCCGTGCCTGAACACACCTCAGTCAATGGAAGGGTTTAGGGGAGACCAGGCGGTGAAATGGAAGCTGGAGCACAGGACGACGGACTGAGGAGAAGGCAGAGCGAAAACTGGGAGAGGAGGTAAGGTAAAGTTCCAGTCAGTTGGCATTTTCTCAACAGATATGCGGGGTGGATTCCAAAGGGTCACTGCTAAACACTCATTTAATTTTTATTTGCCAATCTTTTTACATCACTTAGGAAACTAAAGCATTCATCCTACAACTTGTGGTTTTCTTGCCCTCAGCTCTGCTTGAATTTCACGTAGTTAACAGCTCTTCCTAGAGTATGAGTTTTAAAGTACTCCCAAGGGTGATTTCTACAAGGGGACTCCTGTGTTCAGAGGCAATGCGATGTTCATCCCTCCTGGTAAACTTGGAAGTTAAATTCTTTAAAGGTTAAATTGCAGCCTGAGTTTTCAAGATTTCATAGTGTTAATGCAAACCTTCTGCATGCTCTCTATCCCAGACGGTTCATTAAAAGCATTTGGCAAGTTCTGGTTTCCTAATGCCAAAGCTCTCTGGAACCTCGTGTCGATTTCTTTATTAGTGCCCGCAATAAAGTGTCATATTTTAAAAATTATCAGTCTATTCACTGCCTCCAAATAAAACTTAAATATCCAACTCTCAAGTGGTTACAGAGGTCTCCTTTGGGTTCCCAAGACGGAGCCTCTCAGGGAAACCGCGGTGCCTCAACCATGGCCGGTTGTTCCGGGATGAGAATTCCATCACGTACTGCTGAGTCTGCCAATGGACTCAACCACACCAGGTGTGGGATGGTTGAAGTTTAAATAGAGGAAGAAAAAGGAGCTATCTACCATGAAGCTGATCACAAGGGCGGGGTTCCACACCCATCACCTTCTGCTTAAGACACATCAGAACATTTAGACAAAAAGTCCTAGAAAATATTAAAACATAGACCTAAAGAACAAAGGGTAATGGTTAAGCATCTGGAGGGATTGGGAGTCCAGTCGAGGAGAAGTGAGAGAGAATTTAGGTCCACCTAAGAGAAGATAAAGGTATAGAAACAGGGTTGGAGGAGGCAGGAAAAAGGATTTGAACTTAGCAAAAGAAATGTTTAAGACATTTCAAATAAATGTTTAACAGAAATATATTTAGGAGAGAATTCAAAATGTGGAGCACTTAGAGGACACATTAGAAAAAAGTGGTTGAAATAATGATTTTATATTTAAAGAATTTTTTCTTGCCTTCCTCTACCACCTCCCCCGCCCCCCCTTCCCTGCCTTCTTATTTCACCTAAAAAATAGTGACGCTGTGAATTATATGTTCCTTTTGTCTGGTTTGCTAATTTCCCTTGGTGCCTAGCTCAATGACATGCAATGTATGGATACTCTCAGAAAATGGAGTTAAATGAATGGCAGATGGTAATGTTTGCAACTTAACTGAAAACAAGATCTCCATTCTTGACTTGAAAATTACCCTTCACTTTTGCAGACAAATGAAATTACAAACACATATTCCAGAGCTTGCATTACCTTTTAAGTCACTTACATCCACACAGAATAAATGGTACTGAGGAATTCCCTGGGGAGTGAAGGGTAACAATCAATGGGCATCAGTTGTCATACGAGAATCAGGAAATAATTAAGTAGCTGAACCTGTCACTTGCTAGCCCACTGCTTAGGGATCAATCCCATACAATCATAATCACATGGGATTCGATTATGTGGCAGCATGTCTGTTTTCTTTTTTTGGATGCCACTGGAAAAAACTATTTCTCCCAAAGTGATCAAAGAGAGAATCTGACATATAACACAACAAATTATTTGAATGGGCCTCTGTAAATTTGTAGATTATTTCTCTGAATACAACTTGTGACAGTCAGAGGTCCGAGAGTATCTGTCTCGAAACCCGGAGTCCTGCCAGCCTTGAACGCAGCCGTGGTAGCACTCCGGGGATCACAGGCGCTGTAAAGATGCATCGCTGCTGGAGAGGACAGGAGCCCACAGAAAGGAAAGGCGACGTGGCTGACATTTACCTACACATGCGTCAAGGCTCGCCTCAGAGCCTTCTGGGCAAGTTTTCCTAAGAGTCCGTCTAGTCCTGGAGAGAGATGTCCTGCTGTTTCTATACTCTGAGTAGGAGCTGTAGAGATGTGAGTGTTGGCTGTACTGCTGCTGCGGTTGATAGTTGTTTCTCACAGGGGGGAACCTCGCGAGGTGATAGCTATTGTACTGCGTGCCATAACTGGGCAACCTCTCCAATCCAGCGCAAGATTTCCCGTCCCCTAATAAATGTTGTCCTGGGGGACAGATACACTTGAAGCTGCCGGGGGTGTTGGAGCACTGATGTGCACAAGGTTTAGGCACTTGATCACACTCATTAATGTCTGCTCGTGTAGCATGATACATAAAAAAGAGAAAAAACAAAACAAACATACACACACAAAACAGGAATAAAGAGTCAGTCTGTGAAACAACTGGAGGACATTCTGTTGCCCTCCAAAGCAGGGTTATATACAACAATTTCTCCTATGTGAACTATGGGCAAAGCTTTGACCCTTCAGTTTTGGAAGACTGTATATAGAATGATTCTGAAGTTGGCTTCCAGCTTTATGTGAACATACTTTTGGAGCGCGTGGCTCAGAAAACTAGACACTTGTTCTGTGAAACCATCCTCCTTTTATCATGAATTCTGCCTCCAGTGTTTTGTTTTGTTTTTCTTAAACAAAACATCCACACTTATTCTCCATTCGGACAGACCGCAGCAGCAGGTACACGCACAGGGCTTCTCTGTAGTGCACACATTCATAGGCATCATTAGCTTTGCAGACCATGATGCGCTATCCTCCCCTCCGTGGTTACATGGAGTATGATCACTGTGGTCCTTTCAGTTCCAGCAAGAAAGTTACAATGTGGCAAACCAAACAAAAGAAACACTTTCTCTTTTGTTTCCTGTGGTAGTTACATAATCTGGTGTCAATCTGAGAGGATTATGAGTGAAGGGGTGGAGTCTGGCCTGTCAATTAATGAAGGTATAACCAATAAGGGCTCTGTGTGGGCATGGCCTTATCCTGAGAATTCTGGAACTCCTATACTTCCTCTTTGGAGTGGGGAGACACTTCTTTCTTTCTGCTCACTCCCTGGGAGATGCTCTACTGACAAAACACAGGGCACTACACTGATAGACCCCGTGCCCTGGGAACTAGAGAAGCCACATGGAGACCCTGCCAGTGCTGTGATGCTTATAACGCCGCCATTGGATCCAAAGACTTTCTACCCACTGGCCTGTGATCGTCCTGCATTCAGCATCATTGCATGTGTTTTGTGAGTCTGAAGAGGACTTTATAGATTGCTATCAGACATATGGGCTTGGACTGGATTGGGTTGGGATGCTTTCTTAATGTATAATTACCTTTTATAAAAAACTCTCTCTTATACACATATGAGTTTCTATGGATTTGTTTCTCTAGTCTACCTGGACTAACACAGATCCTAAACAGTCAGGTGCAAGAACTAAAGGGGCAAGAAGCTTTTGATAACAGTCTTAACGCACATTTTCAATGTGGGGGCTACTTCGACAGCAAGGGGGAAGCTTTCTCTTGCCAGAAGCTGTGGGTCTCCTCTTTCATCTTCCTCCTCATATCATCAGAGCACCATATTTCCCTCACTTATTTTTATTATTATTTGTTCAAAAGGGGATGGAAAGAAAGAAAAACCAACAGAAACATCTCAAAGTTCTGACAGCTCCCACGAACACATCAACTCGTAGGTTTAAGACAGGGTCTGGGAAAAGCCTAATAGTTCATCAAATAGGAAAATAGAGACCATGGTTACAAAAATAATAAGTCAATAAATTAAAGCTTTTTAACCCAGAACTTGTCAGTTCCAATTTAGCAGCCTTTATGTGCAGAAGAAACCAGCTCCTAGCACAATCATTATAGGTTCGGTAGGCGCAATTGTACAGTGATAATAAGTAAAGATTATAATAAAGTTATACAGAGCATGAGAGATAAAAGAGATATAGAGAAATAAATGGAGTCAGACACATTTTATGGTAGCAATGCTCACCTCAGCCCCGCTTGGTGGTCCACGTGGAGGGAGGGGGACGGGAAGGAGGGCAAGGGAACAAGGGAGAAAGGTAGGGAGAGGAGAGAGGGAAGAGAGGGAGCCAGAGAGAGGTCAGAGAGCGATCTATATTGCCGACCCACACCTATATACCTTTTGGGGGGTGTGCCAGCCCACTAATTACAGGTAGAGACATATATCACAGGAAGGGGTTGCACTATAGGTTACACAGTAATGAGAGAGGGTGGTCTAGGGACATACACGCAATAGGAAGATGAAGGATTGGGGGTATACACATGACAAAATGGGTGGATCCTAGATTTAGGATGGCAGCTTAACTTTGACCTGTTCCCTGGGTCTCCATAGTAACCATTATCAGTAGGGTGTGCACTCCGCCCACAGGAACCAAACTAATGGTTTTAAGCTTCAGGGAGAGGTAATCCATTGTCTCCAGCAACAGGGAGCAGGCCCACCCCTGTGGTGGGACGAGACAGCAGTCTGGCAGTAATTGCAAGGATCTGACCTCCCCCCACATTTATGCAATATTCAGGGTGAAAAAAAATCTTCACAATGAGTTGACTTAAGTCATCAAGGAAATTAAAACAAACAAACAATCCACAAACCGGTAACAATTATGTGAACCTGCAATAAGAAATCCACCTTTGGATGAGTTTCTTCTTTAAGAAGGAAATCCCAGTTCTTCAGGAGTAGGCGCTGGAAAGCTATATTCAGTGTTCGGAAATCCCATGCACAGGAGGCCCCTGCCCTGGAGTTCAGGTAGACAGAGGCATGCTGCAGGTGTGGGCAGGTCTACTGTCTGCCTTTAGTCTTATCTCCTTGTTTGAGAAAACCAACTGGTACGTTTTATCAGTACGGGCTGTCAGACATTTTTATATGTGAGTGCAGTATTGGCATCTTGTATCTTATATACACTCCCGACTAGTTTCTGAGCTCAACTTTGGCAGGGATACCCTAAATTGTTGATATGTACATATCTTCCTCTGAGGGGCCAAGGTTTAAGAGAATGTTGAATTAAAGTTTAATTAACAGTAAACTACAATTACTGAAAAAGATGCAACAGTAACTCTAAGTACAATGAAAGCTCAATCTTCATCTCGTCATTTTCTTTTCTCTCTTCTGACGAATAACTCTTAATGTGGATTCTTGACTTTCCAAATGGCTTGAGAGGATTTTGAAAGGATGGAACTACTGTTGTAACTCCTTATGAAGGAGTCCTGATGGTGTAATGGTTAATTAAGCACTTGGCTGTCAACCCAAGGTTCGGGTCACCAGCAGCTTTGTTGGAGAAAGGCCTCATGATATATTTCAGTTTAGGAAACTACCCTATGGGGCAGTTCTACTCTGTCCTTAGGGATGCTATGAGTTAGCATCCATGGGATGACACACAATGACAACAACAATAACTACTTTCCTGCTTATTTGTTTATCTATATAAGTGGACTTGGTCTTTCTCTATCCTTTGTCCTCCCATGGTTTCCTCTCCACAAAGCAAAGGGGTGATTGTTTCCATATCTAAATTATTGCAACTTATGCCTTGGTCAAGACTTTGTATGGCTTTAGATTACATCTTTAGAATGAAATCCAAAATCTTCATCCTCTTTAACCTCTGCTTATTTTTCCCCAACAATACAAACCTTCCTCTCTCAAGAATTTAGCTCTGAGTCTGCTCAGACTGGAATACACTTGCTCAGACCATCTGCAGGGGCTCCTTCATTTTGCTCAGTCTCTTTCAAGGCTGCCAGGCTCACAGTACCACCACGCTAGCCTGCGCTACTTCCCTTAAAGTGTTTCTCATAACGAGGATTATAGCATATGTTTTTGTTTTTCTCTGTATAGAATTACAGCTCTATTAGGACAGAGAATTTGTAAGTTCATTTTAGTGCTATACCTCTACAACCTAGAATATTATCTAGCACAAATTGGATGCTCAATAAATATTTGATGAATCAATGAAAAATGAGTTTAACATGATGTGCTAATTCAAACCACTAGCAGACATGTCATATGGGAAAGTGTATTCTTGAATCCAGAAAACCGGAGTTCAAAGCTAATATAGAGCTAAGTTCTTTGGCAGGAGGGTTTTATATGCAAGAGTGTTGCATCTACTTCACTTTTCTCATCATATTCTTTTGCACTAACATATTAAAATGAATAATCAAGAGTAAGCACATTTCACCCTACAAGATTAAAAGACAGGGAATGAAGACTTACATTCACTAAACGTATACAGTGAAAAAAAAGATATATATTTTAAATTAAGACCTGGAGTTATATGCTCTAAATTTCCCTGCAAATTAGAAAAGTGAAAGAAAACCAAGGATCTAAACTAAATTCTTTAATTCACTAATAGTGCCATGAAATGAAATAATATTAATAAGTATAATAAAAGTAGTGAATTATACTTTAAAAGTGATTTGAGTAGGTACAAGACCAAACTTAACCTTTTGGATCTCTTCTAGGCAACGGTCCTACTTCCTGTATTGTTTTCTCTTCTAGCCCAATGCCTGACATTCAATGCTGGCAAATTGATAAATAGATAAACAAATTTAATCCCGATAGACCACAGTTATTACTGATTAATTTGTTCAATTATATATATGAATAGAAGGCTAAAATAGTATGTTCTGCTATCAGAATTATATTCAATTCTGTTATCAAAAATGTTTCTTTTAAGAGAGTATCTCATAATGACATTAATTTGAACATTACTGTGTACAAAATATTATGCTTGGGACTGCATAAAGACGGAATTAAGGTGATCAGGAATAATTTATTATAGATCATTGTTTAATAGAATAACCAAGAAAGCCAATGTCACATGCATAGCATAAAACCCAAAGAGCTAGTATTTAAAAGCACATACAATTTTATACTGAAATTAAATATTCTGGGAAGGAATACAATTTAGCAAAAGTTTCTTGATTATAAATGCATCAATTTTTTTATAAAGCAAATGTGTACCATCTTACAGATATTTTTTACGATCTGGCTTACTTTATATTTAATTAAAACTAAAACTGAAACCTATGGGTGACTGGGGAAATCAAATAAGATTCTTAGCACAGTGAATGGCATATGGTAAGCACTACATGGATGATAGATTGTATGACATCAATTTGTTTGAATATTGAGTTCATGTTTTAATTCCTCTCTCCTAAACCCTACACTGCATACCCCATTAAAATATATCTAAGCAAACATGCATGTTATGTCCGCAGAGCGATAATCTGATGATCTAGATAATTAAGCTGTCACGGCACATATATCACAACTTCACTTTGATGCGTGTGGTGGTTAGTGCTGATTACTTGGTGTTGGTTCCGATGCAGATCAACCCGGCTGCTCTGTGGGTTTCTGAGAGAGTAAATCTGCACGGAGGTAGAAAGCCTCATCTCTCTCCCATGATGTACTCAATAAGTGCTTAGTATTATCATTTAAAATGTCAGATTTATGAAGTTTCTGAAGAAATCAACTGAATAGTGTTATGAATGATTCAAATTTACATATCTGTTAATTGGAATAAGAGAAGCTTTGGTCCTAATGTGGTGACCCTTTAAGCCCATTCCTCATGCTGTGGTGACCCCCAACCATAAAATTATTTTTGTTGCTACTTCATAACTGTAATTTTGCTACTGTTATAAATCATCATGTAAATATCTGATATGCAGGATGTATTTTCATTGTTACAAATTGAACACCATTAAAGCATAGTGATTAATCACAAAAACAATATGTCATCATATATTGTGAAATATTTATTTCTAATTACAAATAAATGAAATTTTGTCTTGAGGCATGGTGTAGTATGGGTAACAGTCTTCACACAGGGTACTCGCATGTGGGCATATCTGCATGTGGGCAGACTGGCCTGGAGACGGATAGAGGAGTGGTGTCTCTGTTCCTAAGACCATTGGAAGTTTGTTTTCCGATGGTCTTAGGCAACCCCTGTGAAAGGGTCGTTCGACCCCCAAAGGGGCTGTGAAACAAAGGTTAGAACCGCTGCTGTAGAGTGTGGTCCTAAGCAAAGGGCATTAGTAGCTTTAGTACTCAAAAACTTACCCAGACAGGGTCTTCCCACTCCTTGAGACCGATAACCTCTCGGACACACACAACGATAGCTGCCTCTTGTATTTTCACATATTTGGTTATATCTGCATTGATGAGTCCCATCTTTACATTCGTCAATATCTATGGACATAGAGGTCACAACAAGTAGTAATAGTTCCTCTTTCAAACCTCAAAAGTGTGTACCTTCTTACAGATATTACAGATATACTTCTCGGTATGTAGGGAGAGATCAACGTAAAGATTTTAGTGTAAAAAAACCTGGGTCTAGTTTGAGCCCTGTCGCTTATTAATTGGATCCTTTCCCTCCTCCTGCTCCTCAATAAGGAAAGAGTTGTGACAACCAGGGTCTCTCTCTTTTCTCCTTTAGCTGCCTTACTTGTGCTAGTGACTTCTACTAGTAACTCTTATAAGCTTGTTTGTACACAACTAGAGCGATACTGTTGCTTCCGATTTCAGGTCCCATGTTTCCAGGGGCTACGTGGTCATGTCCAACTCCGTGATGACAGTGGTTCAACTTCAACAAGTCCACAGCGTCTTTAGCCTTTTATTTTTGATTATGGTACACCTGTTTTCCCAAGCAACCAGGCAGCAAACATAGTCTTCCTCAGTTTATTTCATTAGTTGTCAAATAATTCTTCCCTCATATTTTCAATCCCATATAGTAGGATTTTGCAATACTTTCTAAACACTTTGTCTAATTTTTAGTTAATTTTCTAATTTATCTTACACAATTACAGGGCCTAGCTTCCTAAAAATAAGTATGCAACTATAGATGGCACCATATTGCAGCCTATCATTACAAATTGAGACAAATATTTACCTATATTCATAGTATTACAAATGAAAAGTCTTTGAAAGCTGATAATTCAACTACCCGAGTTTATTTTTCATTTAAACTTATTAGGGAAAATGAAAACATATAGAAAAGTAGAAAGAAAGTGTAGTAAGTGCCCATGTACTGAAGCAAGTATCAATATATTGTCAATCTTCCTTCTTCTATATCATTATATTCTCTATGTTCCTATATAATTTTGAAATAAACTTATCATATCTTAAAGCTTTATTAATAAACAGTTCAGAATAATTATTTAAATTTATTTTTAAATGGGGAGACTTAAATGCACATTGCTGTATGAACTTAAAATTTCCCTAAGTTTTATAGATGTCAAGACAAAAAGATTGATTTTTGACACTTTGTAAACATTTTCTTCCTTCTCTGACCATTAACACGGCACTGTTTAAGTATGATCACATCCCTAGGAGCATAAGAGTTATTCCTGTAAGATATGATCGCTTTCTCTCGAGCACTCTCACATCATGGAATCTGTATCTCTTTTTTTCTATACAGCCTTATGTTACAGCTCCTCCCCCCTCCTTGGTGGAGCAGGGGAGTAGTTAGTCTACCCTTCAGGCTGCAAGTACATAAGACCAGGAATGGTATCTATTTTGAATCTGTAAATCCTGAAGCTAATAACTCTGCCAGCTCTGAAGATTAGGGAAAGATCTAATCTATTATATATTTTTATCATTATTTTTATGTTTAAAGAAGTATTTATTTCTAAAGTAATTATGTTTTAACTTATAAAAACTTTTCATACACATAATTTGTCCTTAACCCAGTATATGAAATTCTAAACAAATATGCTAAACCTAAGTTTAGTAACAATGTTAGACATAGTGAGTTACAGGCATATTAAACTATTTAAGAACTATCTAACAGATAAGGGTTCAAAACTGTCATTAGTGAATTTCCATTTCTTTGTATAGCAATGGCTTTGGGACCTTAGAGCATAGTCATACTAAATTTGGGGTCTAAGGTCTATGAAAAAAGAAAGACTTCAATGCTAGATAAAATGTAATCATTAGTTTTAAAAATGAATGCCCTACTTGGCTTGTTCAAGGCAAATGGGTCTCAGCCACAGAAATAGTCCTATACTTACCAATGCAGGTGCCATTGTCTGCCTTGGTCATGCCGTTTGGACAAAGATCAATGCACTTATAGCCCCCCCGGGTATTCTTGCAGTGCTGATCTGGTCTGCACACAGTCTGTCTACATTCATTCACATCTTGACCAAAGAACAAAAAGTAATGCAGATTGAGAAAATGATTGCTGCTCCTTTTCCAGAGAAGCCATACCTTGGTTTTTATGAATATCACCACGTAACCTCATATAGATCTTCATTGCATAATCATTGTATAAGCTTAAGAGGCTTCAATAGAGTAGGCTGTGCAACACACTTTGTCTTAGAACAAATTGATTTAGAAAAATATTGCTTCACAGAACTGGTAGTCATGTCAATCATGTCCTCTCTTTATAAATAAAAATTACATATATGCATATTTGAATCAATACATAGTTTTATCAATTGTATATGCATACAAAATATAAATTTTCATGTATATACATATATATGCATATCAATATATAAACACATACATTTGTGGGGAAATTTTATAAATACTATAAGGAAAATGTGGGTTAGAAAGATATATAAGCATAAAAAAAACCCTTTCAAATATAGTGCTTGCCTCTACTGTGTTTTTGCATAGATGGCATTCATGATGCAGCGTGAATCGGGTCCAGGAACAACATGCTGTTGGTTCCAGAAGCATGAAATAAGCATTAAATGCTGTTGCTTTGAACTCAATGGCTTTTCTTACCCATGCATTTTCTGCCCTTCAGTTGATAACCAGGTCCACACCCACAGTGGAAGCTTCCTATGGTATTGGAACAGCGTTGATGACAAGGGCTGGATTCCTGACATTCATTAATATCTGTCAAACAAAACTTTCATTATATGCTGTCAGGAATCTTGGTTTAATTCCTCCCAAATGTTTAACTTTTTAAAAAATTGTGATTTGGGTGAAAGTTACAGAGCAAATTGCTGTTCTATTCGACAATCCATGCATCTTTTATTTTCAACACTGATTGCAATCCCCACAAAGCACAAGCACTTTTACCACTTTCTCCCTGCCATTACCGTTCCCTTCATCCATCTCTCCTGCCCCTTCCAGCCGTGGAGCTTTATCCCCGGACAAATACTACCCTTCTGATTTCATATGACTGTTCTAAGGAGTGCATACCTCCTTGTTATTATTGTTCATTTTACAGACCTGTTTACTGTTTGGCTGAAAGTTGACCACAGAAGTGAAATCCGGTCCAAAGGTCTCTGAGGGCCACAGTCTAAGGTGCTAAATGTTTAATGTTTTGATTATTTCTGGTTATTATTATGTTAATGACTTTCTAACCTAATCCACCTGTTCTCATTTTTCTGCTAAATAACTGAGAGGATGACTTGCTGGAGAAGGCATCTCTCTTCACGAGGTAGCATTTGCTAATGACTCAGAATGATGCTGACCCAACAGCCCCTTATTTTGAGCCATTCACCAGATGGCTCACACTCCGATTTCTAGGAAGTTTCAGTCCTGGAATGTGGCTGACAGACTGCTGTGTCTAAGATAGTGGTAAAAAATAAAAAACAAAACACTACACTTTTTTTGCAATGTCCTTTGAAATGGACCTTTCTTGCCCATTCTTGTTGCTATTAGCTAAATGAATATCTTTAAAACGTTGTGCCTGCTTGGGGGCAGCAAGCATAGCATTTTTCCTTCTTGATAGTTGTTGTCCAATTAATGTTCCCAACACCACATGGAGAAGAGTAGACTAGAAAGATTGAAGGCATAAAGTTCCCGAGACTCCTGTGCACTGTGCAGCTCTGGCACTCTCTCTTCTCTCCTTTCGAGTCTCAGAGCAAAGAACAGTTATTAGGAGATAGATGAATTGAGAGCTAAATAGGCAAGACAGTCTGTCCATTTGATTCTGACTCCTGGTGACCTTTATAACCACACAAATTATTGCTCAGTCTTACATCTTTCTCATCCTTGATGGCATGCTTGAATCCTCTACCACACGTGATATCCTCCCCCAGCTATGATACCCACTGGTGATGTGTCCAAAACAAGTGAATCAGACAATGCTCTGCTATGGTCCATGAGGTTTGCACTCACTGATTTCCAAAAGTGCCTTAGTCTGAACGTTCCATTGAGGTCTGTACAGCACGATCAACTCTGCTGGTGTTTCAAATACTGGTGGCATAGCATCTGGCTTCATAGCAATGGACAAGCCACCAATCTATACCAACTGTCAGACCATGCTTTAGAATAGGCTCTGTATTGGAGTCCTGCCACCCATCTCCTCTTTCCTCGCCAGAATGAGAATTGTACTCTTTCAACTAGTCCTTCCTCTTGTATACATTTTTAACATTCTACCACTTTACTGTCCTTTTCCCTATAACTTGATAGATATGGCCCAATCTTTCCTATTCTAGAAAATTCGCTCTCTCAATATGGTCCTACTCTTAATTCCTGTCACTTATATGTCATCTTACAAACACTTTGGATATGTTGCTGTTAGGTGCCAAGCAGAATGAAGCACTGCATGGTCCTGCACCAGTCTAACAATTGTTTTCACACCCGGACCCACTGTTGCAACCACTATGTCAATCCATCTCATCGAGGTCTTTTTTTTCATTGCCCTTATGAGGTTTCTGCATGTCCAAAGTATATACAGCTTGCAATCCTTGCCTCTAAGCAGCACTCTGGCCATATGTCTTCCAAATTCTTTTGGCAGTCCACGGGACTTTCAATATTCTTCTTAACACCATAGTTCAAATGCATGAATTTGTCTTTGATCTTTCTTATTCAATGTCCAACTTTCACATGCAGATGAAGCAATTGAAAATACCATGGCTTGAGTCAGGTGCACCTTAGTCCTCAATGTAACATTCTTGCTTTTCAGTACTGTACTTGACAGGCCTTGTGCAGCAGATTTACTGAATCCAGCAGGTCTTCAGATCTCCTGACGGCTGCTGCAAATATACTCTCCCCCTAGCTAGGCTTTTCACATCCTCACTTTACATTGCACTACAAACTGACCTTGCCAATATCTTAATTTCTGCTTATTTTTTATTTGATCTTTGGATTTAATTTCTTAAAATCCAAGTATATATTAATTTATATAAATGCACAAATATAATCACAGACGTATTCTTTTATACAAATTTTCCTCTTAATCTTACTTAAATCCTCTTCTTGATTAAATAAAATGTTCTAACCAAGTTTCCCCCATGGAATCCCAATTCATCTCCTTAATTGTGCACAAACTCTTATTTTCTCTCAAGACTATCTAAGACACATTCTTTTTGTTTCTTTTTTAATTCCCTACTCCTCCAGCACTGCTGGTAACCAATCTGCCATCATAGATTTTCTTATTCTGAGCATTTTATAAAAATTGGAGTAGACAGCATTGTCCATTTGTGTCTGAGTTATTTCCCTTAACAGAGTATTTTCAGCGTTCATTTGTGTGGTGATATATATCAACAATTGATTTCTCTTTATGGTACATTGCATGAACACACCACATTGTGGCTACCCATTCACCTGTTCATGGACACTTGGCTTGTGTCTTCCTTTTGATTGTTATTGTATAGTTATTGTTATACATTATTGTTAATAATGGTACAATGATTATTGGAGTACAAGTATCTGAGTTGCTGCTATCAACTATTTTTAATATGATATACCTAAGAGTGGAAGATCATGTTCCTGTAAGAATATTTTTCTTAGTAAAGCTTTTTTCATTATTTACTTGGCCTCCCTTGCCATTTTTTTACCTTCTTGACTACCTAAGACATTTGATTCTTCAGTAATTGAATATTAGTCATAATATTCTCATACACACACACACACACACACCAAATATAAAAGTGGGCTTTAAAAGGTTTGTAGAAAAAGGAGCTGAAAGATAATGGAATTATCCACAAACTTCTGAAGCCCCTTTGTATATTTGTTGATATAAACACCTAGAATATATACTTACATATAAAAATTTATATATTCTCTTTGGCTGTTGTTTGTTTTTCAGTTATATTCACTCTTCCTATTCAACAGTACCTCACAGATATACCTCCAAGCCAAAAAAAAGGGGCTTCCATTTATTCTGTGAGACCTAATACCTTTGTAGCGGTTGCTGGTGTAATTACACCATAATTCAGTCATTTTTTTCTCCTATTGAGAGGCATTCAGTTTTGTATAAACTTTTGCTTCCATTAAAATTATAGTAGTTCATGCACTGGCGTTTTTCTGTAATAGATTTTATTAGATAGTTCTGGATAATCTCTCTCAAATGGTATCAGTAAGATGCTAGCACTAAAAACTATCGTGCTACTAATATTTACAAGCGGAGTCTAACCGTTAAGATATGTAAAACGATGTACTGATTTAAGTTCTAATGCGGAATAGACATCTCAGTTGTTTGATCCTTACCCACTCTGTTCCCCTGTATCTAGTCCCTGTCCTTTAAGTTTCCTGAGTTTAAATGATACAAGTGGTCTTATTTATTAGAATAAAAAAGGGTCTCCATTTATATACCTTGACAACTCAGCCCATCAGAGGTTCTCCGAAAGCCGATTCCACAATGCACCACACAGCGATAGGATCCAATGGTGTTGTCACAGTCCTGGCCCAGGTGGCAAGTGTGTCCACCCAAAGCACACTCATCAATATCTGGAACAGAGTGAGGCATTCAGGTGGGGTAAGTGAAGCAAAACAGCTGTGAGATTGGGATAAAATAGACACTCGAGAAATGCTGGGTCATTTCAGGTAGCTTAAATAGCTGACACGCTCCCAGCAATACAGTGTGACAGCCACACAGACTGTCGGAGCAATTGGACCACCTTAGGAATTGAGTGGCTTTCAAAAGAAGTGACTTCTACTCTCTGAAATCTGACCTTCTCTGTAGAATTCGGGTAGTGATATGTGTTTCTCAGGAGCACTTTGAAAGCTACATGAAACAACATATATAAGGTACTCAGTCCTTCCCCTCTCTACCCTCATCTCACCCCTCCTTTGCATTTGGAACAGGATTTCCTGGGGCACAGAAAAGAAGCCAGGTTTCCTATTTTGACTTTGGACTTATTAATAGATGGGTACTTATACAAGTCTGATTTTGGAGGGCACACAGGGTTTGAAAGAAATGTGTGTGTGCACACATACATGTGTGTTTTACATTTTTTAATATCCCCAAAGTGCTGTCAGGAGAGTGACTATAGTTAACTTCCCTCTGTGTTGTTGGTCTGGGCAGTCAGGACAGTCTGACTCATAGAGACTCCTATGACAGAGCAGAACTTCCCCAAGGGGTGGTGACCTTTTTAGGAGCAAATTGCCAGTTCTTTTCTCCCAAGGAGCTACGGTTGGTTTGAACTACAGGCATTTGTGTGATCAGCTAAGTATTGAACCACTGCACTCCCAAGGCTCCTTCCAAATCTCTTGATAACCTCTTTTTTCATCATTTCACCACTGGAAAATAAGGATGGTGACAGCCTTGCCTGCCTCTGAAGAGCTGTGAAAGTGGAGCGAGTCAGGGCAGCATCCCTGCTTTTTGAGTGCTCCATTTGGAGGGAGTGCAAGGGCAGTCCTTACTGACAAGGGCAAGGGTAGGGCAGAAGAAGTAGGCAAAAAGAGGATTGGTCGAACACACCTTGTATAGGTCAGAGATGGCCTTGGGCATGGCTACAATGTGTTTATTATATTTAAGATTTCCAAATACCTTGACAAGTCCTTCCATCCACAGCTATAGTGAGGCCTTTTGGGCAGGAGCAATAATAGGTCCCCATGGCATTGTGGCAGGTGTGAGAGCAAGGATTCCGCTCTGCACATTCATCTTCATCTGAAAGAGAAACCAGTCCAATCAGGATGCAATGCCCTGTCTATCTAGGAGTTACTAAAGTCAGGAAAAATAATTGCAGTCAGTGGCCAATGAATTGGCTCAAATATAATAGAGAAGGGAAATATTAAATTAAAATTAGTATGGGGTTTCTAAATTTTAATACTGATTAGATGTTTAGAATATCCTTTAAAACAGTGCTTCTCCACCATCCTGATGCTGCCACCCTGTAGGACAGTTCCTCATGTTGTGGTGACCCCCCAACCATAAAATTATTTTTGCTGCTACTTCATAACTGTAATTTTGCTATTGTTATGAATCGGGCGACCCCTATGAAAGGGTCATTTGACCCCCCACAGGGTTCGCGACCCACAGGCTGAGAAACGCAGTTTTAAAACAATGACTATAGTTAATATATGTTGTTATAAACCCTATACCTGTCTTAACTCATTCCTAAACAATATTCCCATGTAATAGGTATTTTTCATTAGTATTTCTCATCTGTCAATTATAAAACCAACCCCAAATCATCACCACTGAGCCAATATGGTGACTCATGGAAGGACAAAATACATTGCCCAAGGTCACACAGGATTTTTTGGGCAGAGTTGGGACCAGAACCTTGAGAGTATTTATATCTGAAGATGATGCCTTCTCCCACTGTACTACGTCACCTTGCCTGCTTGTAAGAGAAACGCACAGGTATGAAACTTGAACTCAAGTTTTACTTAGCTGTGTGCCTATCTGAGACTCTCATATTAGGATTACTCATGAGTCCTAAGGCCACAATCTTGGTCTAGCTCATGACTGGGCAATTTCAGGGTGAGGTCCTGTAGAGGCAGATTATTGCTTTTCTCATACTTTGGGATTCAGAATTTGACGTTGCCCGGGTTTTGGTCTTCCACTTTAGCTTCTGAGAGATCACCTTGAAAACCTGGCGAATAAGGTGTCTCTGATGAGAGTCCCACCTGAGGTTTCATTCCGATGACCTACCTCTGGGGAGAAGCTGGTCATGCCAGCAAGATCCACCACCTAGTACTTCAGAGAAGGGGGGCTGATTCGATTTTATGTCTGTGTAGAGGCTTCAGTAATGGCTCTGGACAGGGGAGTGAGAACTCTTGGGTTTCCTGGTTGGTGATAAAAGTTAGTGCATGGGAGAGCGAAGTGCATTCCATTTGGGAGATGGAAGCTTGCTGTTGGGAATTCTCCTAGATCTTGCTCGATGTGCCTACATTTGTATCCTTTTTTCTGTAAGAAAACTGTAGCCCGAAGTATGGTGCTTTTCTAAGAGGAGAGTCTTTCTAGTGAAAAACTGAACCTGAGGGATTGGGGAGGGGGGGAGGAAGCCAACAGATCAGACGCGAGGCGGGTGGAGGGCCGTAAGCTGATGGTCATGAGGAGGTTGTGGGAAATTCCCACATTTGTAGCCAGCAAGTCACATGGGAGGGTGGCATGTCCCCTGAGGCAGACTTGACAGCTGAAGGACTGTGGGGTTTGACCTACCTCGGTCTTGTTCGGGTCAGAGGAAGAAGTACTGCACATGTAGTTGGGAGGGGTTGAACGGAACAGGCTGCCCTGATCGTTCACTGATTTGATCTTCATGCAAACCCAGGACCCTCATGGCAATGACGTTCTCAGATTGAGCCTAGCACTGTCGCTGTGCTCACTCCACCTGTGCAATGTGCCACCACACAGTTGATTGGGGCCAGATGGACACAGCTTGAATTTTGTCATCTAACTGAAGCTCACACCTAGCTCTCATCTGACAGCTTAGCGATCTAAAGCAGTTTCATCCACTGTATGCATCTTGATTTCCTCACCCTATAATATAGGAGGCTTAGAGGAATGGGGTGCTGACTAACTGTCTAGAAGACTGTCAGTGAGTGTTCCCTAATTAGTATAGCATTTTTATAAGAATAAAAAACACATTATTCTTGTACTTACCAGAACAAAAGGGTCCAACTGAGTCTAGGACAAAACCCGAGGGGCACTGATTACTTCGGTCGCCTATCACAGAAAGGGCAGGGAAGTTAGCCGGCACAATACAACGCTAGCTCCTCGTTTCTTTCCAGTAGAACCCTCCAAGGGAAGCTATGCCCCAAATCATACATATGATGCAACGGTGCAGTAGGTGAAAGCAAGCAGAAATGGAAATTTTTTTTCATGTTCTTTAAGCAAGAACTAAGTGAATCACAGTCCAGAGATCGTGAATTGTTGGCAAGATGCCATCAGAAACAGATTTTCTGTTTGAGCTGTTTATAGCAATCTAAAGAAAATTGAATAAAGTCATTCTGTGATCACTTAAAAGGAGCAAGGTCATTTTATATTCCAGGCGTAACTAGAGAGGACATCCTCTTTGTCTACCAGTGCTATTCTGCTTTGTTCCAGGAGCAGGAGCATTATTTCCAAGCGACTTAAAATGAATTGTGCCATGTGGGTGAAGGGAGACGGTGCATGGAGTAAAATATGAAAGTAACGATGATTTATAATTTATCAAGGGTTCACGAGGGTGGGGGAGGGAGGGTTATAAAAGGAGCTGATATCAAGGGCTCAAGTAGAAAGAAAATGTTGATGGCAACATCTGCACACGTGTTTGATATAACTGATGTATGGATTATTATAAGAGCTGTAAGAGTCCCCAATAAAATGATGTCTAAACAAAAGTTGTGACCCTGAGAACTAGAGACTCTATGAAGACACTGCTCCCCACTTTGGTGGGTCTCCCTTATTTTCAGTGGGAAGCGTTTGAGTCTCTCATGTGTGACTCGGTGGACGCCCTTCTCACGTAGACAAAGCAAAAACATGCAGGCCAATTGTGTTATAACTGAATTGTTAGACATTAATAAAAAAAGTGCTTACAAAAGGGAAGTCGTTGGAAGAGTTAGTTTGGAAATCCCTAACCCCTTCATTTTTAAAGGTCATGTTAACTCAGTGTTTAATTATTTATGCATTTAGTTAAAATAAAAACAAATACAACCACACATCATTGACTTGCAAACATGTCAACAAAACTCATCTTTGAAGTCACCACAGTGATATGTAGGTGTACACACACAAACTTAAAATGATAAGTACAAAATATTTGAAGGGCCTTCAAAAAATTTCCAGAAAAACAGAATCGAAAGATAATCTAATTTTCCCACAAACTTTTTGAAGCCACCTAGCATTTCACATTTCTCTTGAGGGAGATTTTATTTAACTCCTGTTGAATAGCTCAGATCCTTTCCATTTCAAATGCATGAACCTGTAGCTAAAACAAATCTATTATGATTGATTTAGGTGCTCATCTTAGAGAAGTATTGACATTAGTTAGCTTTTCAGGTTTGCTCTGCTTTAGAGAGTCTCTGATTATAATATTGTTTGAGTCCTGCTAAAGACCTGGAATGTTGTACAAAAAAAAAAAGAAAAAAGAAAAAAGGTTCTACTTAGCTATCTCATTTCCTTGAATGAAAAGCTAGGGTAATGTTTGTTTTTTGTAAGCCACCAAATTGTCAAAAAACTTCAACAAAAAACAGGTCTGTGATCAGTTTCTATCCTGAGTATAAAGAGGTCCTTAGAGCATTCTGGTCTTCCTGCACATGCCTGGGGATAGGAATGGGATGGGTGGGACAGAGTGGTCTAAGACATAGTGTTAAGTGATGGAGAAACGGTCACAACATGTCACTAATGTGAAACAGGTGCCCTGAACTTCATGTGCTCTCTAATTTCAGCCTCACAATGTCCCTACTTCCACTCCACACAGTTTACAGAGGAGGAATTTAGGAGAGAGGTTATGCAAACTGCCCATGGTCAAATCGCTGATATGTGCTGGAACAGGATTGCTTTCACATTGAACCAGTGAAATCAAGAATACAACTTTCAAAAACCCATCTCACAGCCATGGAGTCAATGCTGACTCAAAGCCACCCCTGTGGGTTTCTCAGACTGTAACTGTATACGGAGTAGAAAGCTCAGTCTTTCTTCCGAGGAAGAAAGGTAGTTTTGAACTGCCAACCATTCAGATTGCAGCCCAAGCATAACTACTATACTCCCAGGGCTCCTAAGAATACAATTTAGTGGTGACTATAATTTGTTTTGTTTATTCTGACACTACTTAAATCCAGTCAGTGCTGTGTTGGGTATATAATTGGAAAAAAATGTGTCATATAAACATAAAAGCTATTATCTGATAATATAGTTATTACTTAGTAAAGTTATTATTTAATCATTCATTCTAGATGGGAGCGATGTCTTTCACTAGATGGTATTTGGAGCTTCTTTTTGGAGATACTCTGACAGTCAAGATGACACATCATGTCCTCATGTTGAGCCCAACTCCCAGCAACCCATAGGACAGAGTAGAACGGCCCTCTTAGGTCTCTGAGATGACAATCTTTACGGATGTAGACAGACTCATCTTCCTTTCTTGGAGCAGCTGATGGGCTCAAACCACTGACTTTACCTTTAGTAGCCCAATGTATAACCAACTACACCACAAGGACTTCTTAGTCATAATCACAGGGAACCCTATTAAAATATTTTGAGTGATAGAAGACCACAGGGCAGATTTGTGTAATACAAATATTCAATGAATTTTCCAGGAATGCAACTGTCATATAAGTTGATGGATCATGGTGCTTTGATTTACTCTGGACTTTACCAAAAGTGGCTCAAAGTTCTGAAAGCAATCACACCAGGAGTCAATATCTTGGTTTGGGTCTATGACTACTTCTGTGTCTTTCTTTCAGTGTACTCAGGTCCAAAGGTTAACATATTAAAGGGCATAACATGTTTTATTTGTGCTTCTAGTTAAAGTGTGGTCTTTTGTGTTATATTGTAGACCAGTTTTCATCATAAGCTAGAAGAAGTAGTACAAAACATTTGCTGATTTCGTTATATTATAATAATTCTGATTGTTGCAGAAGCATAAAAATGTATAAAAGAAAAGCAATGTAATCTTATCGTTGGAAGCAAACTCTAGTTTGTTCATGTTTTCAGTCATTTTTTATAAATATATATTTTAAAATATTGTTAGTATATTTCTCCAGAGACTAACAATTGCAAAATTTTAATGATCATAAAAATTACTTAGAGATCTTACTTAGATAGCTCTCATAGTTTCACAACAATTAGAGAAGGTAAGGAAGAGGTTTGAAAACATATGCTTAACCAGTATAAACCAGTGATTATAATTTTATAATCACTCAGGTGTGAGCAAGTCTGATATTGAGCTAAGTGTACATTGCTTTCTAACTATTATTATGTCATGAACATTCTCCAACATCATTTGCTTATACTTATATTGACAATATTTAGAACAGTGTCTAGTACATGATGGGCATTCAACAAATATTTGCTAAGTAAATGAGTTAAACATTTCTTTAACATGTATTATTGTTTGAGTTTATCATATGGGGGTGCTATAATTTACATATTTATCTTCTATTTCCAGGACATGGTTTGATCATTTTTCTTTATAAATAACACTGGATGAAACTTCCTTGATATATGAGGGGGCTTCAGAAAGTATGTGGAAAGGGAATTAAAAGATAAAATTTTTCCACAAACTTCTTAAAGTTCCCATATATTTTTGGCCATTTCTATGATTTTCTGTGAGTAGATTCCTTAAATGAAATAACTGAAAAATATTTGAAGATCGGAAACGTTACTAATTGTGGCAGTTATGTAATCTCTTGTCAATTTGCAAAGGGGTGGAGTCTAGCCTGTCAAGCTAGACTCTGTGTGGGTATGGCCTTCTCCTGAGGATTCTGGGAACTTCTGTCTTCCTCCCTGGATGTGGGACACATGGGGCTACGCTGATGGAGCCAGAGCCCTGGAACTGGAGGAGCCACATGGAAACTCACGCCAGCATGGAGATGAGATGCTTCCACGCCACTGGATCCACAAGACTTTTCACCCTCTGGCCTGTGATCTACCTGCATTCAGTGTCATTGCATGTATTCCACAAGTCTGAAGAGGTATTTATAGACTAGTATCGGACATATGGGCTAATATTGGACTTACGGACTTGATCTAGACTGGGCTGGGATGTGTTCTCAATATACAATTACTCTTTTATATAAAGCTCTTTCTTATACACACATGAGTGTCTGTGGATTTGTTTCTCTCGTCAACCCAGACTAACACACTAATACATACGGCTTTCCAGAAAAGTTGAACCAATAGTTGTTCAGTCGACAGTATATGAAGTATTCACTTATTTCCCCCACAGATCTCCAATACTGGGGGATTATTATATTCTTTAATCCGACAGTGATGGCTGGAAAGTGGGATCTTATTGCCTCTGCGTTGCTTTCTTTAGCAACGGGCTGACAATCTCTGACATTCTTCGTTATGTCTGTGTGTACGTGGTTGTCTTTCTCAATTGGGGCACTTGTTTTTTCTTACCGACTTGGGGAAGCTGGTTCATATTAAGCTTGACATATAACATATGATGGAAATATTTTTCTTGATACATATTTGATTGTCATTTTTATGTTTCCTTCTCTCTTAAAGAGGTCTTTTAAAAATTCTAATGAAAGTTTTTTCTTTATTTCTTCTGATATTTTCTGATGATTGTTTAAAATATAAACACATTTCACCACTAAATTTTAACATGCATAATTTAATTTTAATGACTTAAAAGTTCTGTAAGAAAAATACATACTTGTGACTTGTGTTTGGTAAGTGGACTCCAAGAAACCCGTGTACAAATTACCTGCATTGGAATCATCTATCCACTGTGATAAATGTATACATTCTCAGAATTACTAAACCAAAGGTTTTTGGGCCCAGGTGTTTGCGCTTTCTTCAAGCTCTTGAGGTGATTTGAATGCGCTGTAACCATAGCTCTACTAGACCAACATAAAAGGAGAAATAACTTGCTGGTTAAGCTACCAAGAATGCAAGCCTGCCCCCTAGTGGTCAATAAGACATAAACTGTGGTACAGAGTCCTTCCAATTCACAGGAAAAGAATCAACAATAACACAAATATCAGCTGTAATTCATAGGCTCATTGTCTGGATGCATAGGATGGGGCAGTGATGTTCAATAATGTATCTCCCTATACTGTGGGACCCAAGTTTCCCAACAACATCCTGACAGATGTCAAAAAGTTGTTCAAGCAGGGCTTACAGAACTAGATAGAAAGTACACATGGCTTTGAAAGCAAGTTAAATTACAAATTCATTACAATATACATTACAAATTAATCTTAGCCAATATCTCATACCTACTTATCTTTTAACTTGGATGAAGTATTAAGAAGGTAGAAATAGAGTAGAAAGTAAACATACTTCTTACAATGGAAAATCACCATTCCAGTAATTCTTCTTTTTATGTGAGTGCCCAAAATGCCAAGAGGAAAATGCGATAGTGGCAGAGCAGTGTGACTGGGGGCACGGGAGAACACTGGCTATTGGTTTTATGAATCCATAATTACTTTTTAAAATGTGACCACATATTCTTATCTTACTATAATTTCAAATTTCATGGAGCAATTGTGACAGATACTGAAGAAGACTGTCCTTTGTACATCAGAGGAAGGAAAGAAGAAATAGTGAAAATGAAATTTCTATTTATCTATTACATGTGATAAAAAAGGCAATGTTTAAAATAGAAAGCTAATGTTTTGAGAATGCAACAAATGTACAAATGTGCTTGACACAATGGATGTATGTATGGATTGTGATAAGAATTGTATGAGCCCCCAATAAAATGATTAAAAAATAAACCATGAGGAAACACACACATACACAAATCTACTTGGATCTGTTTTAAGAAAGCCAAAATAAAACAAACAAACAAAAACAATCAAACTAATGCAAACTCACTGCTATAGACTTAATTTTGACTCATAATGATCATATAGGACAAAGTAGAACTTCTCCCAGCACACAGAAAAACACCAAAGTCAATGTAAATTATCCCATGCTTACTCATGAGATCTTATGAACCGGAGCTTTGCAAAAACTTAGTGTCTGTAACAACAATATACAGAAGTCTCCCTGCACCCAAACCCCACAGAATGTGGAAGGCTATTAGCTGTGGTGCCTCTTATGACTGAAAGGGAAATCTCAGCAGACAGACACATCAAAGAACCACACACAATACGGGAATACTGAGATCAAAGGTTGCAAAACTATGCTTAAAAAATTGAAAATCCACTGTCATTGAGTTGATTCTATCTCAGTGTATTAAGGGCTTCTGAGTCTATAAATCTTTATGGGAACAGATAGCCTCGTCTTTCTCCCAGAGAGTGGCTGCAGAGTTTGAACTGAGGAAGTTGCAATTGGCAGCTCAATGCCCAACCCCCAGCACCACCAGGACTCCATTAAAAAGAGGAAAGTTGTTCAAAATTTATATTTGTGAGCAACAGGAAATAACAATACTGATTATTGCTATACCATTGCAAAAGGAGATTTTAAAGTATGGGAGCGTTTTGACTCTCAATGAGCTAGGTTGATAAAGTGGCCACAAAGGTGGGCTCAAACAGAACGACTGTGCCAACGGGCAGGAGCAGGCGGCGGTTCGTTCTGCTGGACACGGGCTCTCAGAGTTGGAGCCCACCTTGGGCCAAGATGCACCTTTACATTTTGCTCCAGGAATTAATAAAATGCCTTGGTAAGCATATGATTCAGAACAATAACAAATGAACTTTATTACTCAAACGGAGATGTTTTTGACGGATTTGACATTATCAGCCACCTCCACGTAAATGGAATAAAACCGTAGCACCTTCATGATGCTGTGTGAAGATTCGTGAACTAAGTCTATTCGAACTTCAATTGGATTGGCTTTACCAGAGGGTTTACTTCCCACACAACATAGCCAGCACATACAAAAACCTGACACCATCATGGTGGCAGTGTTGCCAGCTGCTGTAACCCCAGGAACAATAAATTGCTGCCCGATCCTGTGCCATGCCCACAAATCAATGGGGATCACACAGCTGTGTTTTCTTTGGACCAGTTCTGAAACTAGACTCCAGGCCATTCTTTGTCCCTCTTAGTCTGGATGCTCCACTAGAATCTGCTGGGAGTCATAGCAACCCCCATGGACAGAGGCCTGGTGACGGTCCATGTGGTGCATTGGCTGGGAATCGAACCAGGGCCTACTGCATGGAGGATGAAAATTCTGTCATTGAACTACCTAAGGTGACCAGACGTCCCGCTTTTGGTAGGACAGTCCAGATTTTTGGCGTTTTAAAAATGTCCCGATTTTTGGAAAGAATGCACGACAAGCTAGGGAACGGTCTATTTGGTCTATATAGACCAAATTTTTAATCAAGGAAACCACCCCCTACCATCCCCCTACCCCCACCCCCGTCAATGGTGTCCCGTTTTAAATCTGGTCACCTTAACCAAGACCTCAATCTTGTTGTGTGGGGAGTATGTTTTATATTGTTATTTTTTAATGCTATCAATGCATTTTTTTTTACTTTTCCAGAAAAGACAAGTGACATAAAGAGATGACCTGCCCTATAACAAATTACCTTTGGAAATTGAGGCATGTATTTTAAAGCCCAAGGTCTCTTCTAACTGGTTATAGTCCGATTCCACAGAGGATGCATGGAGCGTTTCCACCAAGAAGGGCATTCTTGCGTGTGCCTGGTCATAGAGAATGGTGTGGTTCCATGTATAGGGCGCGCTGATGCCATCCACGCTGAACAAGCGGGTTGAGTAGGCGTACAGCTGCCCGGGGCCTGTTTGAACGTAGTCCTCGGTGTAATCCTGAAGAGGACAGTGTGGATTTGAATACCAACATGATTCATAATGGATACTTCTTGAGAATATTATGCGATATAGAATCAAGAGAAACAGCTTAACACGTTAAAAATACATTGCTTCAAATATAATTCTGATTATATATTAGTGTTCAGGAAATAACTTAAAGTTGGGACCATTTTACTGTCCCTAGATTACTTTCTTAATTGTATCACCACATATTAAAGCATAGTAGGGGGCTCAGAGCTCGTGGTGGAATGTAATGGAAAGCTGCCAAAGCGTTATGGCTCTCTTCCTGAACTGAAGGCATGCTTTTTTGCACAGCATACAGAAGCTTTAATAGAAAGGTTAGTATTCTTCATGGCTATGGAAAATTAAAGAGACCATGGAAATTAACTCAACATAGTAATGTCATACTGATTCTGATAAGCAAGGTACTAAAAAGGCCACGATTTTGTAAACTGTCTCTGAAAAATTTTAAGCAAAGACCATATAATCATGTCTAACCTGGTAATTTACATGCCTAGTGTCATACTCTACCATTACTCCAGTAAACAATGAAGGCCAACACAAATAAACAAACAAACAAAAACCTAAACCCACTGCCACGAAGTCAATTCCAAACCACGGCAACCCTGTAGCACAGAGTAGACCGGTCTCCAGGGGGCTCTGACGCTGTGATCTTTATGGAAGCAGACTGCCACATCGTTCTCTTCAGGAGTAGCTCGTGCCGCCTTTTGGTTAACAGCCAAGCTGCGTGACCATTGGGCTGCCAGGGATCCTGAATGTGAAGGCAGGAGGTTCTGAAACTTTACCTTTACAGTGACGTCAGCTGGTGACTGCAGCTGCAGCACATAGCCACTCAGGAGGATGTCCAGCAGCAAGGCACCATCGGAATCTAAGCCCCTGGCAACATGAGTCATCCGCAAGATCTCTCCTGAGGAGTAGGATGAATTCATTTGAACCACAAAGAAACATGACTGGTGTAAGCACAGAGCAAAATGATCCTATCAATTCATCAATTTATCGATCAGTTCAGCTATGCCATTCTCCTTCAAACGTGAATGAAGAGACAGAGAATTCAATCCGCATTTAATATGCTCCCTCATCCCCACTTGAAGACCTACATGTAAAATTTCTTTTCATATGGCAAAAAAATCTAGCGTATGATTATTTGAAGGGTTCTACATTTAAAACAAGCAGTAGCGGGGTAATTCTACAAACACAAATGGCCTGTGAGAAGGATGGACAGCTTCTGCAGAGAGACTGGCAGTGCCACGACCCTGGCCATGGGGGCTTTTGCTCTTTTGGCTACCTCCAAAAGGAACCAACTGTCGTTAGGTAAGTGGATAGGCTCAAAAAGGTCAGCTTGTCTTTGGGACTAACTGAATGCTAGTTAAAGGCAACCCCTCCGTCAACTCTTCTTCCTGAGGAGCCATTTACAAAGGGACCATTCCAAAGAGTTGAAGGGCTGACTATCGATCACTGCCATCTCCTCAATTCTGACTCACAGAAACCCTACAGGACAGAATAGGGCTGCCCCTCTGGGTTTCCCAGACTGTAACCTTGCAGGGAGTCGAAAGCCTTGTCTTTCTCCTGCAGAGCGGTCAGCAGCTGAACCCGTAACCCGCTGTGCCACCAGGCCCTGGTTAGCTAATGTGTGTCCACCAAGGGTGATGATTAAAGTAAAAATCCTTTATTTGGTTTTATTTCCACCTTTGTAATAAAAGAATCAGAACCTTCATGTTCACTGACAAGGCTTTTAGTTTAGAACAATGACTCAGTTTCCTGCTCTGCTCTGGCCTTTAAGACCCTAAGGACTTAACAAGAAATTAAATTAAATTAAAATCCATACACACATCAATTGTGTAAAGCGCATTTGTACATTCATTGCCCTCATCATTCTCAAAACATTTCCTTAGGGTGTAAAAGTCTCTGTTGGAAACATATGGTCTCTTATAAGCCCCATGTCAGTGTAGGTTTACACCTAAATGGGAAATTGCTTTCATACCATCTATAATAAAACCACATCAAGCACTTTGAAATTATTCTTTACTAGAACACATAACTATTCTTCTTACCCACCAACTTTTAAGGCAGTCATTGTGTTTTTATACTACTCGGATATTAAGTTCAGCTGACACTAACCCGTTGCAAATTCAACTTGGGTTTCTCTCTTGAAGACCGCATTCGTGAGGGTAAAGCCATTGACGGCCTCGCCGACTTCCTTTGCTGTTGTCCAATAAATAGGGTTTAAAATAGAAACGATCTTTCTCATTGCTGGACCTAAGAAAATGAAAGATATATAACAAATACACTCCATTATTATTTTTCTATAAGGAGAAGGCCAAATTAACATTGAATAATAACAAAACAAATATCAATACATCAAATGTCTTTAAGAGCTTATCAGTAGGACAGGACTAAGGAATATCATATTGATCATGAATAGGACTATCTTCTCTGAAACTGTAAGTGGGAATAGTAAAATGAAGAATCATATATAAGTAATTTTAAAAGAGGCTCATTAACCTCATTAACAACATTTATGAGCAAAGAGACTTACCAAGACTTCGAGGGACATTGGTAATTTCGGCATGTATTATTCTAGTATCAGAGTTAGGGCTATCTGTGACTGTGGCATTAAGAAAAGCAATTCCAAATTCAACATCATTAATATTTCCATTTACACTTCCTCGGGCTCGCTGTGGTCCACCTATTGAGGGAAGAAACCACATTCCTGGATCAGAGAATAACATTCTAACTCCAAACCAAACTCTATGCTGTCAAGCGGATTTTAACTCATAGCCACCTTGTAGGGCAGAGTAGAACTGGGCGAAAGAGTTTTCCAGTTTGTGAATCTTTACAGAAGCAGACTTGCTCTCTGTCACCTGATGAGCAGCTGGTGGGTTTGAACTACCGATATTTCAGTCGGCAGCTGAGTGCTCTAAACACGGTGCCACCAGGGCTCCTCCCATCAACATGATGTGAAATCAAAGGTCAATATTCAGAGTCACAACCAATCTTTTCCTCACCATTAAAAAGATCTGATGACATCTGAATTTAAGAGTGGAATAAATAAACTTTGGAAACATTCTAATTGCATGTAACTGCCATCGTCCCACATAAATTTAGGATCCTTATACATCAATCACAGAATTATTTCACAAGTCAAAGAAAACAATCAATAGCCAGACCCCAAACCAAAATAAAGTATGTTTATTGATGGTGATGATGTAATAAGGCTCATGAGAATTTATTGAACATGTCATGTGCTAGAGTAAGAATTAAATATGTGTTCATTCATTTAGTCTTATCAATAATCCTCTAAGTTAGCTTTATGTAACCACCGTTTTTGGACAAGGAAATTGAAATTCAATTAGGAAAAACGGGACTTTTTCTAAGGTTTTATAGCAAATCAGCATAGAATGAGTATCTGGAGACCTCACAGCAAGCAGGGTCTCAGCCCCTAAACAACCCCTAAAAAGGTCTTGTTAATACAAATGTAGAGTATCTACATGACATTCATTGTTCACTTTAAGATTTTTAGAGCAAGATTTTCATCACAGTAAATCTAGTTTTTATTCAGTTCTTCACTGTGAGAAAATGACATCTACATTTGAAAATGGTGAGCTTTGAGCAAAACAATTGGAAAAGGTGTTTTGTACTTTCAACAGGGCTACAGAATTCATACCAATACAGTTATAATGAGAAAACAATCACACACATATGTATACATAGCGTTTACGCATTTCTAAAGTAAGTTATGCCTTCTTCCAATTGTGCACCACAATTGCTGGTTTCTAACAGTGCGAGGGGGGCGCAGGCCCGGGCAGCGCTTCCTAAGAGCACTAGGGGCTGAAACTGACTCAAGGGCACCCAACTGTCCCAACAGCCACAAAAACCCACCCCTAGAAGAGGCGGCCAGTGATGGGTCTTACATGCACAGCAGGCTTCGACAAAAGAAGAGACATGGTGGAGAGAAACTGATCGTGCAATTAATAAACATACGGTGATGTCTTTTAATTGAAAACACCACAAAACAATCACTGGTTATTTCAGAGACTGCTGGATAGCCTGTGGGTGGGGCAGTGTACAGCAGTAATCAACCTCAGAAAAAAACAGTATCTACGTTGTTGTTGTTGTTAGGTGCCATCGAGTCAGCTGTGACTAATAGCAAGCTTGTGTACAACAGAACGAAACACTGCCCAGTTGTGATAGTTAGTCTTTTGTGCCAGCATGGCCCCTGTAGGAAGACATGGGTGGAGTTTAGCCGGTCAATCAGGTTCCAGCTAGTGGACTTCCTTTGGAGGTGGCACTGAAATGAATGGCTCTGGAGGCCAGTTCCTCTCTCTCCCTGGTGGTCAGTCCGACGCCCTGCCTGGTGCTGCTGCTCTGCCTCATCACCTGTGCTGTGCTATCGGTGGGTAGAGCCAACCCATGGACTGTGGTGGACTCCATAGCTGTGCCATGCTGTTCCACCCCGCGACACTGCCCCGCCTTGGCCTTGCCGTGTCTGCTGCTTGTGGGCTGACTCCACTTGTCCTGCCACCACTGCAGATGCCGCACCTCCAGCCAGCCAGCCACCTGGCATGTTACTCTGTGAGGCTCCACCGCGATGCACTTCACTACATTGCCTTGCTGGCCGAGAGCTCCACCTTGACGTCTCACCTTCCTCCTGCCTGTTTCCTTGCCCTTGGGCGAGGGGGCGCGTGAGTTGGAAGGGTCTTCGGTAGATTAACTGACCACGGAAGTGTGTTGACCAAGCTGTTTGTACTGCTGTGTGGACTGATTTGCAGTTATATTCCTTTTCACTACATAAACCTCTTTATATATATTATATATATAAAGTGTCCTGGTTTTGCTTCTCTACAGAACTGTGCCGAATACACCAGTCCTGCACCATCCTCAAGCGTTCTTATGTGGGAGTCCACTGTTGCAGCCGCTGTGTCGTCCATCTCATCCAGGGCCTTCTTCGGTTTTGATGCCCCTCCACTTTATCAAACATGATGTCCTTCCCCGGGAACTGGTCTCTCCTGATATCATGTTCAGCGTGCATGAGATGACGTCTTGCCATCCTTGTCTCTAAAGAGCATTCTGGCTGTAAACCCTTGCTTTCAATACTTTGAAGAGGTCTTCTGCAGCAGATTTAACCAATGAAATACCTCCTTTGATGTGTGCCGTGAGCACGGATTGGGATCCAAGGAAGATGAGATAACTGACACCTTCCATCTTTTCTCCAGTTATGAGATGTCGCGTATTGGTCGAGTTGTAAGGATTCTGGTTTTCGTTGCACTGAGTTGTAAGCTACACTGAAGGCTGCAGTCCTTGATCTTCACCAGCAAGTGCGTCAGTCCTTCTCATTTTCAGCAAACAAACCTGTGTCATCTGCCTATTGCAGGTTGTTAATAAGCCTTCCTCCAATCCTGATGCCCCACTCTTCTCCATCATCTAGTTCCTGGCACACAGATTAAATCAGTATGGTGAGAAGATAGAACCCTGATGCACGCCTTTCCTGATTTTGAAACAGGCAATATTCCCTTGTTCTAGTCACACAACTGTCTCTTGATCCATGTACAGGTTCCACATGAGAACAATGACGTGTTCTGGAATTCCCAATCTGACTGGACAGTCAATAAAACACAAGTAAACATCTTTCTGGTAGTCTCTGCTTCTAGCTAAGATCCATCTGACATCAGCATTGATATCCCTTGTTCCACATCCTCTTCTAACTCCAGCCTGAACCTCTAGCAGCCCCTTGTCAATGGACTGCTGCACCCATTGTTGGGTGCTCTTCAGAAAACATTTACTTGCATGTGGTATCAATGATTTGCGTTCTATAATTTGAGCATACTGTGAGGTTGCCTTTCTTTGGCATTGGTACAAATGTGGATCTCTTCCAGTCACTTGGCCAAGTGTTGTCTCTCAAGTTTCCTGCCATAGACAAGTGAGTTCTTCCAATGCCTGGTTAGTTTGTTGAAACATTTCAATTCCTGGAGCCTTGATTTTGGCAAATGCTTTTAGTGCAGCTTGGACTTCTTCCTTTGGTACCACTGGTTCTCGCTTATATGCTACCTCTTGAAATGGCTGAATGTTGACTAATTCTTTTGATACAGTGACTGTGTATTCTTTCCATCTTTTTTTGATGCTTCCTGAATCATTCAATATTTTCCCCATAGAATCTTGAAAGATTTCAAAACAAGGCTTGCATTTTTCTTGAGTTCTTTCAATTTAAGATAGGCTGAGCATTTTCTTCCTTTTTGATTTTCTAACTCTAGGGTTTTGCACAATTCATTATAATATTTGACTCTGTCTTCTTGAGCTGCCCTTTGAAATTTTCTATTCAGTTCTTTCACTTCATCATTTCATTCATGTGTCTTAGAGACTCTATGATTGATTATGAGCCAGTGTCAGAGTCTCTTCTGACATCCACACTGATCATTTCTTTCCTGTCTTTTAATGACCTTTTGCTTTCTTCATATATGATGTTCTTGATGTCCTACCACACAGTTCCTTAGGTCTTCTACCATTAGTGTTTGGTGCCTCAAATTTGTTCTTGACATGCTCTGAAAATTCATGTGGGATATACTCAATTGTATTTTGGCTATCATGGACTCGTTTTAATTTTCTTTAACTTCAACTTGAACTTACATATGAGTCATTGATGATCTGTTCCACAGTTGGTCCCTGGCCTTGTTTTAGATGCTGATATTGAGCTTTTCCGTTATTTCTTCCAACAAATGTTGTCAATTTTACTTTTTCGTATTTCATCTGGAGAAGCCCCCTTTTGTGTTGAAAGTATTTATTTGTGATGAGTAAGCCATTGGTCTTGCAAAATTTTACCATGCTATTCCCAGCCTTGTTTCTATCACCAAGACCATAGTTCCAACTACTGTTTCTTCCTCATTGTTTCCAACTTTTGCATTCCAATCACCAATAATGTTCAATGCATATTGTTTACATGTTAAATCAATTTACAACTGAAGAATACAATTCTTCAATTTCTGCATCAATAGGCTTAGTGGTTGGCACATAAATTTGAATAATAGTTTGTGGGGGGAGGTCAGATGCGTAGGCATCCCCCCTCCCCCCTGCCCCCCAAGTGCAATCACTTGCCAGACTTCTGTCTCATCCCACCACAGGGGTGGGCCTGCTCCCTGCCTCTGGGGACAATGGACAGGCTCCTGTAGGCGGAGTTTTCACCCTACTGATAATGGTTCCTATGGAGACCCAGAGACCACCCCCTCATTACTGAGTAACCTATAGTGCAACCCCTTCCTGTGACGTATGTCTCTACCTGTAATTAGTGGGCTGGCATGCCCCCAAAAGGCATATAGGCATGGGTCAGCAATATAGACCTCTCTGACCCCTCTCTTTGACCCCTCTCTCTGACCTCTCTGACCCCTCCCTCTGACCTCTCTGACCCCTCTCTCTGGCTCCCCTCTCTTCCCCCTCTCCCATCCTCTCTCTCTTGTTCCCTTGCCCTCTTTCCCTTCCCCCTCTCTCCACGTGGACCACCAAGCTGGGCTGAGGTGAGCAATGCTACCATGTAGTGTGTCTAACTGCATTATTGTAATATCTCTCATGCTCTCGATGACTTTAATATAATACTTATATATCTCAACCGTATGATTGTGCATTACTGAACCCATAAGTAGTAGTAGCGGTGGGGGCTGACCCCTCACCGCGTCCCCACCCATCGCCATTTTAACTTAATACTACAATAGTTGTAGTGATGGGATAGACGTTATCCCATCACAGATAAACCTTGAGTTGTCCTTTTTGACAGTGAACACAGTGCCATTCCTCTTGATTGTGTCATTCCTGGCATAATAAACCATTTGATTTTCTGATTCAAAAAGGCCAATAATAATCCATGTCAGCTCATTAACACCTAAAATATTGATCTTTATGCCTTCCATTTCACCTTGAACGGCTTCTAATTTGCCTAGATTCATACTTTGTACATTTCAAGTTTAAACAGTTTCTTCTCATTTTGAGTTGTACCCCATCAGCAAATGAGGGTCTCAAAGGCTTTACTACCACAGGCGTTACACCATCGCCATCATTATGGTCCATTCCACTTTGAGAAGACAGCTTTCCCACAGCATTAGTTTGAGTGCCTTCTGACCTTAGAGGCTCATCTTCTGGCCCTATCTCTGATGATGTTAGCTTCGCTTTATTAAGATTCCAGTAACTGACAATATTTGACGATATTCTCAAGGTTTTAAATGGCTCATTCCTCTGAGGTGTACACAACCTATTCTTTCTTCGTGGTCTGTTCTTGGTTTGGACACTGCTGAAATCCGTTCGCTTTGCGTGCCCCTTCTGGTACCTGAAATAGCAGTGACATAGCGTTCAGCATCACAGCATCACACCAGCCACCTACAATACGATAGATGGATAGACACGTGGTGGGGTAAATACGGTAGCTCAAAATGCTGAGGTTTCAGTTTATATGGGCTCCTTGACATTTTCATTTGTATGGGTTTGATTAGACAAAAAGAAAACTTTTTTCTCCCTACAGACTCATTTCCTGGAATACATTTGTTCATCAAGTATTGTGTAAAGTGTGAGGGAGGGGAAGATGTAAAGCGTGCTTTCATGTATTTTATATCCTAGTAGGGAAGGTAGACATTATTCAACATCCAACAAATAAGAGTAAAGCTGAAATGTAGTAATGTATAATATATCCAGTACTCAAAACCCAACCCCCAATTAATCATTATTTACTTGATTCAGACTCATAGCAAACCTATGGGACAAAGTAGAGCTACCTCAGAGAATTTCCAAGGCAGGCGATGCTTGAGAAGTAGACTGACACATCGTTCTCTTCAGAGTAGATGGTGGGTCCAAAGTAGTGACCTTTCAGTTATCAACCCAATGCACAACCCACCAGGTTCCTCATTGAGGAAATGAAAATACAGTGGCCCCCCCAAGGGAGAATTAGACCCTAATTAAAGCCAGGGGGCAGGAGAAGACCATTCCAGGTAAAAGAAACAGCATATTTGTGTTTGTTTTTGTTGTATGTGTGGACGGAGGTGGCTTGCCACAGCTGAAGAATCAGAAGATGCACAGAGAAGAGATAGTGAGAGAGGCCATGTTTAGGATGAAGTAGAAAAGCAGAAATGGGGCCTATTAAAACCTGGTAATTCATTTGGGCCTTTACTTTTAGTCCTAAGGGGGTGAAAATGTAGTAGAAGAGCCAAGATTTAACTGTCCTTTGAGTCACTCTATTGACTAGGTTGTTCTTACACTTGACCTTGTTGCTTACTGAGGAGCTTCTTTGGAGCCAGTGATCAACAGAAGTCTTCCAGCTCTGGCAACCTAAAATCCTTGAAGCTTTCTGCCAGACTTCTTTAGCTCAAACTGTCTTCCTATTTTGCACTTCTTGCGGCCACAGAGCCTTGATAGCGCCAGACGCTGAGCTACAAACTGCCTCAATTAAATCAGAAATGTCACTATGTTTATTTCTTTGAGCTTTAAAAATCTTTCCTAACGTGTTGATATTCTGAGCAAATATACTGAGCAGCTGACTGGTAGCTATTCCTACTGAATACGATTCATACGATTCCCCTACTGAACTCGGCCAAGGGCCCTGTGGACTTCCAGTGACATTGACCTTTTAAAACTTTGGAAATTCTGATGGTGTACTGATACTTGGACAGTGTGAAACCATTCCTGTTACTCGTGCTACAGCCCTTAGATGTTTGTCCTCAGAGAGGAGCACTATGTTGTGGAATCCCAGCACATTCTTTCCATGTCCTGAGAGTCCGAGCACTCTTGATTTGTTCCTTCTACATTTTTGTATCACTGCCCTTTCTCCTTGCCTGAAGGTGACCCTGTTGTACTCACTACACTCGTTTGTGTCCTCCAAATGCTCATCCTGGAATAAACGGCTTCCGGTTGTGCCCTTCCCCCACCCCACTCTCAACTTGGCATTTCTCACTCTCCCTTGCCCTTTTACATGTGGAGTCTAGTAATACCGTTTATGATTATGAGGGCCAGACTTCTTTCATAAAAGTGCATACATGGCATCGAGCTGAGGCTAAAATCCACTCATAAGCCTTGATGTAGAATTATATCAAGCAGGGAAAAAAAGTGATTCTTTCTCTAATTCCTACTCCCAGGGTTGGCCTCCTTTGGTAATTTGGGGGTGCACAGTGGTGCTGTCTTCTAATTTGTACAAAGCCAGTAAATGGTCCTTCCAAAGCTGCATTGGTTACTTACCTGGACATGCTTGAACACTGCATCTGGATACCTGCGTAGCATCTCCCGCACAGGGGCGGCCGTGTCTAGATGGGGCTGGATTGGTACACAAGCGTTTCCGAGTTTTCTCTCCTCCTCCACAAGAGGTCGAACACCGGCTCCAACTGTGCCAGGTTCCCCAACTTCCGTCGACTGTGAACAGAAGTGCAATGGGCAACATTTACAGGTCGGTGATGAAGTCTATACTAAGGGTGACTTCGCCTGTGCCTCTTCCATTTCAAGAACAGAGGACAGGCTGTTCCAGTAAGCACTAATGAAATGTTGGACTTGTTCTACCACCGGGAGTCAGGGAACTCACCAGGGCACATGTCAGTGTTGCATCTCTGGATCTGGGAGTCGGGCCCCCCGCAAGCTCTCCCTCCATTGGAGGGACGAGGGTTGTCACATGTGCGGTAGCGCCGCATTTGCCCTCCGCTGCACTTCCGGCTACACATCCCCCAGCCGCTCCACGGACTCCAGTGACCATGAGCTACAAAGACAGAATCACTGGACATGAAACAGAGCCATCCACAGGTGATGTCCTAGGTAGGAACATCTCATTCAGGAATTTTACAAGGAAACATACAAAATCGATGAATAGACAGCTTCCAAAGGTAGAGCGTTTCGCAGTTGTTTTGACCAGAAAGCGGATGTCATTCCAGTGTTTGTATGATTCCATTTAGTATCCACCTATTGAGTCTTAAATATTCCGGGAGCTGGAAGATGTGCATGAGACAGGCTCTCTGCTCTCCCTGAGCCATAACTGTACGTCAGAATATAGCAACATTCAAGTATCCAGATGCCATGTTGCTGCTAGGGTCTACACATATAACTCCATCAGTGAGTTAAGGAAAAGGAATTATCAACATCCCTTCAGTAGCATGTCAGAGTGCCTTCCACAGCACCGAGCCCCAGGCCATGTCCCTATCAATGACATCTAGAAGATAACACAGCTCCGCAGCCACCACACAGAGAGTCTAAACCGTCGGGACATTGATCAAGTAACATAACATAACTTAAGGGACTTAAGGCTCTGATGAAACTTCAAGGAATTGTAATGGTGAATCATTATTTCCAACACTCACTTGGACAAGGGTCACTATTGCAAAAATCGCTCTGGACATCACTGCCTTCACATTTGCTTCCTCCGTACTGTGGAGCAGGGTCAGAACAGTCCCTCGTCCTTTGCCTGGCACCTCCTCCACAAGACACAGTGCAGGCACTCCAGCTGGCCCATGTCGCCCACTTGCCATCAACTAGTTTGGGGGAAGAAAACATCAGGTGTTACCAACTAAATGTGATCAGATGAAATTCCTGACGTTGTTAGGTTGAGCGATCCCTCTTGTGCAGCACAGCCAGGATGGAATGGATGATCATGACATACAATACTAACAATCATTGCTGCTGGGTGCTGCCCCACGTGACAGAGTAAAGCTGCCTCACAGGTACGCTTGGCTATACTTTCCATGGACTCAGACTGCTGGGCCTTTCTCACGCAGAGGGACTGAATGGGTTTGAACTGGCAGTGTTCAGACTGGGAGCTCCGGATCTCCCTACGCCACAGATTTAAGACAAAGGCATACACATTGTACTTTCCTTACCTGGACAGAGCCTTTCATTGCAAACTTGCATTTGTGTTTCTGCTCCTTTGCAGTGGGATCCGTCGAATGAAGGGGGTGGGTTATTGCACAGCCTCCTTCTTGTCTGGGTACCTTTGCCACAACTTTGACTGCACGCACCCCAGGGCTGCCAAGGGCTCCATGCTCCGTGAACTACAAGTACCCCAAGAGAAGGAGGTTCAGGTCACAGAGCATGCTTGTTCAAAAGAAATTCAAAATTATACAAACAAACTAATTTAGTAATGAGTTAAATTTATCCTGAATCTAAAAGAATTGATTTTGGACCAAAGGAATCAAAGCAAATGACGCTCTTCCTTTTTACTTTGGGTTGTGTTTTCATGGGGACTTGTGTCTAAAGAGACATTCAGAAGGTTAATGAATGCCAAAATGAATGCTTGAAAAAATTATCCAAAGTGGTAATTTACTTAAAGTTAGATTTAATCTGACATGCATATGTAGCTATGAGCTGAGTGTCTAAATACTAGCTGAGTATTTGTCTATACTCTGGAGAGAGTGGCAGTAACTAGGAACAAGGGTGTGTAACACTTCCAGAAGTACTTACAAACAATATCAATATTTCACAACAATAACTTGGACCCCAGACTGCAAGACCACATCTTTAAGCCTGATTCACTTTCAGGCTTGACTATTTACTTGGATCTTTCAACAACATGATGATTTGTACAGTTATAGCCTTTTGAAACTTTTCTCCATTACATAATGTTCATGCATTAGCACATTTCTGAATAACTTACCTATTCCTAAACAACAGAAAAAAACGGACTAACAGTTTCCAAAGAGTGATATTAAGTTCTTCTGGCAACTAAAATATTATGTCTTCTGACCACAAGATTGGAACAACCTTATGCCTTCTACCAGGTGCATGGGCTAAGCACCAACACTATGGCTTCTCTTAAGCTTAAGTCATTAACAGGTCATATTCCTATTTTAAAGGAATACTCTGAATATGGGGTTCACAAAGCATATATTTTTTGTTCACTTGGTTTAACTAAGATATGAACCCAAATAGGGGCTTCGAGATCCATGTTAAAAAAATGTTCTTAACACCACCTAGAAGGTGCAAAAACAATAAATTAAAAATCAAGGAATGAAGTTCTTACTTGCAAATTTTGTTTAGATAATATTTAAAAATATTTTTATGTGTTCTTTTAATCAATTTATTTCTGATTAGGTTCACTAACTATCCTAGTACTTTAAAGACACAAACAAGCATAAGCACACAGATAGATGTTAGCTAGCAAGGGGTTGCATTAAAATGTATTTGACGAAACCTATAAGTGTAGTGCAGTGAAATAACTTGCTATGGCTCTCTCTCCATATCCTTTGTAATTGCCACCCTGTCGCTGAACTGGAGCAAGGTGTAGAGTACTCTAGCTCAAGTATCTGTTAGTTTTGCCATTTCACTGAGTACAAAAATGAGCCATCTCAGAATCAGGAACAGAAAATTCCACGACTCTCCAGACAAAAGAGTCAACAGCTGAGCATCTCTGTGTGAAGTGCAGTGCAGGCAAGGCACCAGAGGTGGGGTCCTGAGATCAGGAGACAGAAAAGAGAAGCGGTGCCAAGACCATGAGACTGTTGGGCGAGTACAGCTGCCTAGCAGAGCAGGGCAGTGGCCAATGGGCTGTGCAGCTGAAGAGTGAAGAGCTGAAAGAGGTGTGACTGCTAGCATAGCTAAGAAGGGGTATTATGGACAAAAGGATCAGATCCTGTTAACTTCCTTAATAAACTCCCATAATCCTGAGTATTGTCTGCAAATTAGGTATACTCATATTAATGGATTATCAATACCCAGTAGAGACGCAGAGGGTTGTAAGAGGGATGGTTGATGTTGGAATAGAGTACAGGAGGGTGGAGAGTGGAGGCATATGTGACCTCTGCCTCATGGGAAGTGAGCTTGGGTAGATGTGAAATTGAATTCACTGTCCCCCTTGTGCAGCCAGAGGTGTCTCTCACACCATTTCATCACCAATACAAACTGGAGATGATTCTAAAAATAATTGGTCGGTACAGTTACATGATGTCACAGTACTGAAATATAAAGATTGAGGAATTGTTCTAGGAGAGAAAAATGAGATAAAGAAAAATAAATGCAGCGTACCATCCTGGGCTTGGTGGGGGAAAAAGAAGTTTTAAAGGATATTACAAAGACAACTGACAAAATTTGAATATAGTTTGTGGATTAGGTAATAGTTTTTATTATAGAATTGTTACAATGCTGTTGTTGTTAGATGCTCTCCTGTTATTCTGACTCATGGAGATTCATGTATATGGAAAATAACTTCCCGAAGGTTTCCCAGACTCTGATCATTTGGAAGCAGATGATCAGGTCTGTCTTCTGAAGACCTTCTGGATGGGTTTGAACTGACAACCTTTTGCCGAGTAGCCCAGCAGTTCTCATTAAACAATCAGTCTGCCATGGAGTTGATTCAAACTCGTAGTGACCCTACAGAGGGTTCCTGAGACTGCCAATCGTTATGGGAGCAGATAGTTTTCTCTTTCTCTCGTGGGGTAGCCGGCAGGTTTGAACCAACTACTTTGTGGTTAGCAGCTGATTGCCTAGCCCACAACACCACCAGAGCTCTGATAGAATTGTTGCAAATGTTAAATTCTACAATTTTGTTAAGTGTACTGTGTTTATGTAAGAGAATGTCCATGTTCTCATTAGTGAATAAAATACGCTCTATTGTTGAGTCAGGGTCAAACGTTTGTATTATTCTTGCAAATTTTCAAGTTTGACATTATACAAAATAAATTAGTACTAAAATAACTCTTTTGCTTAGAAAGTTTTGATATTCTATGATAAGTTAAGAGAAAGATCCCTTCAGCTATCTGTCCATCTCTGAATGAAGAAAAATCAACTCATGGTGGGGCTAAATATCCTTCTGATTTGTAGCATCAGCTGATGATTTCCATGGTGTGAACATTCCCAGTGAGATGGCTATCTAGCTATGAACACAACATCACTAACACACCCTGTACTAGCGATATGCACCATCGGCTTCCAGGGATTGGCTCCATGATACTAGTGAACTTGTGGCTCTGAAATGACTACATTCAATCATTTTGTGGCTTGGAGCAATAAGCAAAGAAAGTCAAATAAACAGCAAGCCAATAAAGCAGTGAGCAATAGTAAGCCTGTAGTTACTGAACCCAAGGGGGAAAATAACCTGATTAATTTTAGGACAGTTACAAATATTTAGTTTTTAATTATATAGTATTATCATAGCTGACAACATATATGAAATTGATCTGCTTAGGTACTTCTGAGTCTTTTTATTCTGAATCATGTTATCATAATTAGCTTTTTAATTCCTTATAATTAAAAAAATTGGCCTTTCGTTCATTTTATTTAAGATTTCATAACAGCATTTTTTTTCTTCCTCTACATATGATGGGAGAGTTTTGGTGCCATAATGGTTATTCATTGGGCTATGAATCTCAAGGTCAGCTGTTCGAAACCGCAAGCTGTTCATTGGGAGAAAGGGCTTTCCAATTCTAAATAGAGTTACAGTCTCAGATATCCACAATTGCAGTTCTATCTTGTTCTATAGAGTCGCCTTGGGTCCTTCTTGACTCAATGGCAGTGAGTTCGGTGTTTGGATTGGTTAATATGACGGGAGGTCTCAACTCTGAATCAAGATACGCGCGGTATAATCAATCAACCTGAGTTCAAATTCTTGATTTACATTTTGCTAGTTAGGTGAGCTCAGGGAGTTACTTAGCATACATTTTCTAAATCTCGGTTGCCTCTTCTGTTCAGCAGGATGCAATACACAATGCAGCGGATAGCTGTCCCATTTTGGTCTGTCCACACCCATTCCTTTTGACACTCCCAGCTAAGGCATCTCAGATATGCTCTACCTGTCACTTTAACTCATTGAGCTTGCTTAGCACGCTCATTAATATCTGCAAAACACTGTCTGTTTTATTTTTCATTCTGGGCTTACCACTTAAGAACATGCCTTCGAGATAGAAAAAATGCTTAATAAGTATTTGTGGGATGAATTAATGACTAAACGAATGACCAATTATGCCCTTTATTATTTCATGATTCCTTCTGCACTGCCAAACAAGTGGGCACAAAATGGGCAAGGATCCTGAGTTAGATATCAGAGGACCCTTCTCTGTTCGGGGTTAGGATTATGTCCCACACGGAGTCAAACAGGATTCTTTTTCAGGATCTGAGAGGAATGCTTAGAGAGAGAGAGCATTTCTTTTTACTCTAAGTCCTCAGCCTATAGAGTTCTTACAGCCTGTAATTGCCAACAGTGATTCTTTCCATCATATGGGAGATTTTACCGTCGAAGAAAGTAAAAGAAAAGTGGAGAGAAGCATGCTGGTAAAAACTTGGCCAAATTCTCACATCAAATCATATTGAGGGCAGAATTTTCTACTTAAACTTAAATTACATTGTGGGCACTTGTATATGAAAGTCGATTAAGACCTTTTTTATAGAACACCTAGTACAGGGATCTGCTGGTGCAAATGATTAAGCTTTCAGTTGCTAACTGAAAGATTGGCAGTTCAAACTTACCCAGTTACTCTGCAGGAGAAAAACTTAGTGATTTCCCTCTAAATTTTACAGCCAAGAAAATCCTATAGGGCAGTTCTACTCCAACATATGGGGTCACTATGGTACCTAACAACAACAACAACTGCGCGGTTTCTCACAAACAATAGCCATTTAGTCGACAGCTGTTGCTTGCTGTTAAGTTGAATCTGACTCATGGCGGCCCCATGTGAGAAAGCAGTGCTACAATGTTTTTCTAGGCTGGGATCTTTCAGAAGCAGATTTCCAGAATTTTCTTCCAAGCCTGGATGAGTTTGAACAGCCCACTTTCTGGTGAGTCATATTCTGCTATCTCCCACCAAAGGTGTGCTTCTAGGGAACTCCTTCCTTTCTTTAGGCTTCATTTTCTCCCCTGAAAATGGCTGGAATAAGGTTCCCTAAGGCAGCAGTGCTTCAGTGGTAGAATTTCAGTCCTCCATGCAGGAGTCCTGGGCTTGATTCTCAGTCACTGTATCTCATGCACAGCTACTACCTGTCGGTCAGTGGAGGCCTTCATGTTTCTATGATGCTGAATACATTTCAAAGAGCTTCCAGACTAACATGGACTAGGAAGAAAGGACTGGCAATCTTTTTTCCAAAACCCGGCCATTTGAACCCTATGGGTCATAATGATCTGACCTGAAATATATCCTGAAGATGGCGCAGGACCAGGCAACATTTTATTCTACTGTGCACAGGGCCACTGTGGTAGTTATAGAATTGTTTGTCAATTTGAGAGGATTAAGAGTGAAGGGGTGGAAACTTGTCTGGCAATCAGGTAATAGTCAATGGCCTTCTCCTGAGGATTCTGAGAACTCCGGTATTCCTCCCGGGAGGCAGGAGACACACACTCTCTCTCCTTAGTCCCTGTGAGACATCCTCATTGACAGGCCACCTGCAGACAGGCTGATGGCAGCCAGAGCCTTGGAGCTGGAGAAGCCATGTGGAGATGCCAGTACTGAGATGCTTACAATGCCACTGGATCCACAAGACTTCCCACCCACTGGCCTGTGATCTTCCTGCATTTGGTGTCATTGTGTATGTTTTGTGAGTCTGAAGAGGACTTTATAGATTGTATCGGACATATGGGCTAATATCGGACTTATGGACTTGATCTGGACTGGGCTGGGATGCTTTCTTAATGTACAATTATTCTTTATATAAAGCTATTTCTTATACATATAGGTGTGTCCATGAATTTGTTTCTCTAGTCTACCCAGACTAACACAGCCACCATTATAATGTTGGGGATCAACTTGATGGCAGCTAACAATAACGAAGTCCTTTATCTTAAAAGTTTGATGATTTTATAAATACTTATGCTTTCAGTTTGGAGTTATACCATGTTCAATTAAATCACATTTTTTACTGAACATTGACCAATGCCAAAGCTCTACAAATTTATCCACAGAGAAGATATAAGAAACCAGAAAATTAGTATTTTCAAGGGTAGAGGCTACACCACCTTTTCCTAACAAAGAAATCACAGAATTTTAAGCCTTTTCTTACAGGACTTAAAATTATAAAATTTTGGATTATCCTATGTTGTTAGGGGATACTCACTTGGGCAGGGTCTGATGCTGCACATGATTATTTCCACGGCATTCCCTTCACAGCGCCGCCCTCCATGCTGTGCCGCGGGATTATTGCAAGTTCTTGTTCTGGTTCGGTTTCCGTGTCCACAGGTCCTTGTGCATTCTTCCCAAGAACTCCATTCTGACCAACTACCATCCACTATTCAAAGGCAAAAAACGAATTATCCCTTAAGATATGTTGTAATTTTAAGTATAATACAGAGACCACGCAAAGCTAGGAACAAGAAAAGAATGCTCAGTAGACACGGGCCTACTGGTTGAATAAAGAGACATACCTGGACATGGCTTATTCAGACAGGTTTGCATCTCTGAGTCTGAACCTTGACAAGACTTCCCACCATTGGCTGGAAGGGGATTGTTGCACAGACGGCTCCTCTTCTGGATCCCTTTGCCACAGGTGACACTGCAGGATCTCCAGGCAGACCACTGGGAGTATCCACCATGAACTGAAAATAAAACATTGTCCCTTATCTCAGGTTTTGAGATAAAAATTGTAAACCACATTTCACTGAACATATATGCTCTGGGTCTAAAGCTGAAAAGTTGCTATGAAATCCGCTCGCCTTTTAAGGTCTCCTTTACAAGGATGAGAGAAACGCATTCCAAGAGTTAACTAGAGTGACTTCTTTATCCCCATCCTGACTCACATGGACATAACTGCTATAAGAGTGAGTGAACAAGAAGTTAATATACTGGTGAACTTTTGGATTGAACAATTATTTAAGGAGAAATATATGCATTAATCTCTGAGGATCAATTTGATTTACTCTTGAATGAAGAATCAGGTTTGGGGTTTTGAATAATTGATTTACATTTTCAACCAAATTTACATTGCTTTAGTCAGTAAGTAATACTGTGATTAGGTCCTGTGACTATTTAAAGATATACTATTTAAGGATGCACTGTTTAAGAATAATGGAGACTTGAACCCAGATGCTTGATAAGTTTTATGCTCAGGATACCCAAGGTGCCGAACTATATAAATATCTCTTGATTCACTCACCTTGGACTATGACAGGTACCCTGACAAGGACAGAGCCCATCATGTTTCGAGCAACACATTCATATTCAGAGGTGTCTTCTTTCTGAGCTGCAGCAATATACAAGGAGTTGTTGGATAACATATGGATTCTGTCATCCCAGGGAATGGGACGCCCTTGATGAGACCATGAAATGGTTGGATGAGGCTCTCCAGTTGCCTGACAATTCAAAACGACTTTGCCACCAGCACTGACAACAGTTTCCACTGGTTCAAGAATGATAATAGGAGGACCTATTGGCAGAAACATAAAGTGTTATATGGTTTTGTAATGGACATTTTATCATGTATTGCACAATTACTGCAGCTTCTTTCTTAGATGAAGTGATATTTACCTCAACAGTGATTGAACAGAAAAAGATGAACAGTCACCAAAAGACAGATCATGACAATGAAAGTAATAGTGATATTATTTGCTAGGAGAGCCTATCATATTTTATTTTTTCAAGGCCTTTTTTATTGGAATAATACAGATATCATATCATTCCATAGTTCAGTTACACTGAGCAGCATTGTACAACTGCTATCACAGTGTTTCAAAACATTCTCTTTTTTCATGAACTCCTTGATTCACCTCCTCTTTACCCCTCCCCTCCCCCACTGCATCCCCGCCCCTGGAATCCTTATTCTATTTGCTGTCCCTATAGGTTCATCACATGGGTTTCATCTACCGATAAACATATAACAAAATTCAAGAGGGCTCTTCCCAATGGCAAAATACATAAGAGCTAAACCCCAATATGAAGAAAAAGGTAAAAAGAAAAAAAATACATAAAAAGTTGAAAATCCTATCAGACCCAACATGTATGGGAGAGCTCAACCGACAAGGTTTTAACTGCTCGAGTCAGGTTTATCATTTTGCTCCCCGATACTATAGCTTCTTGACTATGAATGTTTTACTTGTCCATGACAGACCATTCATGGTGCTCTGTTAGTTGTTAAATGTCAAAGAATTTAAATCTCCAGGCAGATTAGCCTGTAACACGGTCCGCGAGGCTTTGTGGATTTATATCCTGCCTGTGTACACTACTGCTCCTCTGAGCAATTAAAACTGATGCATAATTCAAAAGGTTCTGGTTAGACTCAACCAAGAAGATGAACGACAGCTCTCAGAGAAAGCAAATAATATCACTAGTTACTTTCATTGTCATGATCTGTCTTTTGGCGACTGTTCATCTTTTTCTGTTCAATCACTGTTGAGGTAAATATCACTTCATCATTAATGTGATCAAAGAGTATATATTGTAAGCCTTCTCTTTGCCAGGGATTGTGCTAGATACGGAGGGTACAGATTATAATACGCAAGGATAAGGCAAGAGTAATGCTATGATCATAAAACAAAAACAACAAAATAAAACAATAAAACAAGCTCACTGTCATCAAGTTAGTGCTGACTCATAGCTGTCTCATAGCGATGCCCTGTGGGTTTCTGAGACTGTATCTGTTTACAGGAGCAGAAAGCCCAGTCTTTCCCTGGCTGTAGAGCATAAAAACCTTTAACCAAAACCAAAACCAAATTCACTGCCATCAAGTCAATGCTGACTCATAGTGACCCTTGATAGGTTTCTGAGACAGCAACTGTTTACAGGAGTAGAAAGTCCAGTTTTTCTCCCTTGGAGTTGATGGTAATTTTGAACTGCTAACCCTGTAGATTACAACTCATAACCACCAGAGGGCCAGATATAGAAATGTTTATTAATCACAGATAGGAAAATGTAAAACCATTTTTCCTCAAAGGATCCTCTATGTCTGTACACTTCTGCAGGTAGTGTTTCCATCTCTTTAGTACTTCCTCAAACAATTTTGCATATTTCTGTTGATACCATGTGTAACACAGGAGTTTTGACATCCTTAAGAAACTCAAATTGTGTTGTTAAAAAAAATTTCTTTTGAGTTTTGGAACAGAAAGAAGTCTGAAGGGCAAGATTAAGGGCAAGGAGGAATGGAATATGAATTTTTTTTTTAGTAGGATTTTTAAACAAAATTTCCATAGGACTTCACTCCCTTTGAAGAATAAATAGGTATATTGTGATGAAAAAAACAAATGGTGCAACTTTCTGGCTTTTTCTCACCGATGTGTCTTTCAATTTTCTTTAAACTTCTTCATAATAAACCCCCATGGCCATCTGATCTCTTTCAAGAAAATCTATCAAGATTGCCTCTTTGGAATTCTAAAAGAATGTTGTCATAATCTTTTGAGCCGCCCTCTTTGCCCTGAATGGGAATGGTCCGGCAAATCCTCTTTTGGAACCCAGTGCTTTGATTGAGCCTCTTTTGGAAGGCACTCTAACAAGACTTTGACAAGGGTCTACTTGAGAGAACCTGTCTGCAGCCACCCACGGATCGCAGAGATGCATTTAAACATGCTTTCTTTGGAATAAACCTCTGAATGTATAATGTGGAATCTTTGTATTTTGATTTACCCTTGTTTATAATTCCTAATTTCAAGAAAATGAAATCACACTTATAGGACAGTAAAGTCAATAAGCCTTCATCTGTATTGTTGTTTTGGTAAGAGCCTCCAAACTGATTCCAACTTATCACAGTCCTCTGTGGAACAGAGTAAAACACTGTTCAGTCCTGCACCATCCTCACAATTACGACCAGCCTCGAGTCCATCGTGGCAGCTATAGGACCAATTCATATCATCAAGGGTCTTCTTCTTGTCACTGGCCTTTCAGTGTACCGTGCATGATGTTCTTCTCCTCCACGGACTGGTGCCTCCTGATAACATCTCTAAAGTAGGTGAGGTGAAGTCTCATTATCCTTGCTTCTCAAGAACATTCTGGTCGTACCTCTTCCAAGATATATCTGTTTGTTCTTTTGGCAGTCAACAGTACTTTTCAGTACTCTTTGCCAACACTAAAATTAAAATGCACCAATTCTTCATTGGTCCTCCTTAATCGTTATCCAGCATTTGTATGCTCAGGAGGCCATTGAAAATTCCATGGCTTGAATCAGCATGAGTTACTCCTCAAAGTAATGTTTTTGCTGTTTTACACTTTAAAGACGTCTTGGGCAAACAGAGTTTAGTCTAGAGTTAATGTGTTAGAAATTAAGATAAGTGATTCTTATCTGAGTGGACAGAATTGCTTCAGACAACAGTCTAAAATGTAAGGAAGAAGATTTGATCATTTTTATCCTTTAAAATCCTAGTAAGATTTGATCCTTGAGGTAGGAAGAAAATAGGAAAAAATGGTATCCTGAACATCAAAAACAGGGATTCAACAAAGGGAGAGGTTAACAAGCCTTCATGGAAGTAGAGATCAAGAAATCAAATGAAGCGGTGCCTTGGGCAAATCTGCAGCCCAAGATCTCCCTGAAATGTCGCAAAGCCAGGGTGTTACTCTGAGGACTAACGTGCGCCTGAGCCACGCCTTGGAATTTTCAATCACCTCAGATACATGTGGAAGCTGGACACTGAATAAGGAAACTAAAGAAAAATCCACATGTTTGAATTATGGTGCTGGTGAAGAATGTTGAAAGAACCAATAGATATGTCTTGGAAGAAGTATAGCCTTAATGCTCCTTAGGGGCAAGAATGGTGAGACTTTGTCTCCAGTACCTTGAGCATGTTGTCAGGAGAGACCAGTCCCTGGAGAAGGACAGCATGCTTCGTAAAGTAGGGGGACAATGACAAAGTGGGAGGCACTGGACAAGATGAACTGACCCAGTGGCTGCAGCAAAGGGCTCAAGCATAAACATTGTGAAGGTGTTCTTTACCAACACCGTAATTCAAATGCATACATTCTTTTCTTATGCACCGTTCAACTTTAACGTGTCTATGTAGGAACTGAAACTATCATGGGTTGAGTCAGGTCACTTTAGTCCTCAAAGTGACTGGTTTGCTATTTAGCACGTGTAAGCGGTCTTCCTCATTGCGATACATGATTGCTTTCTTGATGGCTGCTTCCATGAGCATTTACTTTGGGCTCAAGCAAAATGAAATCCTGACAATGTCGATCTTATTTCCCTTTATCATGATGCTATCTCTTGGTTCAGTAGTGAGGATTTTTATTTTCTTTCCATTGAGTTTTAATCGATGCCAAAGGCTGCATGCAGTCTTTGATTTTCATCAGCACGTGGTTAAAGTCCTTTTTACTTTCAGCAAGCAAGGTCTTGGTATCTCTGTTATTGCAGGCTGTGAAATATCCATCTTTTCCCAATGCCATGTACTTCTTTGTAAGGACCAATCTTGTGGATTATTGGTTCAACGTAGATAGTGAATAAGTATGGGAAAAGGATACATCCCTGATATACACCTTTCCTGATTTTAAGCCACACAATAATCCCTTACTCTATTTAAATGGCTGTCACTTCTACATGGGTAGATTCCATAGGAGCACAATTTATTGTTCTAGAGTTCCAATTCTTCTCTATGATAACTATCGCTTGTTAGGACCCACACGATCAAATACATTTCCATTTGATATAACAAAATTATACATCTTTCTGGTAATCCACACTTTCAGCCAAGAGCCACCTGATATTCAGCAACGATATCTTTTGTTCCATGCCTCTTCTGAATCCCACTCGAATTTCTAGCAGCTCACTGCAATCGTTTTTTAATCATCTTCAGCAATATTTTTATTTGCATGTGATTTTATTGGTATTGTTCACTAAGTTCCATGCTCACTTCGATCACCTTTCTTGGGAATGGACATAAATGTGGATCTCTTCCAGTTGGTTGGATAAGTCACCGTCTTCCAAATTTCTTGGCAAAGACTAGTGAGTGGCTCCAGGGCTTCATCAGCTTGTGAGACCTCCAAAGACAAACCTATAAACAATACTAAGATCTGATCAATGAGGTAGGAAGAATTAAATCCTGGAATCCATAGAGAGGATTTGATAGATTGTATTTTAATAAAACACTGCCACTGTGTATAGATGGTACTGGCTATCTTTACTGAATGTTCTAACCAGGGACAAAATAAAAGGTTTCTGATGGAATGGGAGGAAAATAGGAAACAGAAATTCAAATTCCTAAAAAGAATCAGCCAAACAAACAAACAAAACCCCACCAAAACTGATCTCAGGTACTGGTTGAAAATTAGAGGATTCACTGGGACTATTATTGCCCTGAGATATCCCAATCCCAGGGGAGGCTCATATGGACATGACCTCTGTAAGAGTTAGAAAACAAGAAGTTAATATGCTGAATAGAAATGGTTATTTAAAGAAACAATACCCACTGATCTCTGAAGATAAATTTGAATGGATATATTAGAGAACTCATAAAGACTATTGCCCTGAGATATTCTTCAGACACTGAACTGAAAATAACTTTAGAGGTTACCTTCTAGCTACATATCAAATTGCCTCGGAAAATAATGAACATCATCGATGGGTACAGCAGTCCTTTAAAAAAAGATCACCTACAAGGTGGCAGACAACCTAGATCAATGATAACTGAACAACCAGAATGGAAATACCGAGACTGTTCACGTTTTGCGGAGAATGTAACCGATGTCACTGAGCAACTTGTGTAGAAATTGTTGAATGGGAACATAAGCTTGTACTCACTAAAAACAATAAATATGATTATTTAATGTTTTATTGAATAGTACCTTGGTAAACACCTAGTCTAGAGCATTTCTTAACAATGAATGAGGGAAATTTACCCCCCACGCCCATTAAGTCCTATTCACCACACAACCTGGTTTATTTCAATGTTGGTCCAATTACTTTTTCCGCATTTAGTCCCTGGATTGGTTCTGTGGACCCTCGAGTGGACTCTTAGGTCATCTGTTTTTCTCTAATGAAAACTCTATCTCCCCAGGTTCGCACAGAGGGGCTTCAGGATGATCATGAGGATTCTGCCCAGAGCAGGAGTTAATGCACAGAAACTCAATATCAATAGACCAGGAGCACTTTGGAGTCCATTTATATTAGTTTTGTAATGCACACGTTGCCATTTTTAATATGGTGTGTAAAAGGACATTTTTTAAGTGTGACAAAAGCATGTAGTAAGCTAGAAGCATAGAATTCCACTGAAAATGTTCTTTTAAAAAGCTTTGTCACCAGCCATCAGCAACTTGGGGCTGCGCGTGCTGGACAATTAGAAGAAAAGACTTGTGTGGAAGCGTATTACTTTTACACTTGGCAATTGCTCCATCAGCAGCAGATAATGACACGAGCCGCATGCTGAAAGCTACCACGAATGTACTTGTAATAAAGTTAAGGAATGTGAACACTGGGTATGAGGCAGTATTTCTAAAATCAAGTGCTGAATTAGTTTAGTTCAGAGGCTTACTTTGCAAGGTCAGACTCATGCTGCGCTCCACCGCCCCCGCCTCGTTGGTGGCTACACAGGTGTAGTCACCAGCATCGTCGTTCTATGGAAAGAAGCGGTCATTTATGAAAATGTGAGTCTGGGGAGCAAGGAAAATCATTTTTTTCACCATTGTGCTAGTTATAAGAAAATTCATTTGTGAGAAGGCATTTTAATAAAAACAGATAAATATGGGGTAGGGGACACAAAACAAATCACCAGCCTAAATTAAAAAAACAATCAAAAACAAAACAGCTTATTAACAATTGCGAAGAAACTAAGACAAAAATAACATTATTTTATAATAACCAATCAGAAATCATCTTACTCCAGTAATACCCCAATGCTAGTCTCATTTGTTTCTTAAAAATTAATCAAAACAAATATTGGGTCCATTCAAACAAGTTTGGACTCTATCTCCTGAAATTTAGGTTACTTACAATTTCTAAAGCATAGAAGGGCACACATTTATACATATTGGATGTAGAAAACAAGTTCTATATGAGTTTCAAATTGGTAACTAGAATTGCAGATTTTTCAAGAAAGTTTATGAATAGAATTTTGCTCTCAAAAATGGAAGTAGGAAGTCAGGAGAGTAGGATTGATTTACAGGGAGAGCAGGAAGGTAGAAAGGGGAACATAGATAATGACTTAGATGTTTACGTTGAAGTTTCCATGTGTTACTAAATTTCTAGTGTGCGGCTCGATGTAGGACTTGGAAGAGGTTCAGGGTTGAAGATACATTCTTGGAAGCCTGAAATTGTGTAGTAAAATATTAATATTAGATATGAAAATAATAAAAATTTATAATTTCTCAGGAGTTCACAAAGGAGGAAGGGTGGCAGAGGGAGGGGAAAACGAGGAGCTGATACCAGAGGCTCAAGTAGAAAGACAATGTTCTGCAAATGATGATGGCAACATAGACAGAGGTGCTGGATGCAATTGATGCACGGAATGTTATGAGGCCGTAAGAGCCCCCAATAAAGCGCTGTATTAAAAATATTAATGTCAGACTTGATGCTGATATTAGAAGTACCAAGGACTTCAGAAATGGTAGTATTTGTGTAAAACAAGGGACGATGTGGTAACAAAAAAGCTAGAGACGCAATATTGTAGGAACTCATGGAAGATTTTAACTCAGCACAGAAGGGGCACCAACAGCAGCTCAGTGGAGGTGCAACCGAAGAGGGTAAGACGAGACTGGGTGATTAGAGAGGTCTTTTGTTAACTATTATTTTCATTAGTTAAATGATGGAAGCACCCAAAAGATTTCACCAAGTGTGAACCAAGAAATGACTCATATATATTGTAGTTGAAAAACTCTAGATAAAATGTTTCTTTCAATGGACCCTGAAATAGAAAAACCTAAGAAACTACCTAATTCCTGAACACTCAAGTTTTGGGAAAAGCTTACTATAGCTTTGGGCTCAGTGATGACGTCTACCTTGTAATTTATTTGTAAGTGCAGTAGTAATTCTTTTATTCTCTTATTCTAAACAGATCCGAGGAAGTTCTTTCCTGATGCTAAATAATAATAAAAGTTAACTATGGGAAACAATGGTATAATGATCTTATTACCCTTACTGATTTAAAAATGACTAAAATATCATTTCAAAGTCTTGCTTTTTTTTTTTTAAGGAATCTATTCCTATGTTATGATTTAAGAAAGTATTAAAAATTATTTTATTGGGGCTCTTACAGCTCTCATAACATTCCATACATCAGTTGCATCAAGCATATTTCTACATATGTTGCCACTGTTATTTTCTAAACGATTACTTTCTATTTGAGCCCTTGGGACTGTACCTCTTTTTTTTAAAAATCATTTTATTGGGGACTTGTACAACTCTTATCACAATCCAGACATACATCCATTGTGTCAAGCACATTTGTGCATTTGTTGCCATAGTTATTCTCAAAATATTTGCTTTCTACTTGAGCCCTTGGTATCAGCTCCTCATTTTTCCCCTCCCTCCCGGACCCCTCCCATGAAACCTGGATAATTTATAAATTATTATTATTTTGTCATATCTTGTACTGTCTGATGTCTTCCTTCACTCACTTTTCTGTGGTCCGTCCCCCAGGGAGGGGGTTATATGTAGATCCTTGTAATCGGTTCCCCCTTTCTACCCCACCTTCCCTCCACCCTCCTGGTATTGCCACTCTCACCACTGGTCCTGAGGGCTTCATCTGTCCTGGATTCACTATGTTTCCAGTTCCTATCTGTACCAGTGTACATACTCTGTCTAGCCAGATTTGTAAGGTAGAGTTGGGATCATGATAGTGGGGGGAGGAGCATTTAAGAACTAGAAGTTGTATGATTCATCATTACTACACTGCACCTTGACTGGCTTGTCTCCTCTCTGCAACCCTTCTGTAAAGTGATGTCCAGTTGTCTACTGAAGGGCTATGATTTTTTGTTCTTTGATGCCTGATACCTGAACCCACTGATACCTCGTAATCACACAAGCTGGTGTGGTTCTTCCATGTGTGATTTGTTGCTTCTGAACTAGTTGACCGCTTGCTTATTTTCAAGCCTTTAAGACCCCAGACACTGTATCTTTTGCTAGGCACCATCAGCTTTCTTCACCACATTTTCTTATGCACCCATTTTTCTTCAGTGATTGTGTCAGGAAGGTGAACATCATCGAATGCCAGTTTAATAGAACAAAGTGTTCTTGCATTAAGGGAGTACTTGAGTGGAGGCCCAATGTCCATCTGCTACCTTAATACAAAACCTGGAAGTATATACATATAGATCTATTTTCCCATCATCATATATATTTACTTATGTTCATGCCTGTATTTAGACCTCTATAAATGCCCTTTGCTTCGAGTTCTTTCCTCTATTTCTTTTTACTTTCCTCTTGTCCCACTATCATGCTTAGCCTTCATTTGGGTTTCAGTATTTCCTCTCCATTACAATACCTTTGACCAAGCCCTACCAGGCCCCTTACACCCTCCTCACCACTGATTTTGGATCACTTGTTGTTCCCTTGTCCCTGGGTATAAGAAAGAATTTAAGAGAAAATTTTCTCATCATGATCCCCTAGAGGGGCAGTTGAAGTGCACATCAATCATTCCCATCTGACTTACAACAGTGCCGTAAATGGCAAGGGAACCATTGCCGAGTTGCCGGATTCTGTGGCTAATTTCGATCTCTAACCCCTGTCTGCTCCACTGGATGGTTGGGGCAGGGTCTCCTTTAACTTCACAGTTCAGGATTGCATTGCCACCAAGTGGCTCAATCCAGCTGGAAGGGTAATCACCTTTGAAGACTGGGGGTTCTGTGAAATAACACAAACGCAAAGTAAAAAGAAGCTCTAATAAGGTCTGTGATTGTGAACTATTTCAAAAGTTAATATAGTAGTACTAGGGAAAAAGTCACTTTAGAACCCAATGAAATTTCCATGAATCAACTATTCAGGCAGCTCAATGAAATAGATGTGTTGATTCCCACAACATAAACAGATGATTCCACATTGTGTCACTCTCTTTATTTACTGCTTACCCAATTTATAGTCAAATGTTCGTGCTTTATTTCTCACGTATATGCCATACCCGTGAAATAGGACTGGCTGTGTGAACAACCTGAAAATGGTATCTTATTACTAAATAATCAGAAAGCGAAACACAAGCTATCCATTTCAGATAAATGATGAATACATAATAGAGCACTTCGACTTACCTTTGACATAAACAAATCCAATGGCCTTCACAAAACCAATGCTGTTCTCTGCGGTGCACACGTAAGTACCTGAATCCTCTTTTGACACTCTTCCAATAACAAGTTCACTGTGTCCATTGACACTGTCAAAGTGGGCTGAGGGAAACAAGTTCAGAAACAACACAAACGCCTCTCAGTAACCTCAGAAAATATTCAGGGCACCTCAATATTTTGCAGGTTAGATTTATGAGTTAGTCAGCAAGTGAACTAAAGAGATCTCATCATGGCATTGAAGAGAGGCTTGTCCACTTCACTGATTTATTCCTTTGAGCTATTTACTAAGTCTATAGTCACTTGTTTGGAGACTAAAAAATAGCAGAAGAAACAGGAAAAGAGAATGAAAGCAAACATCTTTTAAATGCACTGTAGATTTAGAGTGCATCTTTTCAACTCCAAGTCTTGCTTAAAGCTGACTCACAGCCTTCCTTGGTTTCAAAAATCCTTCATTTGGAAACATGACATTTTCTATTTCTTTTTATCTTACCACAACTTTTCCTCCCAAACAATTTACATCAAAAACACGAAAACTTTTCAGTTATAATTCATCCAATTTGGCAGGTCAGAGGAGGAGATCATGAAAACATATGCTAGTTATGTAATACTGACAACACGATCAAATTTGTAATCATTTAAACTTATCCAAAAATGATGATGATATACACATTTATTTTACAGAGGCAATTCGAAGAGTTGATGTAGGACATAAAGAAAACATGCTAATCCTAAAATAATTGACAATAAGATTCTGATGCGAATTCACTCTCTACTTAATGGTAAATGTATTTGCATTCTTTCTCTAAGTTACCTTTTAGTTTTATACAGCTGAATGTTAAGTGGGAAGCTAGGCCTTAAAAGTTTGAAATCTATATCAGCACTATATTTTCTGAGACCAATGTGAATGAAATTATTTAGGCTTTTTAATTCTTTAGCAATGTGTTATTGCTATTGTTACAGTAACACAAAGGACAAATTCCAATATTAACATATTAATGTTAACAATATTATCATTTAAACAACAAAAAACGCAGGCCTAATACAACTTCTCTAGCGAGGTACTTATTGAATGCTTATAGTGCAGTGTTTCGAAACCCAGGTTTAGGACACAACAGCTTCCCGTTCCTGAGCTCACCATTACGCTGAGGGCCAAGCAGTGAATGAGTGGACACGTCCTCCCAAGAATGAGTGTACTGTTTTCCAGGATCTGTCTTTCCACGTAGTGTATAGGTTGACTAGAAAATTTCTACATAAATGCATCCCTCCTTATAATAGAAGTTGATTCATACAATAGGAAGCAGAGCTCTCCTTTTAAAAACTAGTAGATCTTCAGGATTTCAATCCATTTATTCATGATGAAGCAGGTGCAGGTAAGATCAGTTTAGGTGCTTGTATAGGCAATACCATCTCTCATAAAGTAACATTTTCTTTCACTTAAAAAAATCAATGTATGTACTGCAATGTATCTGTAATCACCTTATCCTTTTAAAAGTATAAATGGAACATATGAGAATATTACGGGTATCGAGTAAAATTCCAAGTACCAGATTTTGCAGAATTTAAAGCAATCCACTCATAATGGTAACTTTTCAATCAATTTCCATAAATAGCGAAAGTGGAGATTTGGTTTGAGTTCGATATGGGTTTATAGAATCACGCCTTAAGAATTAAATCACCAACCTGGAATAATGTTGTTATTGAAAGTCCATGTTAACTTGGGCAAAGGAACACCAGTTGCTCTACAGCTTAATCGTAGTTGTTCTCCTTGATTTAATGACACGTCTCCAGGAAGCTCAGTGAAGGTGGGGAGAACATGTACAGTCAGGCTGACAGTGTGTGTATCTTCACCTGCAGCATTGTTAGCAACACAGGTATAGGTGCCAGAATCCTCCAGCTTAAATAAAAAATCATAGTGCTCAAAATTACATAAACTTACACCATATTACATAGAATAAATAAAATCACATAGCTTCGTTCCCAAGGAAGGACTCTATTAAAAGATCATTTAAATTTCTATCTTTAGTTTTGAACCATTTGGGTAGCTTGGACATAGCAATGTAAAACATTTAGCATTTTAAACATATATGCTAAATGTTTGTTTATAGAACTATATGTGTTTAAACATTTACATAACTATTATAGCTATAGAAGTGTATACATATACATATATACATATACACACACACACACATATATATATATATATAAACATTTATAGAGCTATACCGATTAGTGATAAGAACTCAGATTCAAGTTTGGGCATGGCTCTACTATTTCTTCTATGTCTTTCACTCTTCCTTCCTTACAGCCGACCAGGAAATGCTAGCTACCAGATATAGACTGGATCCCACTTCTTCTCATCCATTCTGTGGAAGTTATGGCTTGAGTTTAGTCATCACTCACCTAGAATACTAGTTAGAGTCCTAACAGGTCCTTCCGTGCCTACCTTCTTATTTCTACAGTCTATTCATATAGAAACAATTCCTATAATCTTGCTAAAACACAACAGATATTGTTGTTCCTCTGTTCAAAATCTGCAAGGGATTCTGATTAGGAGTAAGAACCAAAATTACTTCAATGGCCTACAAGATTCTACATTTTCTGACTTTCAATTTTCTCTGACTTCGAGACCCAATTGAAAAATTGGTGGTCCATAGTGGTTACTTGGTTTTATATTTTTGTTTCTCAGTGGTACATAAGATAATTGTGCTTCTTTTTTTTAATTGTGCTTCTTGCAGCATAAAGAAGCTCAGATTTGAATAAATATGATTTTACTGGCCCGGGTGATTTGAGTTATGGTCGAATGAGATACGCTCACTATGAATAATGACTTTGTCATCACAAAGTCTAGCTAATTGGCAAAGATTATCCTATAAATATTATCAATTTCAACATCTTAATCTGCTCAACTTTAGTACACCAAAATGTAATGAAAGTTAGGCATTTTTAAAGGGCCATGAAAAAGAACTAGAAATGTGTGAAAATTCAGAAATTGATCACACTTTGATCATGTTTAATATTTGGTGCCAAGAGCTGGCAACAAACCTCTAAACCATATAATTATTTTTAATAGTTTAACTTAAAAATAAATTTGGTATGTGTGGCTATAAGTGTGTGTTTAGGTTTGTGGCCTTCTATTGAAAATGAGTAGCGCCTGGTGATTATTCTACAGAGCTTTTTCTATTTGCTTAGTAATAGAGCTGACATTTTTACATCTCCATACTTTTAGTCATTCCAGTACGTAGTTACAAGCTTGGACAAAAACAAATCACAAAACCACATTAATGATATTTAGAAGATGTCATTTATGAATTCCTACTATCTGTCAGACACTATTTTCAGTCCTGGACCATAAAATGAAATATGTGTAGAATTATTTTGTGGCCTACATTTATCATTTTTCTTTCATGGACAAAATAAATTCCCAAGCTAAATTAGTAAAAATCAGAAGGTGAATTAAAAATCTAGCTTATTGTACCTGTTCATGTTTATTAAACTTACCACAACATTTTCCAATATGAGTTCTCCATATGGTTCTGAAGTGTATTTTCCTAATAAGTCAGCTAAAGGAACATTGTCTTTTTTCCAGTTAATAGTTGGTGTGGGGATTCCATCAGCCACGCAGGGAAAGATGGCTTGTGAGTTTTCATTGACGGTGTAGTGCACTTCTGTACTGCGGATTCTGGGTGGTACTACAGAGAGTTTTAAAAATACAGACATTCACAATATTGAATTCAACACTATCTTTATTTACACTGAAAATTAAAAGATACAATACTCTTTGGGGGATAGTATCCTTAGACATATTTTAATTAAAAAAATAGCCTAAGATATTTTTTTCAACAATGAAGCAATCAATACTTTTGATAATAACAAGAACTCTAATGTAGTTGGTGTTATAGAATATATGTAAATTCAGTTACTGAGCAAATAAATTAGAAAACATCTCCATATATTTATTTGCTCCTGTCATTTTTTAAAACTTGCTGTCACGTGTCTTAGTACTGCAGGCACAGTTTTGCCTCAGAGAATGGATGTTACAGAAATGTTTGCCTGTGTCTCACCCTCATTTTTTCCTTAAGCAGCTTTCAGTTGCTTAAGTTTTCACCTACATAAGTGAATATCCCATGTATTTTAGTCTAAAAAACTTTCCTATATATGGACATTTTTCTTTTCTCAAATACACTTTAAATTCTATAACATTGACTAAATCAATGATACTATGATGTACCAAATGTCTTATGAATATACGTAAGTTATTTCTCACTAAGCAGGTAATACTGCTTTTTAAAAAATAAATTTTATTGGGGGCTTGTACAACTCTTATCACAATCCATCCATCCATTCATTGTGTCAAACATATTTGTACACTTGTTGCCATCATCATGTTTAAAACATTTTCTTTCTACTTGAGCCCTTGGTATTAGCTTCTCATTTTTTCCCCTCCCGTCCGGACCCTTGCTCCCTCATGAACCTTTGATAGTTTATAAATTATTATTTTTTCATGTATTACACTGTGCTATGTCTCCCTTCACCTGCTTTTCTGTTGTCCATTCCCCCGGGATGGGGTTATAGGTAGACCATTGTGATTGGCTCCCCCTATTTCTCCCCACCTTCTCGTTACCCTCCTGGTATGGCTACTCTCAATATTGGTCCTGAGGGGTTTATCTGCCCTGGATTCCCTGTGTTTCCAGCTCTTATCTATACCCATGTACATGCTCTGGTTTAGCCAGATATGTAAGGTAGAATTGGGGTCATGAAAGGGGGGGGCATTAAAGAACTAGACAAAAGTTGTATGTTTCATTAGTGCTATACTGCACCCTGACTGGCTCATCTTCTCCCCATGACCTTTCTGTAAGGAGATGTCCAGTTGCCTACAGATGGGCTTTGGTTCTCTACTCCGCACTCCCCCTCATTCACAATGATATGATTCTTTTCCTCTGGTCTTTGATGCCTGATACCTTATTCTATAAACACCTCGTGATCAAACAGGCTGGTGTGTTTTTTTCCATGTGGGCTTTGTTGCTTCTGAGCTGGATGGCCGCTTGTTTATCTTCAAGCCTTTAAGATGCCAGACGATATACTTTTGATAGCTGGGCACCATCTGCTTTCTTCACCACATTTGCTATTGCACCCCACTTTGTCTTCAGTTGTCATGTTGGGAAGGTGAGCATCACAGAATGCCAGGTTAATAGAACAAAGTGTTTCTTGTGTTGAGGGAGTACTTGAATAGAGGACCAGTGTCCATCTGCTACCTTAATACTAAACCTATAAATATATGTCCATAGATCTATTTCCCCATCATCATCATATATACATTTACATATGTACATGCCAGTACATGCCATTACACCATTATAAATGCCCTTTACCTCATAGTTCTTTCCTCTATTTCCTTTTTACTTTCCTCTTGTCCCACTATCATGCTCAGCTATCATTTGGGTTTCAGTAATTCCTCTTGGTTACATTGCCCTTGATCAAGCCCTACCAGGCCTCCTACACACTCCTCACCATCGATTTTTAGATCACTTGTTGTTCCCTTGTCCCTGGGTTTGTTAACACCCACTTCCTTTTCCCACCTCCTCCTCTCCCATATCCCCCCAGAATTGTCAGTCCTGTTTTTTTCTCCTCCAGATTGTTCATCTCACCTATCTTATCTAGATAGACATGCAGAGATAATAATATGCACTAAAACAAGACAGACCAAAACAAAGCAACAAAGGAACACAAAACCACCACCACAACAAAAATTGACCAAAAAAGAGAAAAGCATATAAATAGTTCAAGGTCTGTTTGTTGACCTTCAAGACTGTTTTCTGGTTGAATCTGATGGGTGCCACACTCTGGCCCCAAAGTCTATTTTTTGTGTTCCCTGGGGACTTCATTGCGCTGCTCCCCTTGCTGTTCTGTTGTATGCCCTTAGTGTTTTGCCTTGGTGTGGTGGGGTCAGATTGGGCACAATTATTGCACTGTGTCTCCAGTGTTGTTCCCCATAGCACTATGGGTCAGTGAGGAACATGATGTCTTATAGTGGGGCTGACCCTATGGTCCTCTCTGTGCATTGGCTGCTCTGAGCAGGAATATCGTCCTCAGGGCTTGCTGGGCCAGGATGTGCTCCACTCTCTCCCCCTCCCCCTTCATTTGCTCCTGTGTGCTCTGATCAGACATGTCCCTCTCCCTGAGCTGTGGCGTCAGTGCTGTTCTCTGACATTCATTCTTCTGGGGGGATGGGACGCTGTCCACATAGTTGGGATTGGGGCCGGCCCCTCAGACCTCTCTATTGGTTCCATGCTTCATGTTGGTATGTTGGATAATGCTGCTTCTAAAGTGGACCAGAGATGTGTGTGTGTATGTGTGTATACTTTAGATACACAAATGGATTTTGAGCTCTCACTTAATTATAAGCCCTGATCCAAGACCAATTAGTTCTTAGGATGTGGCCCTGCTCAATATTGGCTATATGAAGTGATTACTGAAGATATGGGTGCTATATCAAAGTGTCGTGAAGGAATCAGACAGTGCCTAGCTATCAGAAGGACTAGTAACCGGGGGCTTAAAGGCTTGTCTTAACACAGTCATTTAAGGGAGGTGTTAGCTAATTGAACATGGAAGGAGTGCAAAAGGCCATGTGATTCAAGGACTGTAAATAATAAAATCAGAGAAGAATTGCATTAGAGTTTAAATTGTGAGCAACCAGTTTGCAGAAGGCTGTGGGTGACAGTGAAAGTCCCAGATCCATTTGCAGAGTCCTCATGAAAATTAGCCCTCCACTCACACTCCCCACGGCCTGGACAAGGGATGTAAAGTCTTGCCCTTAAAGAAAGTGCATTGGAAAGTGGATTACTGCAGATATCATTTGGTTAAAATTTAACATATTGCTTGTTTTCCCTTTTGGGCCATTTTAAATTTGTTCTGGTTTCTAGTATCTACGACTTTCACTTGGATAATGTTTTTCTATGTTTCATTTTGTTTGTTATTGTTGGGCTAGTTGGTATGAATTTTTGTACGAAATCCAGGATAGGTCAATCAATATAGATAGTAATTACATTAATGGTTCTTTAGGGTGATGGCAGGCGAGGTTGGGAGATAATGGGGAGCTAATTATTATGGGTGTAAGAATGAGGACAATGTTTGATTGTGGGGATGATTGCACAACTCTTCTTAATATATTTAAACCATCGACTTGTACGATACACAAATTAAATGTCAAGAAAACTCTTAAAAGAGAGGAAAAGGAAAGAAAAAAAAGTCTCTATAAACCTACAGCCATTGGGTTGATTCTGAGCCAGAGCCACCCTAAAGGACCGAGGAAAACCACCCGTTTGGGTTCCCAAGACTTTAAATATTGATGGGAGCAGCGAGCCTTTTCTTTCTATCCGAGCAGAGGCAGGTGGAATCGAATCACGGACATTGCGGATGGCCTACTACACTGCCACTGCTCCTTTAATGACTTAGAACTGGGTTGGAAAGATCTAGAGTTTATTTATCTTCCTGGCTTCTCACTGGAGATAGTACTGCCCATGGAAAGATAAAAAGCAATCCTATAAAACAAGAAGCCAAACCAAACCAAAAATACTTCTATGGTCATATCATTGCTGGGCTTGCATCAGAGAGTTTTGCTAAGGATACACTAACAAAGTCACTGGAAAACACTTACTTGATATTAAATATCACAAAAGTACTATAAAAACTATGGTATCTCAAGAGTGTGAGAACAAATGCAATTAAAACCAGATAAAGGTATTTGAGATCATGTCTATTTTATACTGCTTCACAGGATATATTTTAAGTGATTTCATAACTACATGCATTATATATCATTCAAAAAACATTTTGTTTCTCATTTTTAAATTATAGCATAATGTACCATGAAATAAGTTAGTGGACTTAGAGCTAAGATACTTCCAAAGGAAAGGCAAAAAATACTAAGAGTTCGTGAAAAAAATCAAAATTACTCTTCTTCCAAAACAATGGACTCTGTAATAATTTTAACATATCAGTGACTTATAGAACAATGATAATGACCTCTGGAAAAGTACCAAACAATTGTCAAAAAAGTGAAAATAGATAAATAAATAACTGTTGTTGGTGGCCAAAAAGTCTGTTCTAACTTATAGCATCCTTACGCACAACAGAACAAACCACTGGCCAGTCCTGCACTCGCTCCACAATTGTTATGTTTAAGCCTACCGGTGCTGCTACTTTGTAAATCAATCCTATTGAGGACCTTCCTCTTTTTTACTGCCTTTTAAATTTACCAAACATGATGTCCTTCTCCAGGGACTGGTCTTTCTTGACACATGTCCAAAGTACATGCCTCTAAGGAGCATTCTGGTGTACTTTTTTCAAGACAGAACTGTTTGCTCTTTTGGCAGTTCATGGTACTTTCAAAATTCTTCGCCAACACCATAGTTCAAATGCATGGAATTATCTTTGATTTCCCTTATTTGATGTCCAACTTTCACATGCATATAAGGCAATTGAAAACATCAAGGGTTGGGTCAGGCACATCTTAGTCCTCAGAATCACTACTTTGCTTTTCAATACTCTGAAGAAATCTTGTGCAGCAGATTTACTTAATACAATGAGTTGGTTTTTTAGTCATCTTATTGGGGGCTCAAAAAAACTCTTATCACAATCCATCCATACATCCATTGTGTCATGCACATTTGTACATTTGTTGCCATCATCATTTTCAAAACATTTTCTTTCTACTTGAGCCCGTGGTATCAGCTTCTCATTTTCTCCCTCCCTCCAACACTCTCCCTTCCTCACGAACCCTTGATAATGAAAAATTATTATTATTTTTTTCATGTATTGCACTGTCTGATGTTGCCCTTTACCCCCTTTTTGCTGTCCATCCTCCTGTTGAAGGGGTTATAGGTAGGTCATTGTGATTGTTTCCCCCTATCTCCCCCACCTTCCCCTTCCCCTCCTGGTATGGCTACTCTCAATATTGGTCCTGAGGGGTTTATCTGCCCTGGATTCCCTGTGCTTCCAGTTCTTATCTGTACCCATGTACATGCTCTGATCTAACCAGATTTGTAAGGTAGAATTGGGGTCATGATAGTGGGGGGGAGGGGGACAGGAAGCATTAAAGAACCAGAGGAAAGCTGTATGTTTTATTGGTGCTATACTGCATCCTGATTGCCCATCTGCTCCCCAGGGCCCTTCTTCTGTAAGGGGATGTCCAATTGCCTATAGATTGGCTTTGGGCTTCCACTCCACACTCCCCTCCCCCCACCCATTCACATTAAGATTTTTTGCTCTGGGTCTTTGATGCCTAATACCTGAACCCATCGACACCTCATGATCACACAGGCTGGTGTGCTTCTTCCATGTGGGCTTTGTTGCTTCTCACCTAGATGGCCACTTGTTTATCTTCAAGCCTTTGAAACCCCAGACATGATATCTTTTGACAGCCAGACACCACATTTGCTTATGCACCTGCTTTGTCTTCAGCGATCATGTCGGGAAGGTAAGTATCATGGAATGCCAGTTTAATAGAACAAAGCATTCTTGAGAGAGTAATTGAGTAAGGCCTTATTACTAAATCCAAATGGCTGATAAATATATGAGAAAATGTTCCAGATCTCTAGCCATAAGAAAAATGCAAATTAAAACAACTATGAGATATCACCTAACATCCTCAAGATAGCCCAATTCAAAAAATCAGAAAGTAACAAGTGTTGGAGGGGCTGTGGAGAGATAGGAACTCTCGTCCCCTGCTGGTGGACCTGTTGGTATGTACAGCCATTATGGAAATTGACTTGGCAATATCTAAAACAGATGGAAATTGAGCTACCATATGACCCAGCAATCCCCCTACTGGGTATATGCCCAGAAGAGTCAAGAAACAAACCACAGCCAGACATCTGTGCTCCAATGTTCGTTGTGGCACAGTTCACAATCACAAGGAGTTGGAAACAATTCAAATTTCCATCAACAGATGAATGGATTAAAAAACTGTGGTACATACATACAGTGGAGTACTACACATCCCTAAAAAGCACTGATGAACGCATGAAGCACATCACAGCATGGGAAGAACTGGAGGAAATTATGCTAAATGAAGTAAGCCAAGCACAAAAGGACAAGTACAACTTGAGTCCACTGAGGTAAGTTAAAAAATGCAAAGGGGGCATAGGGAAGAAGCTACTGTAGACAAGCATTCCTAGGGTGAGGTACAGGCAATATGGCAGGACCCAGACTCAACCCAGGGATACATATGGTAGCCAACTAAATAGGAGGGGGAAAAATAAAAAGACATGGGTAGCAGGGGGACCAGGGTACTAACCCACCTAAGGGGAGGGTGTTATTTATATCTTCACAGAGAAAGAGGGACCAGACTTCAACCTGGTGCTCCAAGACAAGAACGCAACACACTGGCATGAATGAGGGAACCAAGAGGGAGGTCTGAGGGGCCAGCTCCATTACAATGAGTGGCTCAGTCTTTTAACTGCTACTTCCATGAACTTTGCTCAGATACTGCACTCAGTGGTTGCATGTTGACGAACTCTTTTTGGCACAGTGACTGTGTATTCTTTCCATTTTCTTTTGATGTTTCCTGTGTCATTTATATTTTTGATCTTGGAATATTTCACCATTGCAACTCGAGACTAAGAACAGACTACAAAGAAGGAATAGACTCTCCACTTCAAAAGAAGTAGCCACAAAAAATAAATGCTGATCTCAGCAAAAAATAAAGTTACTGTGCAAATCTGTTTTTTCACTTATTATTATTTTTTCTAAGTATGTAAACATGATTACATAAATTATGATTATATGCATAAGTATTATAGAGCATCTAGAAAACATAACAATCTGTGTTATTGAATAGTACAACATACTCATTTTTCATTAAATTATTATTTATTTTCATTATCTTCTCTATCCTGAATTCCTTGCGATGAGTGTTTCTCTTTAGTTAATGGTTAGAGAGTTTTATATTAGTACACATAAAATATTTTTTAAATAAAAATTTTCAAGACTGTGACTTATTTTTTAGCTTTAGACACACATTTTGCTATTTAGTATCTATACTTTTAATATTTTCTAAATATTCTTTGATTAATTTGTTACTTAGGAGTATATATTTTGATATGCCTTGGGTTGGAGTTTTGGTATTAAAACTTCATTATTAGATTTAGCTTTGTTGAGCTATCGTCAGGAACTGTAGCTTACACATTAAATGAATATTAACTTTTTGATCACTTAGTACATAGTACATGCTAATAAAGTTTCTAGGAATACTTGAGTATTGTTTCCATGTAAGATATTGATTAGCTTAATTATATCAAATGAAAACCCAAACCCATTGCCATCTCATTGATTCTGACTTGCAGCAACTTTATAGAAGGTGTCTGAGGCCATAATCTGTAGTGGGGCAGACACTGTATCTTTCTCCTGCAGAGAAGTGGTAGATTTGAATTTGCTGACTTTGTGGTTAGCAGACCAGCACGTAACCTCCTACACCACCAGGTATTAATTCAAAGTCGGCTTAAATTGTGGAAGACAGTTACAAAACTCGTAAACACTGACTACAACACTTTTCTAGGTCATTTTTCCAATTAAAATGCGTGAACTTGAAATGCTCACTGTACGAAGGCGTAGGAAATCAAAATGTACTTGAAACATGAAATAAACACTCACACATCTTTGACAATGCAGGAAAGCAGAGCTGCCTTGAAGCAACAGTGGCCTCTCAGAATCGTAACTGGAGACACGGTTCACTGTGTCCCCACTTTGATTTTGAAAGGCCATTCGAGTCTTAGTCTTAAAATATACAGGCGACAGTTAAAATATTTTTTAGGTATTTCATTAGTTCTCTGAATATTAAAATTGTGTAATTTTTTGTTACAAAATATGCTCAAGTATTTTACAATTTCAAAACAATACAATAGATTTGTCACTCTTATTGGTTTCAACTGTATTGATACTGTATTTTATATGGTGATTAATTTTGAGCCAATGTGACTTACAGCTTGAGAAGTAAAGCAAAGATTACAAAACACAAAGGGACTCTTTATATGCTAGAGACTCCAAGAATCATAATCACAACGTGAGGAATATTATTAACAATACATTCATTAACCTGCCTGTCTTACAAAAACCTCTTTCACATATGTGGACACAGACTGGAAGGGCAGATCTACCTTTCCAAAGGAGCCATTGGTAGCACAGTGGATTAAGGTTTTACTGCTATCAGAAAGGTCAATAGTTCAAATTCACCAGCCATACTTTGCTGAAGACAAGGCACTCTATTTCTATAAGGATTTACAGCCTTGCAAACCTTACAGAGCATGTTTGCTTCATACAGGTGGAATTATAAGGTTTCTATAAGTCAGAATTGACTCGATGACAGTGGGTTTGTTCCTTTTGCTTTTGGTGTACCACTACACATGCATGCGTGCGTGTGCGCACACCCACCCACACCTACCTTTGGAATACTGGTTTGGCAAGGTCTGTATTTCCATCATATGACCCTTACTGATTGTTTTCTCTATGCTATGGTAAAGCAGCAGGGTGAAATCATTTCCATTAAAGTACTTACCATGGACCGTGAGTTTGGTGTGGGCGCTGCTTGATCCCGCCACATTCGCTGCCGTGCAGGTGTACTGGCCAGCATCTCCAGGCTGAGCAAAGGCTATTTGCAGAGCTCCAGAACTGAGCGTGCGCTGGCGGACGGATTCCACAACTGCATGTCCGTCTTTATGCCACGTAATGTCGGGGTGTGGGAGGCCAACTGCCTGACATGGTAGCATGACGGGCTTATCCACGGCCGTGACATATTCTTTCGGGTGGGAGCTAATGACTGGAGGAACTAAAAGACAGAAAGTTTAAACATTAATGTAGCATCCAGATACCCCAGTATTGCTCTGCCTATGCGAAGTAAGGTTGATAAATAAAATGCTCTAACATATCAGAGAAAAAGAACCTCTATCATTTGTTTTCATTGAAACCTAATATGCATTGAGCCCTTTCCAGAAAATTATTTCCCCTTTGGCTAGTAAATAAATGCATGCTGTAATTAATTTGAAGTAAGGATATAACATATATTCAAGAGGATTTAGATATCTATAAAATTTTGAGTGGATGGACCAAAGCATTTTCTGTAATGTATATGTATCTTCTAATTCACTTCAGCAGCTTAAACTTAACTAATTAAGTCTCAAAAGAAATCTCATTGCTTTTAAAATATATTCAGCTGCTCAAAGATATTTTTACTAATGAATTTCTTATAGTGTGTCATGTACAGATTATATGAATAGTTTATAGAAATTACTTACATCGATAAGAGGATTTCCCTCCCTAGTGTTTACAATAGATTCATCAACACTTAGGCATTGACCAGATTTTATGAAGTATTAAAATATCCATATAATTATTTGTTGTTGTAAGGTACCGTTGAGTAGAGTCTAATCCATAGAAACCCTATGTACAATAAAACAAAACACTGCCTGGTCTTGTACCATCCTTACAATCCTTCCTCTGTTTGAGCCCATTGTTGAAACCACTGTATCCATCTGCCTCATTGAAGAGCTTCCTTTTTTTTTTTTGCTGACTCTTTTTTACGAAGCAAGCTGTCCCTCTCTGGGGACTGATCACTCTAATGTCCAAAATACCCAAGAAGAAGTCTCACCATAGTCGCTTCTAAAAGGAATATTGCAGCTGTACTTCTCTCAAGCTCAACCTGTTCGTTTTTCTGGAAGTCCACGGTACAGTCAATGTTCTTTATCAGTCCCATAATGCAGAGGCACCCAAAAGGTTCTTCCTTATCTAGCTTTTGCATGCATACGAGGCAACTGCAAATCTTAACTATGTTGAAGTAATTTATGGCAACCTATATTATTTGGTTTATTTTTGCTCTGCCATTGCATACTATACCCATAGGGAAGTTCTACTCAGAAAATCTCATGCCTCAAAAGCTTGTGATTCTTTGGGTATGTTGAAATGTTGTTAGCTGTCTGATGTACTTCTGTGTCCTATAATTACTCATATCAGTAGTTTACATAAATTCATAGAGAAAAAAATCCTCAAATATGAAATTGTTCTTTCTATAACCTTTGTATTACTGATATCAATGAAGACTTCCCAGTCCTTCTCCCACCTGATCTGTCAATCATGTTTAATCAATTATGTTCTAGAAGACTATCGCTTCCCTTCTTGAAACGCTCTGGGGCTCCTTGGCATTGTAGTTCTCTCGTTTTCCTCAGACTTCTCTGCTCTCTCTGAGTATTTCTTTCAGCTTCCTCTCCTTTGTCAGACCTTTAATTAAGGCAGCGTTCTAGGACCTCAGATGCTCTTTTTCCCCCCTTTACTGGGGGCTCGTACAGCTCTTATCATAATCCATACATCCACACATTGTGTCCAGCACATTTGTACACCTGTTGCCATCATCATTTTCCGCCCCCGCCACCCTCCCTCACGCACCCTTGATAAGTCATAGACTACGCCCTCCATATCCTACATCATCTCCGTCGCCCCTCACGCACCGCCCCCATCATCATTTTTAAAACATTTTCTTTCTACTTGAGCCCTTGGTATCAACTCCTCATTTTTCCCCTCCCTCCCTCCCTCCCTCCCTCCCTCCCTCCCTCCCTCATGAATCCTTTATAATTTATAAATTACTGTTATGTTTTCATGTCTTACATTGACCAATGTCTCCCTTCACCACTCTGTTGTCTCGGTTTCTCCTTTCTCCACCCCCACCCCCCAACCTCCCCTTGCCCTCCTAGTACCGCTACTCTCATTACTGGTCCTGAGGGGTTTATCTGTCCTGGATTCCTTGTGTTTCCAGCTCTTATCTGTACCCATGACCATGCTCTGGTCTAGCTGGATTTGTAAGGTACAATTGGGGTCATAATAGTCGGGGGGAGGGGGGGGGGGGGAGCTGGGGGAGGAAGCATTAAAGAACCAGAGGAAAGTTGTATGTTTCATCGGTGCTACACTACACCTGGCTCATCTCTTCCTTGTGACCCTTCTGTAAGGAGATGTACAATTTTCTACAGATGGGCTTTGGGTCTCCACTCTGCATTCCGTCTCATTCACGATGATATGATTTTTTGCTGTGAGTCTTTGATGCCTGATACCTGATCCCATCAACATCTCCTGATCACACAGGCTGATGTGCTTCTTCCATGTGAACTTTGTTGCTTCTCAGCTAGATGGCCACTTGTTTATCTTCAAGACCCAAATGTTATATCTTTTGATAGCAAGGCACCATCAGCTTTCTTCACCACATTTGCTTATGCAGCCATTTTGTCTTCAGTGATCATGTCGGGAAGGTGAGCATCACGGAATGACAGGTTATTAGAATAAAGTGTTGTTGCATTGAGTAGAGGCCCAATGTCTGTCTGCTACCTTAATAATTAACATATAAATATATGTACATCAATCTATTTCCCTGTCATTATATGTATGTTTACATAAGTACATGCCTGTATTTAGACCTCTATAACTGTTCTTTGCCTCCTAGTTCTTTCCTCTATTTCCTTTTACCTCCTTTTGTCCCATTATCATGGTTGGCCTTCATTTGGGTTTCAGGAATTTCTCTAGGCTAAATAGAATTCCTGTCGGCTATGGGGAATACCAAAAAATAGACTTTGGGGCCAGAGCATGGCATCCCATCAGACTTGACCAGAAAACACTCCTAAAGGTCAAAAACAGACCTGGAACTATTTATAGGCTTTTCTTTTTTGTTGTTGTTGTTTTGCTTTTTTGTTTTCTTTTGTTTTGCTCTGTCTTAATTTTGTGATTATTATTGTCTCTGCATGTCTATCTAGATAAGATTGGCAGGATAAACAATCTGTAGGAGAAAACAAGACTTAAGTTTGGGGGCGGGGCACGGGAGAGAGGGAGGTGGGGGAAAGGAAATGGGTGTTAACAAATCCAAGGACAAGGGAACAACAAGTGACCTAAAATCAATGGCAAGGTGGGTGTATGATGCCTGGTAGGGCTTGATCAAGGACCTCATATACTCTTCTCACCACATTTTCGCCCTTTGATGATGACATCTAGTCTAGTGCATTTACAGACACTGATAAATCCCAAATTCATATCTTTAGACAAGTAGACATTTACCTATTTAATTTGACTTCTCTCCTAGGATATCTAATAGTTTCCCACATTTAATATGATTAAGCCGAAATTTTCCAAGAAATAGCATTCTCCCTTGTCATTATCATTGACTTACTATTTTAAGCCCAAAGCCCAGGAAACATCGTTAATTCTCTTTTTCTAACCCTACATCTCTGATTTATTAGAAATATAGGCAATTATACTTCCAGAAATATCTTGACTCCATCAACTTTTCCTTTCACTCCTCCAACACTCAGGAGTAGACCACCACCTCCATCCTGTCTAGATGACTTCAACAGTTTCTCCAACTCTGCCCTTCCCCTGTATTTATTGTATTATTTATTAATAACAAGGAAAGACCCCTCTTCAAGCCTAAGCAGAGTAGGGCTTAAATCTCTGGACAATTTCCACTGCACACTCCTTGATGGCTATCCGTGCAATGACTACACTTACTTTTCTTTTCTAGTTTTTTTAAATTAAAAGATAATTTTATTGGAGGTTCTTAAAGCTTTTATAACAATCCACACATCAATTGTATCAAGCATATTTGTATATATGTTGCCACCATTATTTTCTAAACACTGACTTTCTATTTGAGCTTGTTATGAGTTCCTATTTTTTCACTCCCTCCCACCTCCCACCCTTGTTACCTCTTGATAAATGTTAAACTATTATTTTCATATCTTACACTGACCACTGTCTCCCTTCTCCCATGTTTTGTTGTTCATCCCCATAGGGTGTGTGTGTGTGGTTATGTGTCCATCATTGTGATCAGTTCCCCCCTCCTCCCCTTCTCTCTTCACCTTCCTCTTGAGTGTTGGAACAACAGCATTATAGCTGAGAGGAATTACTGAGAGGCAGATGAAAGGCAAACATGATGGTGGAGCAGGAGGAAAGTAAAAGGAAACAGAGGAAAGATCTAGGAAACAAAGCTATGGATAAAGGTATAAGCATACGTGTGTAGATATGTAAATACATTAACTCATAAAAATAGAGATTTGCTCTATATATCTTCATATGGCAATACACTGAGATAGGGTATGGACTTTGGGCCTCTGCTCAAGCCCAGCCTAAATGCAAGAACACTTTGTTCTTACCACCTGGTATTCTGTGATGTTCACCCTCCCCGCATGATCACTGAAGACAAAATGGTGCATAAGCAAATGTGGTGAAGGAAGTGGATGGTGCTCAGCTATCAAAAGATATAGCGCCTGGAGTCTTTAAGACTTGAAGCTAAACAAGCAGCCATCTAGCAGAGAAGCAAGAAGCCCACGGGTAAGAAGCACACTAGGTGTTGACAGGATCAGGTAACAGGCATCAGAAGACCACAGACAGACAAACAAACAAACAAACACAAACCCAAATGCAAAACAAATTGTTGAGAATGAGGGGGTTCGGAGCAGAGAACCAAAACCCATGTGTAGACAAGGGGACATCCCCTCACAGAGGGATCACAAGGAAGGGATGAGTCAAACAGGAAGCCGTATAGCTCCGATGAAACACACATGAAACAAACATGAACTATTCCTCTGGTTTCTTGAGGCTTCCTCAGCCCCCACTATCATGATCCCAGTCCTGCCTTTCACTGTGGGCTAGGCCACAGCATGTGCACAGGTACAGATAAGAGATAAGAACTCACACGTAGAATGCAGGAATAAGAATAGGAGTAATGATAGACCCACTTTTCTAATCTCAAGCTATCCTAGCTTTCTCCTTGCTCATTTCGGTTTAGCCACATGGACCTGCCTTCTTTTATCAGCTTTTTCTTGCTTCAGGACAATTTTACAGGCAGTTCCTTGAAGCTCTCTGAAACATTCACCTTCATCTTTCAAAACTTTAGTTTACCTACTCAGTGGTTTCCTAACAACTGATCTAAAGTATTCCCATCAAGCTAAAACCCAAACCACTGCCATCATATTTATTCCAGTCCCTAACAACTCTATATAGAGCTTCTGAGTCTGTGAATCTTTATGGGAGCAAATAGTCTTATCTTTCTCCTTGAGAGAAACTGGTGGGTTTGAACCACTGCCACGGCAATTTGTAGCCCCAAAGCTTAGCTAACAGAGCCATCAAAAGAACAAACAAACAAACAAACAAACAAACAAAACCCCTCCAACCTCACTGCCATATAATCAATCCTGATATATAGCAACCCTAAAGGACAGGGTAGAACTGCCCCTGTGGGTTTCTAAAGATGGAACTCTTTACAGCAGTAGAAAGCCTCATCTTTATCTCACAGGGTGGCTGGTGGTTTTGAACTGCTGACGTGGTCATCAGTCAAACTTGCAACCATAACGATCCTTTCTTCTCCACCTCCATCCATATATATTCCACCTCCATCCATATATCTATCTATCTATCTATCTATCTATCTATCTATCTATCTATCATCAGAACAGAATTGATCACGATTTCATGTATTTGTGTAGATTTTTTTCCACTAGAAACACCATCAGGAAAATATTTTGTCTCTAATAGTAAATCTATCCCCAGTTACTACCCAAATAAATGTTTAAGTAATTAAAAAATAAAAAGAAATTAGATTTATAGCATTCGGGAAGTGAATTTTACTATGTTCATTAGTTTATCACATAAACTATGTTCTTTTCAATGGTCACATAGACACAAGAATGCTAGATGATGAATAAGGAATAATCTAGAGGACTTGATGTCTTTGAACGATGGTGCTGGCAAAGAACCTTCAGTATGCCATGAATTATCTGGAAACAAAGACACCTCTTGGAAAAAGCACAGCCAGAAGGCTCTCTAGAAGCAAGGATGGCAAGACGACTTTGCCTCACTTTTTGGACTTGTTGTTGGGAGGGCCCAGCTTCTGGAGAAGGACATCATGCTTGGTAAAACAGAGTCAGCAATAAAAGAAAGACCCTGTTGAGATGGACTGACCCAGGGGCTGCAGCAATGGTTTCAAACACAGGGTTAAGAGCATGACTCAGGACCAGACAGGGCTTTGCTCTCTTCCATCAGGGCCACCGTGAGTCAGACGGACGCGTCACCTCTCATGACCATAACAGCATCACAGGGAAATCGCCCACGGGGACATCTAATGACCGCCTATTCACAGTCAGTTGAATGGAGGCTATTTTCAGGTAGCGTCTTCATTCACACCCACCATACATGCAAGACAGGAAATTCACGTTCAAAAATCTGGTAAAGGGGACAACAAAACGTAAACATCGCTTTGTCTTTAAAATAAACTTCCCTATCAATTGGGGAAAATGGCTATTTAGATTGGCTCTTTAAATGAACAGTATAATCCACTGTTTCATAATGTTTCCAAGATCGTTCCATAGAGCCTACATTTATAGGTTTAGTATTAAGGTAGCAGAAGGACATTGGGCCTCCACTCAAGTACTCCCTCAACACAAGAATACTTTCTTCTAGTA
>NW_022111324.1:28595037-28718801 GCF_000313985.2 Echinops telfairi | reverse complement strand
AACAGTTGTATGAGCCCCTAATAAAATGTTAAAAAAAAAAAAAAGGAAATAGGGAAGAAAAAAAAAAAGAAATGGAATAAAAAGGAAATAAAACTTAAAAAAAAAAAAAAGATCGTTCCATAGACTGATTGTACAACAAAACACTGGAAATATGACTATGGCTAAATGGAATATCAAGTGGAGGTTTATAGAAGTAAAAGTAAAATACGATTCTTAGTTTCTTCTACAAACAGTGACAAAACCCAGTTCCTTTAATCTTCTTCTCCACCCCGATACTGTCAATGAAAAATGCCGAGGATGGCGGGGAAAGGCGTCCAAGTCATTTTCAATCTATGGACATTTTAGACAGATTGTTACACACGGCTTTTCAACGAAGACAGAGAGATGGATGATTTCAGTACCTTGAACAGTTAACTTAATTTTGCCCAGTGCTGTACCAGCTGGGTTCTGGGCCACACACATGTAGGTGCCAGCATCCTCTCTGACAGCTCTGGAGATCTGCAAGCCGCCGTTGGGAAGAACTGCGTGCTTTCCCTCTAGATCATCATTATTAAAGCAGAGAGTGAAACACATTATTTTCACTTTAAAAATAGTCACACTAACTTCTGAATTCTAAAACACTGAATTCTCCATTAAAAAATATATATATAAATAAAGCGTGGTCAGTACCTGAAGTAATAACATTAATGCCTTCTTTTTGCCAAGTAATGAAAGGACTGGGCGTCCCAGTTGCTTCACAAGGTAGTACAATGGGATTGTTTAGAATGACATCTAGTTCACTTGGCTGTGGCTGAATGACTGGGGGATCTACACAGGAAATAAATGGCCCCAACAGTTAATAACAGGGATTTTTATTGGGGCCCAATCCACAATGATACAGTATTAGTGAATTAATTGTCCAAGAGAAGAGCACATTGGTCACATATTTCTCTGGAAGGTATCGCTACACCCCGTCTTTAATGTAATATAAACAAACGAGAAGCAGGTGCAGGTTAGACAAGCCCTTGGAGGAAAAGAAGTTTGAGGTTATTTTATGTGATTTATTATTTTTGTGCCCTTCTGAATCCATTGAAAATTATCTTCCAATCTTTAATATACCGGGAAGTAAAATATTATAGCTCTAATGAGTGCTTTTTTTTTGAGAATTAACAATGATTTAAAGGACAAAAACAGCAACACTCCAAGTTTCAATGAGTAAATAATCTTTCATACCTTGGACACGAAGGGTCACATGTCGGTGAGCGGAGCCAGCTGCATTTCTAGCGATGCAGGTGTACCTTCCAGCATGGTCCAGCTGGGTGGCAAATATGTCAATTGCTCCTATGGGAATAAAGTTATTGTACATACACTATAAATGTACATCCTTGTTCTTCTAGTTTGCAAAACTATGTTTCATTTTTGTGTTTAGCAAAAATTGTGCTTGGCTTATATTAATATCTTTATCTAGTTAAGTTCCTAGCATAGTACTTAAAAATATTAATAGCTTTTTTTGAGACATACTTTACATACAAAATTCAGCCCATTTAAATGTACAATTCCATGACTTTTAGTGTGTTCACAGTGACATGCAGCCATCAGTGCATTTAGAATATGTCTCTGATCTCAAATGGATATCTGTTACCCATTTATAATCACTCCCCACTCTCAATCCCAAACCCGGACAACCCTTGACCCTCTTCCCATCTTTTCAGGTTTATCTTTATGGATATTTCATATGGTGTTTTGTTTATGAATTCTTTCACTATGAGCATGTATGTTAATATTTTTCCCTTTTTCTTTTCGAATAGAGTTTAATTTATCCACTCACTAGTTGTCAAGCATTTTGACTGTTTCTACTCTTTCATGATTGTAATCAATGCTGCGGTGAACCCTCACAGACATAACGTGCACACAGATTTTCACTTCTTTTGGGTAGTTATCTAAGGGTAGAGTTGCTATTTCAAATATCTCTGTTTAACCTCTTGAGAAAGTTCCAAAACATCGTCCTAGCTCAGTAAATTTTTTTCACTATTATAAATGTAAAACATTAGCTAATAAGAAAGTCAATCAGTGAGTTTATCTTTAATGTTCATAAATGAAGGATATGCTTTCAGAAATACCAATGTGAATCACCCATACTTACATTTAAGTGCCATCTTTAGTTTTTCTCTTCAATATTAAAACCTTTGATTGTATTAATGACTGTTACTACCACCCTAAACACGTCCATCACCTATTACCTAGCTTTACTACCTAAATTATATAACCAGGAACGCAAACATCCTCTTGTACGTAGTTTTGTATCTCAGAAACAGTAAAATCAGTGGTCTGTTCAGTGTGCTATCTTAAATAAATGTTTGGTGAGTGAATGAACCTTCTATCTGACTCACGGAAGCAAGGGAGCAAACTCACAGGTCCCAGTGAGTTTGTTAAACTTTGGGTTCAGCAAATATGCACAGACACAAAATGCCACTTGTCCTACTAAATCTTCAGATGTCATGCTAGTTCCTGTGGAGCTGAGCTGACGCATGACAACTTCATGCAAAACCGAAGCAAGTGTTGACCTTCCTGCTTTGCATGCACCGTGGCAGTGGTTGTGTCAGTCCACTTTATTGAACATGTCCCTTGCTTTCAGTGGTCTTCCACATTTCCAAACATTACATCCTTTTTAGCAATGAAAATAAGTGAGACTATGTCTCACCATCCTTGCTTCTAATGGACATTCCAATTGTCTTTCTTCTAGGACTTGTTCTTTTGGCAGCCCAATCTATACCCCACGTTCTTGTCTAATAGCACATGCTCAGTGCACCATTTCTTAGTGCTGCCTTCTTACTATTCAACTTTCACAGGCACAGGAAGCTGTTGAAAACACTTTGGTTTGAGTCAGAGTAACTTTGTGCCCTTTAAAAAGCTTTAAAGAGATCTTTTGAGGATTTTCCCAGTACAATAGATGGATTGATTACTTGTCTGCTGCTTTGATGGGCATTGATTACCAAAGCAGAAATAAACCACTGGTCCCATCATTTATCTATTTGCCGCCATAGATAATGATCATTGATCCAGTTGTGAAGGTTTTGTTTTCCATGTTCATACTGAAGGGTATATAGTCTGTGACCTTAATCAGTAACTCACTGCTATCGAGTGAGTGCTGATTCATAGCGATCTGCTGCGGGTTTCCAAGATTGTAACTGGGAGTAGAAAGCCCACTCTTTCTCCCTGGAGGTTTCAAACTGCCGACCATGCGGATTGCAATCAATCCAATGTGTAACTACTTCGCCAGCCACCAGGGCACCTATTAAGTCAGTAAGGGTTGACATGCGTATCATAAGTTGTTAAGGAATTTTTCTCTACTTTTAAGGCAACATTCTTTGCGCAGTCCAATTTCACAAATGGTTCAGCACACAAATCAAATAAGATGACAAGACACAACTCTGTAATCCTTTTCTAATGTTTAACCTCACAGCATCTCTTTGTTTTCTTCAGATGACTGACTCTTGATCCATATACAGGTTCCACTTAAACACAATGAATGGTTCTGAAATTCTCATTCTTCACAATGTTATCAGTTTTAGACAGGATTAGATGTTATCTGAGATCAGTCTCAAATATTATTTAGTATTATGTTTCCAGGTCTTTTCCTTTCTCTAGCATCTCTTTCCATTTTGATTGCATTTTTTCCAAATGCCCAAGTCCAGAAAGGGAAATATTCATTTGGGTGCAACAAAAGGCTTGCCAAGGCCACCCATATATAATTAGTTCAACCAATATACGATTAATGACTGAGCTTAGTCTTACCTGAGGACAGGAGTCTATAGCCGGTCCCCCTGGGAAGCAGTCTGATACCGTTTTTGTTCCAGTGGATCCAGGGAACTGGGACTCCGGACGCAGTGCACGTAATTAGTGCTGGGGCATGTTTGGTTACCAGCAAGTCTGTAGGTTCATCAGCTATGGATGGTGGAACTAAAATAACAATAAAAAAATAAAGAAAAAATATGTATTTTTCCAACCCTCACAGATCTCAAAAATCCTCTCATAAAGCATTCTCTTCTCTGAATGTAAATGTTGAAAACTAGAGTCCCTGGGGTCTCTTCTGACTCATGGTGACTCCATGTGGGTCAGAGGAGAACTGTGAACCACAGGGTTTTCCACGACGGCTGTCTTGGAAGAATATCGACAAGCATTTTTGCCGAGCTGCTTCTGGGTAGAGTTCGACCCCCAACCTTTTGAATACCAGTTATTCGCCTTAACTGCTTCTACAACTCAGAGAGTCTATGTGAATGTTAGGTAATGGTAAAGGAAGGTCTCTTTGACAAGTCTTGGAAAGATGAAGTGCTATCATTATAACTTTGAATTCACATGCGAGGCCAGGTCTACCTTGTACATGGAGGTCTACGGTTCTCTTATCCTCTCCAGCTTCGTTGGTCACAGTGCATTCATAGCTTGCAGTATCATCCACAGAAGGGGAAAGAATGGCTAGTGAACCTGAAGACAGAAGTCTAGGAAAGAGATTTCAAAGTTCAGATCAGGCTTACCTTGTTCTGTTGCTTTAACATGACACTGACGAATACATCATTCCCCGATACTAACAAGAGTTCACGTTTATATGGTAATGAGTTAATAGAACCTCAAACTGTTTTTTTGGGCAGGTATAGCAGGGGAAGTTGGGGTGGGATGAGGAGTTAATAATGAGTACAAGACAGAAGAAAGTGTTCTAAATTTGAATGTGGTGATGATTGGTTGAATTATTGAATTTGAGTTGTTGATATGTGATTTATATGTCAATAAAACTGTTAAAGAATTGGATAGAAGGACTGTCTGTGTAAAGAGGGAATCTTGTATTTTTTTGAATGCTTATGACATTGATGACAGCCATTGTTTATTAAGCATTGAGTAAATACCTGGCACCATAATAAATGCTTTATTTAAATTATACCCAAATATCACAATGAATTTGCAGGCTGGCATTATGATAATTCCACTGACAGATGGGGAACTGAAACTCAGGTTGGTTAACTTTCCTATTGCCCCATAGCTAGTCTGGAGCTCAAATATCAATAAATATTTTCTTAATCTCTAACCAATTAAGAACTTAAGCTATCTGGATCACTACAAATGATCAGAATATTTGGTAAGCACACAAACATAATTTAAAATAACTCTAAATGAAAAAATATGTTTCTTTACTTCAAAATGTGAACTGATAAAATGAATAGAATGAATAGAAGTGATTATATTTAGTGAACATATTTAATATCATTTTGTATGCAAGGGCATTTATACATTTCTCATCTAGTTATACCCACAAACCAATGAACTTCCAATGCAAATGATGAAGAGGATGAGAAGGAGAGTCCATCTGATTCCAAGTGAAACATTACTAGTTCCATGCTTCCTGAGATATCAGACTGATTGGTGTCAAAGTAGATCTATGAGAATATTTGTTTTCAATGCTATGGCAAATCTTTTGACAGAATGTCTACTACCTATGTTTATGTACTACATATGATGTTCACTTATAATATCAGAAAGGAGCCCTAGAAGCAGAGCAGTTAAGTGCTCAGCTGTTAACCAAGAGGTTGGTGGTTTGAACCCACCGGTTGCTTTATGGAAGAAAGATACAGCAGTGCACTTCTGGAAAGATGTATAACCTTGGAAATCCTATGGGACAGTCTCTATTCTGTAGGGTCACTATGAATCTGAATTGACTTGACAAAAGGAAACGGCAGGTAACTTAACAACTGTAAGTCACTTTTAACAAATATTCATGATCATCTTATACGGTATGGTAATCAGAAGGAATGCAAAAGATAGGAAAAATGATGCTCCGCCCCCAAACATACCAGAAACCAACAGCAACAAAAGACAAACCAAATTGACTGCCATCAAGTCGAAGCGGACGCACAGCGACCCCTTTTGAGTTTCCAAAACTAGAACTGTTTACCAGCAAAGAAAGCCCAGTCTTTTTGAACTGCCGACCATGTAGACCGCAGCCCACCACACCACCAGGGATCCAGCGCTACCTTATACCTAACTTACATAAAAAGGTATAAAAAGTGATTTTTTAATTTATAACTGAAACATGTACTTTTTAAATAAAAAGTGATTTTTTATGTAAAATTATTTTCTTTATTATTTGTCTTTATAAGGTTTCATAAGTTACTAAAAAAGCAAATCAGGAGAAAAATCAAATCCTCTGAACTCATCAGAGGGCTTGAGTATGGAAAAGTTGCACTTATAATTCAGATAAAATATTTTAGGAGAAAAACTGAATTCTACGTTTAGAGAAAAAAGTATATAGCTACATACTAGTTAATTATTCATAATTTTTATATTAATGCCTTCATCAATAATTAAAATGTTTGATTCTTATACAATATTTTTCTAACTAGTTCCACAACACTTCATTGTGCTGATGCAGAAGTTGCACATGGATCAAGAGGCAGTGTGTGAACAGAACATGGGAATGCTGCATGGTTTATAATCAGGAAAGGTGCACAACAGGGCTGGATCCTCTCACCATGTTTGTTCAATCTATATGCTGAGCAAATAATCAGAGATGAAGAAGAAGGTGACATCAAGATTGAAGGAAGGCTTATTAACAACCAGAGATGTGCAGATGATACAGCTTTGCTGAAAGTGAGAACCTGAAGTGTTTGCTGATGAAGATCAAGGATAATAGAATTCATTATGGGCTGCCACTCAATGTAAATGAGACCAAAATCATCACAACTGGACCAATCGTTAACAACATGATAAATGGAAAAAAGAGTGAGTTGTCAAGGATTTTTTTCTTATTTGGATCCACAATCAATGTTCATGGAAATAGCGGTCAAGAGATCAAAATACATGTTGCATTAGGTAAATCTACTACACAAGACCACTTCAGAGTATTGACAAACAAGGGTGTTACGTTGAGCTCTAAGGTGTGTCTGACCCAAACCATCGTATTTTCAATTGCCTTATATACACGTGTAAGTAGGGCACTGAATAAGGAAGACCAAAGAAGAATTGATGTTGGTAAAGAATATTGAAACTACCATGGACTGCTAAAAAGACAGTACCATGAACTGTCTTAGAAGAAGTACAGCCAGAGTGCTCCTTAAAGGCAAGGACTGTGAGACTTTGTCTTACATATTTTGGACATACTGTTAGGAGAGACTAGTTCATGGAGAAGGACATTATGTTTGCTAAAGTGGAGGGGAGAAATGAGCAGGGCCCTCAATGAGATGGATTGACACAGTGTCTGCAACAATGGGCTCGGGCAGAGGACCAATTATGAGGATGGTGCAGGACCAGGTAGTGCTTCACTGTGATGTGCACAGGGTCACAATGGTTCAGAACTGATTCGATGGCACCTTACATCAATAACAACTACAACAACAACATAAAAATATGTTTCTATATAGTGAGGTGGGATTTCTTACCTGTATGAATTCTGATTTTGATCTATACTGAGAAGATGACCATTTTTCCTCCAACTGATTGACGGTTTTGGTATTCCAGTAGCCTCACAAGCCAGAGTTGTTTGAACATTTACTGTGATGGTTATGTTGGTAGGACCCAGAGCAATAGATGGAGGAACTAAAGCAATTTGATATAAGAGGGAAACACATTCAGCAAATAGTGTGCCATTTGAAGTCTTTCTGCAAAATGGAAATTAGTCATTGGCAGCATGCCCCATAGTTATGAACACAGTTAAATAGTGAGTTCACACAGTGCTGTGGTGGTACTAACCATGCTGAGGAAAAACCTTGGCCTGTATGTTCACAACATAATGCATTTAAATGGCCCTGGGTGACAAAGTCCTTAGTTTAGGTTATATTACCCTAAGCATCTGATACAAAGACTAGTTGTTGTTTGTAAACATATATTTACCATGGACCTGTAAATCTATGCGCCTGCGGTCTGTTCCAGCAGCATTGGTAGCCATACACAAATACCGCCCTGCATCAGTGACTTGTGCTGATTGGATAAGAAGGAATCCATTTTCCAAGATGGAGTACCTACAAGAAAAATCAGAAGTAATGTTCTCTGAATCAACCACATCTGATTCTTCTTTTGATAGCTAGCATTTTAAAAGATGTAGAGTCAAATCCACTTTTAGTCATTTTTCAGTTTTATTTAATACATATTTATAAAACCTGGGGTGAAAGAAAAGGATAGGATAGCAAGGTATACAGAAAATGAGCTTGTTTGCACTTATGAGTGTGCGCTGATCTAAGAACAATTAGTTATTTTGATGTAGCCCAACTTGATACTTGCCCTCATCATGATGAGGTCACTGAAGATATGGGTGCTGTAGCAAAGTGTGGTGAAGAAATAAGATGGTGCTTGGCTATCAGAAAGCATAGCATCTGGTGTCTTAAAGGCTCATTTTAAACCAAGCAGTCATCTAAGTGAGGTGTCAGCCACATTGAAATGGAAAGAACACATCAGCTTATGGGATCCAAGGATTATCAATAATAAAACCCAATACTGGAGGATAGAAATGCATTAGTTTAAATTATGAGCACCCAGTTTGCATCTAGAAGGCTATGTATGAGACTGAAACCCCCAAGTTCATTTGCAGTGTCTCCAGGTGGATGAAGCCTCTGGTCAATCCCCTGTGATCATTGAGCAGCAATATGAATAGCCTTGCTCTCAGACAGTACATTGAAAAATGGATAAATGTAGATAGGGTTTGACTAAAATTTAACACATTGTTAATTGTTTTCCCTTTTGACCCATTTTAAATTTGCTCTAACTTCTTTCTTTTTCTTTTATGCTTTCTTTCGGATTGAGGATTTTCTGGGTTTTGTTGCTCTCGTTGATGGATATTTTTCGGTCTGGCTTTCTTTATATGACATCCAGCCTAGGTAAGTCTATAGACACCGTAACCAGACCAATGGTTCCTAAGTTAGGCAAGAGCCTGAGGAGAGTACAAGGTTTCCCACTGGGTTGCTAACCACAAATTTAGTAGTTAAAAATCATTAGCAGCTTCATGGGAGAAAAATGAGGCGTTCTGTTCCTGTAAAGAGCTACAGTTTGGAAACCCACCAGGGTAATTCTACCTGTCCTACAGGGTCACGGTAAGCTGGAATTGACTAGGTGGCTGTGAGGCTTTTGAATGAGTTATGGCAGATGAGGCTGTGGGAAAATGGGGAGTTGACGATGAGTACAAGAATGAAGAACATGTTCTAAAAACTGATTGTCCAACTGATTCTACATGACTGTACACTTTTAAAAATGTATTTAAACCACTGAATTGTACGGCATATCAATTATATGTCAATAAAATCATTAAAATTTTAAAAAAAGAAAATGAGCTTTGTGATATTGGATGGATTATAATCACTGTGTTGTAGCTCTTAGCCTCAGGAAGTTTACTTAAGAAGTGCTCTCGTGATTCTCATACTAAGATGAAGAGAACAATAACAACAAAACCCACCCCAAACTCACAGTCATTGAGTCTATTCTGACACATCGCAACCCCATCGGGCAGGAGAGAACTTCCCCTGTGGGTTTCCCACCATGCAACTCGCTATGGGAGTAGAAAGCCCCGCCTTTCTCCCTCAGAGCCGCTGGTGGTTTTGAACTGCTGACCTTGCAGTTTGCAATCCAACACATAACGACTATACCACAAGAGTTTCTCAAGATGAAGAGAATAGAAAATTATAAATACAATAAAATCAAAGTGATACCTTGGGAAAATATCTTTAGAAATTTATTTAGTTCAGTTATTACAATGTTTTCCTTCCTTTTGCAGACATGTTACCTTGCATGATTCCCGGCTAGGATAACTCCATCTTTTCTCCATGTTATTCTCGGGGTTGGCACACCTTCAGCATGACACTCCAATACAACTGACTTATTGACGTGAATGACAAGACTCTGGGAGCCACTCTTTATGTCTGGAGGAACTGCACAGGAAATGCAATGAAAAAATCTGTGACGCTAAGAACAGTCTGAACTAAGACCCTGAAGACATAAGATGAGGTGAACATTGAGTCACATATATCGTTTTGTCTCCATTTAATTACTTAGTATCCATAGAGTTGGAGTTTAATTCTTAAAAGTCTTACACAAGGTACTTTGTGGCTAAAAAATAAAGCATTGACGGGCGAGGAGGATTTTAAATCGCTGATAGGGTGTGTGAAATCTGGTTCTCTGTGAAAGAGGCTTCAGTAAAAATCAGCCCTGGCCTGATGCAAATTAGAGGCAATCTTTTTAATTTCTCTTTGGCCAAACAATGGTCAGAGAATGTTAACACTGGAACATTTTTACTTTAAATAAAGAACAGAAAATGGTCTGTTTTAATGAAATGCACATCTGTGATTAATATATAAGTCTCAGATAATTTCTTTTATTAAATATTGAGTTCACATGGGATTAGAAAATCTGCATTTAAATTTCATCATGAGAGATACACGTTGTCGGGTCACCCACTAACCTTTAAAATCTCACATACGAAAAATCTTAATGGGGCTTTCTTGGAAAACCATGTAGGATCTTTCTGAATGTTGACAAATTTTACTATTAAGATTTTATCCTTAAGAGAATTAAATTCCACCCTGGACCTCTCTACCATCAATAACAAGGAATTAATCACGAGTCTGTTTTCATCCAAGGATTTAATGCCAATTTCCTCAATTGTTCTGATGTGAATGACACTAAAGATCAGTATGTACTAATAGCAATTATCATATATGATCACTGAAAAATAGTCAGGTATCTCTAGTTATATAATTTGAGATAAAGTTAATTTAAAATATAGCTCTAGTACAAAATTTGCATCTCGCTGTATGTATGCTATCAAAAGAAAAAAGATAACAATAAGGGTCACTTAACATGCTCAAGGAAAAAAAAATCCTTTCTTTGCATGGCCTTGGCTAGCTTTTGTAATTACAAAGCAATGATCATTTTCTTACCGTTTACAGTGAGAATAAATTCTCTTGTCATCTTTCCTGCAATGTTGCTGGCCACACAAGTGTAATTGGCCGTGTCACTTAGCTCTGCATTATTAATTTGAAAGTATCTCCCTCCAGATAGTATTCGTCCTCGAGGCGTTGCCTAGATTCAGCAAGGAAAATTTACCATTCAAATGTCAGGAAGAGGGAATAAAACATTACTCTCTAGTATCAAATGTAAAGACAGTGAGTTGCAGAGTTTCTGTCTGTTAGCAAACTTTGCTCCCTCATCATTATTCTAGTATAAAAAACTCTTGAGAACGATGCTATGAGTGGGGTTAAGGAAAGGAGAGATTCAGTGCCCCCACTTCCTCTGGCCCCATGATCCATTCATCTGAGGTTGGGTAGATGACTTGAGTTGACTCCATCAGAGTTTCCTCAAGATTTTGGAAGGACATGACGGCGAAAAGGATATGAACTTTTTGCTGGGATGTAAGGGTGACTTAATTCTGGAGACGATCTAAAAATAACCGAGTTGAGGGTGGGAAGAAAATCCCGGATGCCTGACTACAAGTTCTGTGGACTGGATTTTAAATTGTAGTATGACTTTAGGGTTATAAAAAAGGTTCAGATTTGAAACATCAAATGCTTTTCTTCCATGAACATCATTAAGTGCTAATTAATTCACACTCTAGTGGGTCACACATGGAGCTGCTAACCACAAGGGCAGCAGTTCCCAAACACCAGCCATTTCTTGGGCGAAAGAAAAGGCTTTCTATTCCCATAAAAAGTTGCAGTCTTGAAAATCCCTAGCGGCTGCTGTCCTCTGTCCTCCAGGCTGCTCTGAGTCAGATGTGCTCAGTGGTGGCGAGTGAGTGAGTGGGGATTCCTCATCAAAAGTCTCTTTAAAAAAAAAAGGATACATAGGTTCCAGAAGGCAATAGCCCAATTACAAGGTTTTCTTGAGTCTAAACACCTGCCTTTTGGCCTAGGATCAACAATGAACTGCCCTAGTAAAGAAAAAAAAAAGGCCAATTAGAAGAGGCTTTGTGGCACAGAGGTTCAGTGTTTTCATACAGTCAGTGGTTCAAAACCACCTACTGTTCCCTGGGAGAAAGATGGGGCTTTCTACTTCTGTGAAGAATTACAATCGTGGAAGCTCACAGGGATGGTTCTACCCATCTTATAAGGTCACTATGCATGGGAATCAATTTTATGACAGTGGATACTCATGGCTTTAAGTCGGAATAACCAGTAGTACGATGTAATTTTGCCTTGTCTACCAGCAAAGGCTTCATAGTTGTTGATTTTAAAATTTTGTCTTGACTCAAAATGAATCTGTAAAAGCTAGCAAAAAAATTACCTGTAATTGTTCCCCATTTTTGAGCCATGTGATTATAGGTGGGGGCACTGCATCCGATTTGCATTCCAATGTCACTTGTCTATTCTGTAACACACTGAAATCCTGGGTCTCATCAGTTCCAGCGATATTAGGGGGTACTACGTGTGAGAAAAATGCACAAACATATACAAATAAAATGTAAAATGACCCACACTATCAACAAATGCTACTTTCACAATAAATAAGAAATATGAATTGAGAGCATTTCTTGATTAATTTATAGTATAAGTAGTATGGTTATTTAACTTTACTCAGCACTTTCATACACGTTGATTAGTAAAATCCTTCTAATAACCACATGAATGATATGGGATAGCACGATCACTAAATGAGGGGTACGTTAACTGAGGCAAAGGAAAGAAAACAAAAACCAAATCCATTGGTGTGGCGTCTAATAGCGTTCCTGTAGGGCAGAGTAACTGCTCCAGAGAGTTTCCAAGGCTGTACATATTTTTGACAACAGACCACCACACATTTCTCTCGTGGAGCAAGTGGCTGGTGTGCTTGCACCAGTGACATTTTGCTTAGCCGCTAGGTGCTTTGATCCCTGTCGCCAGGGCTCAAGATGCCTGTCGGGTTCTATGTTTGGTAATCTTTTTCCCTGAACATCAGACATTAAAATTATCAAGTCAGAGTTTACTCATTTTAGCATTAAGAAGTGTATGTATATATTCTTTAGGATTCCTGGTGGTGTAGTGGACTAACTCCAAGGTCAGCAGTTTGAACCCACTTGTCATTCATCAGGAGAAAGATGAGGCTTTCAACTCCCATAAAGGTTTACAGTTTTGAAAACCCAGAGGGGCAGTTCTACCCTGTCTTATCGGTTCACTATGAGTTGAAATCAAATCTATGGTAATAAGATTGTTTCTTTAGGTATACTCTTTAACAATGATAATTTTGCGTGTCTCTTACATGTCAAATTTATATGCTAACTAATAACATGTTGTGTGTGTTAGGGAGGATCATTTACATTTGCAGCTATTAGAAAGAACCGAGATTTATGCTTAGTTATTTAAATGCTCCTCCCCAGGAATAGTAATTTTTATTTCTATATCAAAGCAATATTATTTAGAATCCCATTGGCTCAACTATTCTAAAAGGAAATTCATTTCTATATCTTAAAACTATGCAGTGTGTGTGCATGCGATTTCTTCAAGGAAGTGTACTTACAGAAATTCAATCACATTGATAATTATGGAAATATGTCAGCATATGTGTTCACAGATACTCTGACCCAAATCTATTGCTGTAGAGTTGATTGTGACTCCCTGTAAAACTACCGGGACAGAGTAGAACTGCTCCATGTGGTTTCAGAGACTGCAAATCTTTATGGAAGCAGATAGCCTCACTTTTCTCCTGTGGAGCAGCTGCTGGGTTTGAACTGCTGACTTTGTTGTTAGCACTCCAACATTTAACCCATAAGGACTCCGTCATATCACAATATTATTTATATTGGTGAAAATGAAGAAAACAATCTAAATATACACAATAGGGAACTCATTAAATAAACGATAGCATATTAATATAATGGGAAAGTATGTAATTACTAGGAGTCCCGGTGGTGCTATGGGATGAGCATTGCACAACTCATCTTAAGGTTCGTGATTTAAACCCACCAGATGCTTTAAGGGAGATAGACAAGGCTTTCTACACCTGTAAAGATTTACAATCTTGAAAGCTCGCAAGAGCAGCTCTACAATGTCCTATAGAGTTGATGAGGCAAAATAGATTTGATTGCAATGGGTTTCAGATTTCTGGTTCTTATGTAATTACTAAAATGATATTATAAAAACACATTTATTTACATCAAAATATTTTAACCACATCGTTAAGTGAGAGAAAAACAAAGTTAAATATGGTATGGTTTATGATAACGTTTCTATGGCAAATCACTTACATGCAAAAAAAAGAAAAGAGTCATCTTTGGGTAAGTAGATTATGGAGGCTTTTTGTTTTCTTTATCGTAATTATGTTGTTTATTTTTAAATCAACAATTGTAAAGTATTTGTACAGCAGCAAAACAAATAACTAAAAAATTATATCAAACTATCCTCAAAGAACACTTGATCAGCAAAATATGAGAATATGCAAAATACATATATCCTGCTGTATAAGTGTATCTCATGATATGCTAGAGTTACCCCATTTTGCTAAAGCACGACTTCTAAGTAGATGTGTGTAGGGTCAACTACAGATATGTTGTCAGATTTACCATGCACTCTCACTAAGTATTCTTTATCATCGTCTCCTGCAGGACTGGAAGCCAGACAGGTGTATCTTCCTGTATCTTCTACCTTTAAAACCAAAAGAACTGGATTACATATTTGTTTTGGTGATAAGAATACATATCTATGACAATAAGATTTCCCATTAGAGAACAAAAGTATCAATTAAAAATAGGATATCCTTAAGGAAACACAATAATTAAAAACTTAATCATTGTTATAAGTGCTCTGATACTGCAAACAACATGTGAACCTATGTAGTCACAGGATTTCACTATTTGATCTGAGAAGGCTTTCATGTTAGGCATATTTAATGATATGTAAAGCAGATATGTAAAGTACCTAATACCATATGTGATAATGTACAATCAATGCTTATTGAATAAATTCATCTCTATGAGTTTAAACTGTGAATCAAAAAAGCACAACTAGGGTCTTCCCAAAGAAAATGAGGTGCACTTATTTAATAAAAACAAATAAACAAAACATCTTATTATGAAAATAAAGCACAGTAATCTCACATTTGAATATACTTTTGACATATGAAATGAAAAGGCTATAATGTAATCTGGCAATAGATAGTGTCAAACTAACAGTAGAATCTATTATTATCTGACTAAAATGGAAATGTTCCTTCAAAAACCCACAGAGCTAGTTTCCATTGGAAATGTTGTTTTCTTCCGTATGTTTGACATTATATAAACACAACCTGTTTAAAGAATACTCTGGAAGATACACAATCTTACTACTATGAAAAAAAAGCATTTGGGGAAAATATAAATATTCTGTTTTCATTTGTTAAAATGCTAGGATATCCTTAGAATATTTGAAATTTTAAAATTCTCCTATTGAAGAGTTACTTTATAGGTTACAAAAAAAACCCCCACTTCTTGGTGATCTATGAAAACGCCTTCAAAATATTAGGACTAGAGCATTTGGAAAAAGACTTAAATACAATTTTAGAAAATCCAGTCTCAGTCTTTCTTTACTGAATTAAAAATAATGCACCGTTACCTATAAATAATTTGTTATTTTCATAATTTTTTAAATTTGTGTGAAAGCTCACCTAACAAAACATACTACATTCAACAAGTCCCATGTTGGGTTCGGTAACATTGAGCACGTTCTTCACGTGGCACAACCACTCGCTAGTCTTTTCTAAGCCATTCTACCACAGTTAGCGCACACTCCGTGCTCCTATGAGCAAAAGCACCCTTCCTCACTCTCTCCCGTCTTTAGTCAGTACTAGTAACGGATGATTTCTCCACGCGCTTATTTCCTCTATGTCAGGTTATATACAGAGGTTGCTGCGGAAAGCTCCCCGGCGACGAACCTCCCAGCTGCTGTGGTGCGGTGCAGTGCGGTGCAGCACAGTTCCAGGCTCAGAGGCCCACGGAGGCTCCACTTCATCTTGCAGGGTCCCGCTGCGTGGCCATCGACTCCCTGGCAGAGGGGAACCTCACTCAGCTCCGGTGTTCATGATCCTCCGCGCCATGGCAGGCAGCAGGGCTGCACTTCACTTTACAGCCCAGTGGTATTCCATTGTGTACTTGTAGTTATCACGCTTCACTTACCTGTTCATCATTTACTGGGCATGTGGTGGTTTTCCACCCTATGCTTACTGTGAAGAGTCCTTAAAGGGCTGCAGCTTCCTGTCTGCATCCCTGCCTTCCCTTCTGGGTATACACCTCGGACCGGGATTGCTGCGTCATGTCGGAATGTGTTAAAATTTGTGAAGAACCATCAAACTGTTTTCCACAGTGGCTGTTCCATTTTATATTCCCATAAGCAATGGATTGTGGATTTTAGTTCTCTACAATGTTGCCACTATCTTTTGCTGTCTTCCTTTTTGTTTCTTGAACAATGCCCTTCTAATAGGGATGAAGTGATATCTCATGGTGGTTTTACAATGTTTATTGATTTGTATTTCTCTCAAGGCTAAGGACCTTGAACATATTTTCATGTGTTCTTTGTCTAACTGATTGTCTTTGGGTTGTTAAACTGTGGACGTTTTTTTAAAGTATGTTTTCCAAATTGAAATCTTAGCAGAAATACAGAGGCTTAAAAATTTGTGAAAAAAATCAATTATTTTTATAATGTCTCCAGTATTGTTCTTGAAAAATTTCTCCCAATCTGTTACTGCCTTTTTTACTTTCGAAAGTCCTTTATTATGCAAAAATATTTTATGAAATTTTAAAATTAAATACACACTCTTCTCTATCAACTCTGTTAATATCCAGAGATATTGTCCACTCTACTTGTCTTGACTTAGCCAAACTTTACCCATAATTCATGGTTACTCTTAAATCTCATCTCCTCTAAGAATTATTTCTTGCACTGATGAAACATACAACTTTACTCTAGTTCTTAAATGCTCCCCTTCCCCCCGCCCACTATAATGATCCCAATTCTACCTAACAAGTCTGGCTAGACCAGAGGATGTACACTGATACAGATAGGAACTGGAAACACAGGGAATCCAGGGCGGATGATCCCTTCAGGACCAGTGGTGAGAGTGGCCGATACTGGGAGGGTGGAGGGAGGGTGGGGCAGAAAGGGGGAACCAATTATAAGGATCTACATATAACCTCCTCCCTAGGGTACAGACAACAGAAAAATGGGTAAAGGGAGATATTGGACAGTGTAATATATAACAAAATAATAATAATTTATAAATTATCAAGGGTTCATAAGGGAGGGGGTAGTAGGGAGGGGAAAAACATGAGGAATTGGTACCAAGGGCTCAGGTAGACAGCAAATTTTTGAGAATGATGATGGCAACAAATGTACAAATGTGCTTGACAGACAATGGATGGATGTATGGTTTGTGATAAAGAGTTGTATGAGCTCCCAATAAAATGATTTTTTTAAAAAAGAACAAATTTGTTGGCTACTTTTCTCTGTATATATTCATAGCAGGGAAGGCATTGCCCTTTAAACCTAGAGCATAAAGCATTGTTAGTTGACTTGGTGAATGTAATAAAACCACTCAATACATTAAAAAGAATTATTTCTTGATAACTTGTTCCTGAATAGTCAGTTACTCTTTGTAGCTAGTTTCTAAAGTGTGTTCTGTTAATAGAGTTACTTAGTGTTATGTGAGTCTCAGAGTAAGATTTCATAAAGGTGTTGGCATGTGTCATGGCTCATGAAGAAGGTGTACGGTATGTAAACTTTCTAAATATGACCACAGAATGTGGGACATTTGTTTGCTTTCCATTTGTTTTTTAATGACTCATGGGAAATAGTTTCAAACATCTTGTCTTTGCCATACAATTTGCAATTTTCAAGGCATCCATTATGTGCAAGCATATGTTTCAGAGGCATAAACAAAAGAATAAAGATTTTATATATATATATATATACATATATATATCAGTTTGTCACACTGTGGTTGCTTGTGTGTTGTGATGCTGGAAGTTAGGTCACTGATATTTCTAACGCCAGCAGTCACCCAAAGCGAACAGGTTTCAGTAGAGCTTCCAGACTAAGAACAGACAATGAAGACAGACTCGGCTGCCCGCTTCAGAGGAAGAAGCAGCTGAAAACCGTATGCACAGCTTCAAAGCCCTGTCAAAAGTGAGAGCCTGAACAAAGGAAGCAGAACTCGGTCAGAGATAATGCCAGCAGATGGCCCCCTTCGGTCCAAGGGCACTAAAAACGTGACTTCAAAGGAGCCGATTTCTTGGAGGGGTGCTGATCATGGTGACATGAGTCCAGTAAAGCCTGCGAAAGTGGAGTCTCCAGGATTTTCATTTGCTGCTCTGACACCACTCAAGGTAAAGAGAGCCGGCTGCAAAAATCTTCTAAGGATTGGAACTTGTAATGTGTGAAGTATGAATCTAGGAAAACTGGAAGTTGTCCAAAATGCAACGGAAGGCATGACAATCGATATCTTAAGCATCAGTGAACTGAAATGGACTATTATTGGTCCTTATGAATCAGAAAATCACATTGTTTGCTATGTCAGGAATAACACAAACATGAAAAATGGCATGACATTTGTTATCAGAAAGGATCTTCCTAAATTCATTCATGAAGTACAATGCTGTCTATGATAGGATTAGATCTGCCTTTGAGTGAATGCAATAATACAACTATTCTTCAAATTTATGCACCAACCACAAAAGCTAGTGAGGAAGAAATTGAAGAATTCTATCAACGACTTCCATGGGAAATTGATCAAACATGTAATCAAGATGCATAGATAGTTATTGGTGATTGGAATGATAAGTTGGAAACAAAGATGACAAAACAGTACTTGGAGAATAGGGACTTGGTGATAGAAATGAAGCTGGAGTTTGTATGATAGAATTTGGAAAATCAACAACTTATTCATAGCAAATACCTTTTTCAGTAACACAGAAAGTGACTGTACACATGGACTTCCCAGATGGAATGCAGAGAAATCAAATTTACTACATCTGTGGGAAGACACAATGGAGAAGCTCAATATCAGCAGCAAAAAACCAGACCAGGGACTGACTGTGGAACAGACCATCAATTGCTCATATGCAAGTTCAGAATAAAGCTGAAGAAAATGAAAACAGGTTCTCAAGGGCCAAAAATAGGGCTTTGAGTCTCTCCCACCTGAATTTTGAGAGCATCTCAAGAACAGATTTGATGCATTGAACACCAATGACAGAAGAGCTGATGAATTGTGGGAGGACAACATAAAATCACTCATGAAGAAATCAAAAAGTCATTAAAAAGACAGGAATGAAAGAAAATAGCAAAGATGGACGTCAGAAGAGACCCAGAAGCTTGCTCTTAACTGTAGAGTAGCTAACACAAATGGAAGAAAGGATGAAGTTAAGGAGTTGAACAGAAAATTTCAAAGGGCAGTTCGAGAAGACAAACCCGTTGATTTATGACAAATCCAAATTATAACAAAATGTACAAGGATCTAGTATCAGAAAGCCAAAAGGGAAGAATGTCGGACACTGAGAGAACTCAAGAAGAAATTCAAGCCTCCATTTGCAATTTTGAAAGATTCTATAGGTAAAATATTGAATGATGCAGGAAGCATCAAGAGCAGATAGAATACATAGAATTACCATAACAAAAAGAACTAGTCAACATCCTCCCATTTCAGAAGGTACCATATGAGCAAGACCTGAAGGTACTGAAGGAAGAAGTTCAAACTGTACTGAATGCCTTAGCCCCAAACCAAGCTCCAGATATTGACGGAATACCCACTGAAATGTTTCAGCAAGCTGAAGAAGCACTGGAAGCACTCACTGGTCTATATCAGGTAATTTGGAAGACAGTTACTTGGCCAACTGACTGGAAGAGATCCATATTTGTAAAAGGCCAAAAAACGGTGACCTCACAGAATGCTCAAACTATAGAACGGTATCATTGATATCATATCCAACCCAAATTTTACTTAAGATCATCCAATTGTTGCAGCAGTACACTGACAGGAAACTGCCAAAAGTTCAGCTGGATTCAGAAGATAATATGGAACAAGGGATATCATTGCTGATATCAAATAGATCTTGGCTCTAAGTAGCGAACACCAGAAAGATGTTTACTTGTGTTTCACTGACTAGGCAAAGCATTCAAATACATGGACCCTTAAGCTGTGGATAACCTTGAGAAGAATGGGAATTCCAGAACACGTCAATGTGCTCATTTGTAACTTGTACATGGATCAAGAGGCATTTGTGCAAAAAGAACAAGGGAATACTGCATGGTTTAAAATCAGAAAAGGTGTGCATCAGGTTGCTTCCTCTCACAATACATGTTCAATCTGTATGCTGAGCAAACCATTTGAGAAGCTGGGTTATATGAAGAAGAATGTGACATTAGGATCAGGGGGAGGCTTATTAAAAACCTGTGATATGCAGATCACATAATCTTGCTTGATGAAAGCAAGGAGAAAATTACATACTTGCTGATGAAGATCAAGGATTGTATGGATTACAACCTAATGTAAGGAAGACCAAGATCTTCACAACTGGACCAACAGGTAACATAATGATAAATGAAGAAAAGAGTGAAGTTAGTAAGGATTTTATCATGCTTGGATCCATAGTCAGTACTCATGGAATAGCATCCAAGAGATCAAAAGATATATTGAATTAGAAAACTCTGCCACACAAGACTTCTTTAGAATGTTGAAGAGCAAGGATGTCACTTTGAGGACTAAGGTGCACCTGACCCAAGCCGTGGAATTCTCCTTTGCCTCATATGCATGTGAAAGTTGGATATTGAATAAGGAAGACTGTAGAAGAATCAATGTGTTTGAGTTGTGCTGGGAAGAATATTGAAAATACTATGGACTGCTAAAAGTACAAATTGATCTGTTTTGTAAGAAGAAAGGCCAGAGTGCTCCTTAGGGGCATGGATGGCAAGACTTCGTCTTACATACTTTGGACATATTGTCAGGAGAGACCAATCCCTGGACTAGGACATCATATTTGGGAAAGTAGAAGGGCAGCAAAAGCGAGGAAGGGCCTCAGTGAGATGAGCTGACACAGTGGCTGCATCACTGGGCTCAGGCAGAGGGACAATTGTGAAGATCATGCAGGACTGTGCAGTGTTGGACACAGAGTTGCTATGGGTCAGAGCTGACTCAATGGCTCCCCAAAATAACAACAACACACAATACTGTTTTCAATGGTTCTACTTTGTGTCCCCTCTAAATGCATCTATGTATAGTTTAATTTTATCTAGACAAGTAGAAACTTCTTTTAAGGCTGAGATGTGTCATTTATACATTTATATTTCTCACAACATCTAGAACAAGTTGGAAGTCTGGTCAGTGAATTCTTACAAAATAAATTCAATTCTTTCAATCACATCACCCTGTAAGTACCTATCCAATCACAGATATGATAGAAGCAATCTATCTTTGCTAAAGTTACTTAAGCCTGGGATGTATTTGATTCAACAACATTTCTACAATTATTATCATGTATTAGCAAGTGATGTTTAACTTAAAAGACAGTAATAGTATGAACTTTTGACACTTACTTGAGCACTAGATATTCGAAGAACCTCTCCTCCTCCTACGGTTTGAACCTGATCTGTTTGTGCCAGGGGTCTCCCATCTTTCATCCACATAATTTTAGGAGCTGGTATTCCAGAAGCAGAGCAGGTAAGTTCAACTGGATTATTCACAATCACTGATATCTCTTCAGATTCTTTAGATCCATTAATATGAGGTGGCTCTATTTAAGAGAATAAAAAAAGTGACAAAATAACTTTTTGTTTGATGAAATACTGCTGATTATAAAACCCTAAAAACAATAACCAACTCTAGTTTATGTTCACATGATAGGAACTGGTCAGAATAAGGAAACTAGATGAACATTCCTTGATGCCATTACTGTTTTTCACAGGCATGATTTCAAAAAGAATGTGTCATACTTTCAACAGGTCATGAGGGTATTTATCATTTGGAATTATGATAATTAGAACATTTTTACCTAACGATGTAGATTTGAGGAAAACAGAAACCAAACTTACCTTATACCATTGATTTAAAGAGAACTATTTAAAATACTAATATTTTTGCACCCTTTAAATACAGATGGATCCTTACAAATACCTTATAAATACCTTTGCACCCTTTAAATACAGATGGATCCTTACAAACGCAAGCAGCTTTTCTATAAAATTTTACTATTATTTTTTCCATGAAGAACTTATAGGGAAAAAAGTTACATCAAGAGGTTATGATTACAAGAATCAAACATATTTGTTATAACTGGGTATAAACAATTTTCATTTTTTATCATTGTACTTCTAAAGTTTCTTTTTTTAAGAGGATATAAAAGAATCAAAGGCCTAGCAAGAAACTTTAAGAGCCCAAGATAGTGCTTTCTTCACCCTTAAGATTTACAGCCTCAGAAGTCCTGCAAAGGGGCTCTGTGAGTTGGAATGGACTGAAAGGCAATGGTATGGATTGCAACCGCAAGTCCAACTCAACAAACATGCCGTCAAGATGCATTGATACATTGGTAAATGCTACAATTGGCAACAAATAAGAAGGATAAATACTTGACAAGTATAGTCTTGCAGGTTACAAATGATGTCTGAGATTGCATGGCCAGAGACTTACTCACTATGGATTCATTTTCAATGGACATAGTTTGATTAAAAAAACAACAACAGGAATCAAATGGAGTACAACTGTGGAAAGAGACTACGCAGAAGCTCAATGTCATCAATCTGAATAAGACCAGGGGTCAAGTGTGAACAGACCATCAGTTGCTCAAAATCGAGCTGGAGTTGAAGCTGGAAAAATGAAAGCAAGACTTTGAGTATAATCTACGTGAATTAAAGACAGACCATCTCCAGAAAGAATCTGAACACCAGTGATGGAAGAAGACAAGGTGCGGAATGACATTAAGGATATCATACATGAATAAAGCAAAAGATAATTAAAAAGGCAAGAAAGCAATAAAAGACAAAAATGGATGTTAGAACAGACTGAAACTTGCTCTAGAATGTAGCATAGCTAAAGTAAATGGAAGAAATGGTGAAGTAAAGGAGTCAAATGGATTTGACTCAAGAAGGGCAACTCAAGAAGACAAAAGTAGTAAAATGAAATGTCTAATGACCTGAAGTTAGAAAACGAAAAGATTTCTCAAGTCTATTCTCAATTTCTAAAATAACTGAAGAAAAAAATTAAGACTTGAATCGAAATATTGAAGGATTCTGTAGGTAAAAGAGGAAGTCTGGTGGCACACTGGGTCAAGCATTGGGCTGCTAAGCACAAGGTCAGTGTATGACTCTGCCAGCAGTTCCATGGCACAAAGATGGGGCAGTTTGCTTCCATGATGATTGACAGCCTCAGAAACCCTACCTAGTACTTCTACTCTGACGTATCAGGTCCCTGAAGTTGGAATCGACTCAAAGGCAGAGGCGCAGGGGGTGAAAGCTGGTGAAAGCATCCTGGGAGGAATAGACAGAATCACTGTGCACAAAATATGGGATCAATATCCAATCATTTCAGCTGGTAGTATATGATCAAAAATCAATGACATTGAAGGAAGTCCAAGATGCAAGGAAGGTATTGTCAAAGAACAAGGCTGGAATAATTGACAGAATAACAATTGAAATATTTCAATAAATAAATGCAGCCCTGGAAGGGGTCGACTCAACTATGCCAAGAAATTTGGAGGACGGATGGCTAACCACTAGGAAGCGATTCATACGTGTGCCTATTCCAGGTGAAAGTGTTCTAATGTAATGGGGGAATTACTGAACAGCAGCATTCATGTATGGAAGAAAACTTTTTCAGAAGATAATTCAAAAATGGTTGCAGTAATCAGGGACTGCTAGAAACTCAAGTCAGATTCAGGAGAGGACATGGAATGATGGATTTCATTGCTAATGCCAGACGAATTTTGTCTGAAAGCAAAGACCATCAGAAAAATCATTATTTGTGTTTTGTGGGCTTTGGAAAACATGCATCTGGGTGGATCATAACAACTCAATTAAAACATTGGAAAGAATAGGAATTCCTGAACACTTCATTGTGCAGATGAGGAACTTGTACGTAGACCAAAAGGCAGACATTTGAACAGAACAAGATACTAAATGGTTTAAAATCAGGGAAAGTATGAATCAGCATTTGAACTTAAGGCTTGAGTTTTTCCTCAGACTTTCTTTTTGGGTTCAAACTCTAGGTCTTTTTACATTTCACTATACTACATTACTTTGTCCTCTTTAGTTGCCCTTTGAAATTTGTTTAGCTCTTTTACTTCATCATTTGAAATTTTGCTTAGCTCTCTTACTTCACTTTAACTACCCTATGTCCAAAACCAAATATCAGTATCTCTTCTGATATCCACTTGATATTTTTTCTTTTCTGTCTTTCACATGACCTCTACTTTCTTCATGTATGATGGTCTTGATGTTATCCCATAACCCATTAGGTCTTTGATCATTAGTGCTCAATGCATCAGATCTGTTCTTGGAATTTCTCCAAGATCAAGTGGGATATACTTAAAGTCATATGCTGGTCTCATGGACTTGTTTTAATTTTATCTAATTTCAACCTGAAATGGGATATGAGCAATGGATGGTCTTCTGTACCAGCTTCTGGTCTTGTTTTGGCTGATGATAGTGAGCTTCTCCATCATGTCTTCCCACTCACAAGCTGAAAAAAAACACAACCCATTCACTTCTATCAAGTCAATTCAGACTCATAGCAACCTCATGGGAAAGGATAGGTTTCTGAGACTGCAAATTTTTGTGGATGTAGAAAGACTCATGTTTCTACTGGGGAGCAGCTAGTGGTTTTGAACTGCTGATCTTATGGTTACGAGCCCAAAGTCATCCACTACATTCCCAGGGCATCTCTTTCTTCCCACAAATGTAGTCAATTTGATTCCTGTGCCTTATATCTAGTGAGGTTCATGAGGATAGCCACTATTTATATTGTTGAAAAAAGATATTTTCAATGAAGAAGTTGTTGATCTTGCAAAATTCTGCCAAGTTATCTCCAATGTATTTCACCAAGGCCATATTTTCCCAATACTTACTTGATGGCAGTGGATTTTTTTTTGGGGGGGGGGTGTTATCCTTAATAGCTCTTTAGCTGGGGAATTGCTTTTAGTATAGTACTTTAGTAATGTTCTTTCTACTCCCCCAAACTAACTTGACTGTGATCCTGTTTCTGTGTTCTTGATTTCCTAGAACTGCAGCCTTTCTCTCTTTCCTCACTGCCACCATGCAAGACTGTACCTCTGCACTTCATGGCCTGTCTGAATACAAGAGCCTTTTCTTTTCTTTTAAATCATTTTATTAGGGGCTCATACAACTCTTATCACAATCCATACACACATCAATTGTGTAAAGCACATTTGTACATTCATTGCCCTCATCATTCTCAAAACATTTTCTCTCCACTTAAACCTCCGGCATTAGGTCCTCATTCTTCCCCTCCCTTCCTCTTCCCCACTCCCTCATGAGCCTTGATAGTTTATAAATTGTTATTTTGTCATATCTTGCCCTGTCCGATGTCTCCCTTCACCCACTTTTCTGTTGTCTGTCCCCCAGGGAGGAGGTCACATATAGTTCCATGTAATCGGTTCCCTCTTTCCTACCCACTCTCCCTCTACCCTCCCTGTTTTGCCTACAAGAGCCTTTTCATTCAACTCTCTAGCCTGTTACCAGAGACATTTTTAAAAAATGAAATCTGGCTGTAATATCTCTCTCTTTAAGTTTCTTCCATTGTTATGGTAATGAAATTCAGTCCTCTACAGCGAGCTCAAGAATGTTCACAATTTGGTCTCTGCCCATATTCACAGTCTTGTGGCTTGCCACTCTTCCTTTTATATTCAGTTTCAGTCAGTCCAGGTGAACATGTCCAGCTCTCTCGTTCATCTTGGCGAGAAAGCAACCCCCCCCAAACAACAACAACAAACAAACGAAGCAACAAAATCCAACTTTAAACTCTCCACTTATTTACTCACTTCTGTGCTCCACATGGGAGAAAGACGGGGCTTTCCACTCCTACAAACAGTTACAGAATCAGAAACCCCAGTGCATTCTACTCCGTCCTATAGGGTTGCTATGCATCAGTATTGACTTGATGGTAGTGACTGACGCTCCAGGTACTTGGAGCCCTGCTGGCATAGTGAGTTACACATTGGGTTGCTAACCACAAGGTCAGCAGTTCAAAAGCACCAATCACTCCACAGAACCAGGATGAGCCGTTCAACTCTCATAAGCAGGTACAGTCTCAGAAACACATGTGATTATAACTTGTCCCACAGGGTGCCTAGGAGATAGAACTGCCTCAATGGCAATAGTTTGGATGTTTCCGGTATCATCTTCATTCTTAAAGAGATCTTCTCTGAACCCTATTATCCTACAAAATATCGCATCAATCCTATAATCCCATTTAGAAGTAATTACATGTTTACGAGCTGTGCTTGCACCAGACATAGACATTTAAGGACCAAGATCAATGGTAGGGCCCAGCAAATGTCACACCATGTTATCAACATGTTAGCTAGGAATGCTTTTCATAGAACATTATTTTCATAATGATATTATGAAATTACTCTCAAAAAAGAAATTATTATCATAATGGTAGATGGGAAAGTGCCTGGCCTGTTATATATGTTCAACAACACAAATTACACATATTAAAATGTGAATAATAAATGCATGCAATCATTTATCAGTTACGTTGTTTCTTTTATGTCTTGACTTTATGTGCGCACATTTATTATCTCTCCTACAAATCAGATGTACACACAAGTGCACACACACTTTCTGTTTTCTTTCTGTGAATAGCATGGTGTACTCTTCTCCTACCACACTTGTCTCTGTGGATGACTCATCAACACTCGAGTATTATGCTCGGCTTGCTTATGAAGCAGTGGTGAGTATCTAATTCAGTTCAAATCAATTCAGCAAATAAACATTACGGGTTCTCTGATGAGCCAAATGCAATGCTTAGCACTGGAAAAGAGTAATCAGTAAGATGGGTACTGTCTTTTTCCTCACAGAGTTCAATATCTAAGAAAGAAACTGACTTTAAAAAATTATATCAATAATCAACTTTCAATAGGTGTTTTGAATTGCACCAATTATAGGACACCTGAAAGCAAATGCTAGTTCCTAACGAAACTAGAATCTTGCCCAAGTTCCTCTCTGTGCTCTTGATGTGGTGCCTCTGTGCCACCAAGGAACCTGGGTAGTGAGTAACCTGCATCGTGGTAAGTACATACACACAACTCCAAAGTGGAGGTCCTAGTGATTAAAATAATCATATTGTCTTAGATAGCTTCCTTTCTCTTCTAAAGTCAATGAGAAAAAAATTCCCCTTGTACTACTCATTAACACGTAGAACATGCAAATGCACATTTAAATATGTACCTACTATACTTTAAATGCACACAGAAATAAATAGAAATACGCTATTTGAAATGACTATTCCAATTACAGTTTACAGATTAAATCGGTTTAAAAATTTTAATAATATATATTGGTGTACATAGTGTGCTTTTTCATTAAATTGCTATTATCAGATCTGGTTCTAGTTCTTGGGGAGAAAAAACTAAAAAGTTATCATTCATTGGCTGTATTACTTATTGCAATCAATAATGTTTTACAAATAAGAGTTTTCTTTCTTTTTTTACAGGTAGATAAAAAACACAATTTAAATTCAACACACTTCAATTAAGAGTAAAAGTGAATTCTGGTATAAATTACAATGTAGTTCGCACAACTTTTGTTCCAAAGCAAAACAATTCTAAGAATTAGACATACTCACTTAACTTTTATTGTGACTTCCCAATTATTCTACATTATTATAATGTCTACCTACCCAGGACCTTCAGTATGAAATGTTTGCGGACTTCTCCAGCTTCATTTGAAGCAATGCAGGTGTACCTTCCTGAATCTTCAGTCTCTGCCTCAATGATCTGAAGGACCATGCCTTGGGTGTTTACTGTCAAATGGGAGTCAAGCTCCAAAGCCTGGCCATCTCTAAGCCAGGACATACTGGGTGGTGGAGTTCCATCTGTAAAGCATGTCATTGAGGTGGGATTGCCTTTGACAATTGTGATTTCCTCTGTTCCCATAGCATTGTCCATATTTGGTGGTACTAAACAAAAATGAAAGACAGGCATAATTTATATTTGAGATTATTAGGACATTTAAATAGGCTTATGTTTCTAAAGATTAGAGAAATGTGTTTCAAAATATAATTATGATTAATACATAGAGAAATATGACTTAAATACAAATTATTCTATTATTCTTTTAACTATTAGAATGGCAAATTTAACAATGTTCTTATAGAAGATATAATCAATGTATGATTTCTTTAAATTATTTGGACAATTATGGATTATTTTTCAACTTCTTTTATGTGTCTCTTTATTATATTGCATGTAAAAATCATAATATATTTTCAACTATCCTATGTGGAATAACTAAGGTCTTATTCAAGAGTGGCTTTTATACAATCCACCAAAAATCATTTGTAGACTAAAGGAAAGGGTTGTAAATTGTTCTGAGATGGGAGTGGGGATTTTGAGGAACGTGAATCAGTAAATCTTAATACGGGTATACATTAATCGAGATGATTTGAGCAATACCCTATCGCATATACATCTGTGGTCTCATCAGCTATAGTGGAGTTCAGAAATCCTATTGGAAAACAGGATGTAGTGGATGTGCTTTGCTAAGTACTAGCTATGGAAATTCAGGCTCTCTCTCATTAGCTCTCTGGGTCCCATGCCTTCCCCAGTGTGGCAGGGGTGCCAGTGCCTCAGACAGGGAGTACTGAGATGCTGCCAGAGCCACTGAGGTGGGTGTTTTATCAAGGCAAGTGACCCAGTCGACCCTGTGAACGTGAGTGCTGAGGCCGCTCCTCCTCCCACAGGGCTGTCCTCCCAGTGGTCTGGGGCATGGCAGTGGTGTTCAGAGAAACAGGCAAGGCAGCTGCCTTGAAGAAGGGGTAGAAAGATTTCACACAGTACCTTATCAGAGCAGTGCTAGTGTGGGTATTGACTTTCTTGAGCTTCTCTTTCCTGTTTGTAATATGTTGGTCACACAACATTCAAATTACATACTATCCTATTCCACAGAACTTCTTGTGGATATTAAGTGATGTATAACTGTGTTTCTCAAATTGTAGGCTTTGAGTTATGCACATCCACAGAGATTAATATGCACACCTACCGTCTATGCATATATTTCCCACTATTTAGCAAGAATCCCATCTTACCAATTATTTCTGATCCACAAGGAAGTCCATTTTGAAATATACACTTAGTACTGAACTCAATGTTCAGTATTGAACCGGTTGCACAGTAAAGAAGTAGGGTCACGTGTGCAACATACCCCAAACCTGAAGGCTGTAAAGCTTATTGTCCACCCCAGCTCTGTTGGAGGCCACGCAAGTGTACACCCCGACATCGGACACCTGAGCTCTCACCACCCTGAAAAACAACGAGAAGCACCTTATTGGATCTCTCACCACATAACACAGAGTACAGATAACTTAAAAGCAATTTAATTTCAGTAAGCCATTACATAGTACATTTTGAGGGTTGAATGGTTTTCAAATATGTGTTAATAAGAGAATAATGCTATCATGAAAATCTCACTATTTGGGCAACTCCCCCCATCTTCTGCCATATACATTGTTTTCAGCTAAAAGAGTCGTACTTGGGATTAAAACTGTCATAATGTGTCTGTCGAAGGAGATTTAGTGATGATGTCAGGTATGCAAGGGCCAGTTCACTGAGAGCTGGTCTGGGTTAATCCATAACCCACCGGGCACTCTCCAGGGTAAAGATGAGGCAGCTGCTCCTGTAAAGACCTACAGCCTCAGAAATACTGTGCAGGGTCACTGTGGGGCAGAATTGACTGGATTACACTGGGTTCTGGTTTTATTTTGTCTATAAAATGACCTATTTTGTATAGATTTATAAAAACATGAGCTTTTAAATAAGAATAAGAATATTTCACTTTTATAGTTGTTAACATCCCTTTTGGAAAAACACACTGAGAGGGAGTTATAGTAAATGGTATGGGAAAAATATTCTGAAACACAGGTTAGTCAAAGGAAGGTCTAAAATGATCGTTACTTTATTGTTTACACACAATAACAACTGACCTGATGACCTGCCCTCCTGACAGTAGCCGGATATGGGAGGAGAGAGGCAGTGGAAGTCCATTTTTCAGCCAATTGATCTGTGGTGGAGGCGTCCCTGTGGCTCTGCATTCAATATTTATTGACGTATCCAACACAGTCATTAGTTTCTCTGCTTCTTCTTTTTTACTCCTGATTACAGGTGGAACTACGCCATGCAGAAAGAGAGAGCAAGGGGGTGTGAAGAGAGAACGGCACGCACATTGCTACTTCAGATCATCTCACTGCAATTGCCCCCATTTCTGCCCTACGACCAAGGAAACCACAACGCCACCTGAGTGCAAAAATATACGTTCCAAACACACACTCCCAGATTTTCATTTTCTCTGGTAGATTCCTAGGGTACCATGGTCAAAAGAGGATGGGAGTTCAAATTTACCATAGACGTTCAAATTAAACATCCGGTCCTCTTCTCCTGCAGGATTTATAGCGACACATGTATATTTCCCCATGTCAGTTTCGAGAGCGCCGTCGATGTTTAATGCGCTGCCGTCTGGAGTCACCCTATGGAAAAGGTTGTGGCGGCGTCACTGTGGTGATTTGTGTGGAGCTAAGACACCAAATACTCACTCCAGATGATTGGGTTCCTTTATAAAAGCACCCCACAAAGTGATGTCTTCATTCTTGGACATCATCACTTAAAACAATTTCATTAAGTATGCTGAAGTCTTTTAAAACCAGAGCTAGTAAAACTGATGCAGATTTCAGGCAACCAACTAAAATTCCATAATAAATGTGCCTCGTATACCAAATAACTCCTTATGAGAAAAATGAAATGTACAAAATCAGATTAGGAATTACTTTTCCAATCATAAGTAAAGATTGAAAAACATTTTATCCATCAGGATTAGAATATTATTTCTTTACGTACCAATATTAGGTTTGTGTTAAATAAAAATGACACTATCCCTCTCTTAACAGAACGTTAAAACATTAGTACCAGGGGCTAATCAAAGACGACATTAATGGAAGATCATTATTCCCCAGGGGGATGATTGCTAAGACTCTCTACTGTAAATGAACATGGAGGTTTTGAAAGGGAGCCCAAAGAAGATAAAAAACAAAGAAACAAACAAACCATGGATCCAGGAACGGGTTTTTGGCTCACACTAAATCCTAGCTCCAACTTAAAAACAATTAGTTCTTACATCATGGCCCTGCTCCATACCAGCCCTCAGGAAGGGAACATAGAGGATATGGATACTATAGCAAAATATGGCAAAGACATTTGATGATGCCCGGCTATCAGGTAAAATAGTGTCTTTCAAAGGGGTCGCCCAATTCATAAAAGTAGCAAAATTACAGTGATGAAGTAGCAATGAAATAATTTTATGGTTGGGGGGGTCACCACCACATGAGGAACTGTATTAAAGGCCGCAGCATTGGGGAGGTTGAGAACCACTGGTCTGGGGTCTTAAAGGGTTGTCTCCAAACAAACAGCTATCTAAGTGAGATGTCAACTAAGTCTGCCTGGAAGAAGCACTCCAGCATCAGTCACCGAAGCATACAATCCGAAGTTGAAGAAGGGATGAGTATCAGAGTCTAAATCATGAGAATCCGGGTTACGGAAAGCAATGGATGACAGTGGGAACCCAGGATACATCTGTGGGAGCTACATAGGAAATAAGCCACCTGTGAACTCCCTCTATCCATAACAGAGATGGGAGGAGCGCATTGGAGAGATGAGCAGAGAAGATCAAAGGGATAAACCTGATTTGAATAGTTAAAACCTTGTCAGTTGATCCCCTCTCAGATGCACGCTGGGCCTGCTCTAGTTTTAACATTTTCTTTAATTTTGCTTTGTGTTTTTGTTCGTTTATATTAGTTTATCTCAAAGTTGTTATCTCATTGGTGGTCACCCTCTTGAAGTGGTGTTATATGTTTTTTCTGTTTTGGTATATGATTGATGAACCTATAGGGACAGCAAGCAGAATAAGGGTTTTGGGTCGGGGGACAGTGGCGGTTGTGATGGTGGGAGCTGATAAAGGGAGATGATGTCAAGGAGTCCACTCCAGTCTCTGCCGGGTTCGATAATCCACTGCAATGACCACTCAGAACTGACAGACAATACTCCTGATACGGGGATTTGCTTGGGAAATAAAAGGTTACAAGCCACGATCAGAAAACAGTAAGGGTGCAGTCTTTTTTCCTGCAATGCCTCTTCTTGGTCCTATGAATACACACACTTAGTTTTGGTCCTCAAAGTCTTTGCCACCTAGCCCCTTGGCCTCTGCTTTGCTTGGGCAGTGTAAGACATGACAAAATAATAACAATTTATAAATTATAAAGGGTTCATGAGGGAGGCGGGAGTAGGGAGGGAGGGGAAAATACAAGGAGCTGATACCAAGGGCTCAAGTAGAAATCAAATGTTTTGAGAATGATGAGGGCAACAAATGTACAAATGTGCTTGACACAATGTATGTATGGATTGTGGTAAGAGTTGTATAAGCCCCCAATAAAATGATTTTTTAAAAATAAGGCTATCATAATACTCACCCCCCCAAAAAAAAGATAAAAATCTGGACAATACCCTCCCCCCTTATCTTCTTGTTTTTTACCCATTATCTTTTTGTTTTGACAGTATGTTAGCCAAGTTCATGATAAGACAGAACTTGGTACTATTATTCATGAGAAATTGGGAGCATAAAGTAATGTGTAACGCGGAGGTCCTTTGTAAACACACCGTATTCTCTGTGTTTCACCACTGGCCAAGGGTTTTCCGTCTTTGAGCCATTGGATAACGGGAGTAGGAATGCCACTTGCATGGCACACCAGCTCAGCATTTTCCCCAAGAAGGACTCCAACTTCGCTTGGCATTTCCGCACCAGTAACACTTGGAGGAACTAAAGAGAAACAATGAGGCAGCTCGTTAACATCGCCCACAGGTGTACATTCTAAGAAGTACAATAGAATAGTAGAAAAACAGGCCATTTCTGTTGCCCGTTTCCCCCAGGCTCAGGTTAAAAATCAAACTATTCTCATCCACATGAATTATTGTTAAATGCACAGTAGGTAATGTAATACTTCAATATTCCTATAAGTCGACATAATTAGTATTGAGAATTGGTGACAGTGATTGGTAACAACACATGGACATATATCTCCATGTCCTAGTTGGAATAACTTTTATATTAATTTACTAAATAAAAGGCATACAGTTAATTAGTTAACTTCTTAATATTAAAAATAATCGATTTTAATGAATTTTCCATAAATTTTCGAGAAGTGAATCAATTTGTTTTTAATTTCTCTGTTTCAGTTATATTTCTTCTGAATCACAGATGAGTGTACTGTGGGTTTTAAGATCCATTAGCCTGTTTCCTTTTCCTATTTGTCTGCAGTTTTCAGTTTCCTGAGTTATTAATAATGTGCAACAAACGATGGACTGATTTGAACTTCGATTTCACATCTACTGGCAAGCTTATGAAACTGAAATTTTGTGCTACAGCCACACACTCTGTGCTACAGAGTCCATTTTGCACGTCTTCCTTACTCTGTGTTCAGTAACGTCATATTGGCACCTTGAACTTGACATAGTGAGACTGCTGATACCACAGAAATGGGAAGGTCTACAAATTAAGGCACTTTTGTCAGGAGAGTTTACTTTAAACATTTTCCAATATATATCTGCACAATCTCTTAAAATATCAATGTAGTCATCCCGAAGATGAGATTCTGAGTTAGAAAGAAAATGTTTTGAAAATGATGATGGCAACAAATGTACACATGTGCTTGAAGCAGTGGATGTATGTATGTATGTATTGTGATAAGAGTTGTCTGAGCCCCCAATAAAATGATTTTAAAAAAAAGATTCAAGTCAATCAGCACATTACTCACAGCTGTCCTATATTAACTATCTAATATATGATAGGCTCTTGATTTTACCTTGTCTTTGAACTAGAACTTATGTATATTTAACATAGATGTCTATACTTTTTCAAATGTAATTTCTTAGCTCAAAAACATCATAAAGAACACAAGTTTTGGTACACATATTCCATAGTCAGAGTTATTTTTATTATTACTATGTTACACATAATTGGGAATGCACTTTCCAAAACTGAAACTCTAATATGTAATTATTGCTTTCCATTTATACTTTGGAAATGTCACCGCATCCTCAGTCATTACATAGAAAGCAGAACTGATACACGTACATTTATTTCAACTTCACTTTTATTGTCATTCATTAGGCAACAGGTTTAGCAAAACATGCAACAGGTAGATAGTAAATAGTCACCATTACTTTATACTTCATGAAAAATAGCTTTAAAAAATCATAAATTTGTTATATTGGCATTTAAAATTTTAAGTTGGTGTTTCAAGTTCAATTTCATTTCTTTTAAGATATTTGGTCAAAGTTTATTTATTTCTTTATTTTTTGAATTTTATTTATTTATTTTTTTGGTCAAAGTTTTTAAACAGAAGTTTTTTGGAATCAAAGTTAAGTTCTTTGTGCAGTGATTGGTCTGCTCTAGTTGGGACAGAGTAGTCATTTCACTAAATATTTGTTGGAAAAGTGAATACTCCTGTCCTCACCTCAAAATAGTATAGATTTATGTTTATTAGATATGTATAGAATCCCCTACCTGTGGTTAGAATCTCATGAAACTGTATGGTGTTGGCATGAGTTAGCATTGATTCAATTGCAGTGGATTTTTGGTTTATCAATATAAATTAAAATAATTCTACAAGGTTAGGATCAACTAAATTATGCTAATTTAAAATCAATAAACATGAACTCAATAGAATATATGTTTTAGAAAGGTAACAGTTACATAAAGATGAGCTCACTGAATTTCCATTTTTTTCTCATATATCTGTCCATATTTATGAAAATAAAATTTTCTGATAATTGTAAGACAGGAAATTGAGTTTTTTGGTTGCTTTGAAGATATTTTGTACTATCAAGTATAGTTTTAAATGTAGTCTTATTTTGAATTGTAAATGGACTATAACAAAGAAATTATAAGGAAATCTCAGTGTATCTGACATACCTTGAATTGAAACCATGTAATTTTTCTGTGCCTTTCCCTCCATATTTGAGGCAATGCATGTATAATTTCCGCTATCTGAAAACTGAGACCGAGCAATTTGGAGTTTGCTACCTCCAGACAAAATATGAACTTCAAGTGAGCCAGAATTTTCTGTAGTAACAAAGCAAAGCAAAACAACACATAGGTAAGCTTTCAGTTAAATATCTCTGCAATTCACCATAAAAATGTCTTGCTCTATATCAGTGGTTCTCAACCTTGCTGATGCGGCGACCCTTTAATACAGTTCCTCATGTTGTGGTGACCACCCACCAACCATAAATTATGTTCGTGGCTACTTCATAACTGTAATTTTGCTACTGTTATGAATTGGGTGCCGCCTGTGAAAGGGTCATTCAACTTCCAAAGGGGTCACGACCCACAGGTTGAGAACCACTGCTCTGTATGATATAAATTTTCTTCAAATTTTTCAATTGTATTTCTATTTCAAATGAATCTTTTTTGAAAAATGAAAGAGATACATTTCATAAAAGTAACCATTCTATTTTTAATCTTAGCAAACATTTTTATCGTTACGTGAGTGAAAGTTTATAGAGCCAGCTGGATTCAATTAGACACATTTTGTCTTGTGACACTGACTGCAGTCTGCACAACGTAACAGCACTCTTCCATTTCCTCCTTGTGCTCACCATTTCCATTACCCGTTCCTTTCGGACTCATAGAAGGTAGAGTAGTCGGAATAGATTGGATGGCAGTGAGGACTTTTTTAGAACTTTCCTATCCATTCCTGTCTTCCAAACTAAGCTGTATCCTTGGGCAAAGGCTAATCTTTCATTCTGGCGTGGTTGATTTTTCTGAGGTTGCATTCCTCCCTGGTTCTATTATTCACTCCACAGGCCTGTCTATTGTTTGGCTGAGAGTTGAGTCACAAGGATTCTGGAAGTGATGGTGACGAAGGGCAATAGGGGTTCCCCCATCCTCTCTCAGTCCAGTGGACCTGGTGTTTTGTTTTTCTATTGAGTGTGAGCTCTGTTCCACGTTTTTCTCTGACTGTACAGAAGTCTTTATTGCGAGCCCTTATAGAACTGCTAGCGGTAGCAGCCAGGCACCATCTAGTGCTCTGGTCTCAGGATTATGGACAGTGAGGATTATGGATAGTGAGGTTCAAGTAGTCTTTTGGATTGATCAGTTCCTTGCATCTTTGCTTTTCTTCACTCCTATTTGCTTCAGATAGGGAGAAATGAACAATTTCACCTTAGAGGACTATTCACAGTCTCTTCAGTCCCTGGTTGATACTCATGAAGTCGCATGTAGAACACTGCCTTTATCGACTATATATGCCAATTGACCTGATGTCTCTTGCCTCTGTAATACTGAGCCCCTAGGTCCTTTGACACATGCCCTCAAGTTGTTGATGGGTTTATATAATTTTGCTCCAGTTTTATTACATATGAGGAGGCTTCAAAAAATTCATGGAAAAATCGAATTAAAAGATAATTTTGAAGCTCCTATGGATATATCTACAATAGGGAGTATGTAGAAATTTTGTCTCCCAGATGTTTGGTAGCCCCTTTTGCCTATCCATACCAGTTCACCTTTCCTGTTTGCCTGGGTAGCCACCTACAGACTGATTTCTATCATTGCAGGATAATGCAGGAGTAGTTCCGGAGTAGTGTTTACTTCTGTTGTCTATACACAGTCTGTTTCTAGGGGAGCTCTAGTGGCTCAGTTGCTAAGTGCTTGGCTGTTAACCTCAAGGCAGCAGCTTAAACTCATCCGTCCTTCCTTTGGCAACCTGTGTCTGTGAAGTTTTACTCTGTGCTGGAGGGTTGCCGTGACTTGGAATCAACTCCTTGGCCTCAGATTCGGTTTGCTTCGTTTTCGGTTTTCTTCTTAGGAACACAGCTGTGGACATAATACTGAAAATGGGCTAATTTTAAAATCTAGTTAACTAAGAACAAAGGAAAATAAACCCACACAGCAAGAACATGCACAACTCCGTTACCTATGGGCTTGTGGTTTTTTAACCATGTTATCGCGGGAGGTGGGATCCCAGTGGCATCACAGGTTAAGGTTACAGGATTGCTGATGGTCTCAACAACGGTTTCTTCTCCAGGCCCTTCGATGCTGGGTGGAACTGTGAACAGACAGAAGAAAACCATGTGTCCTCATGAAGCTAACCAGGGCAATTTCGTTCATTTGTATATCTGGGGGAAAAAGAGTTGTATTAGAGGCAGATGCTCACCATATACATTGAGGTGGAAATTTTTATCATCTCGTCCTGCTACATTTATAGCTCTACATACATACTGGCCTGTGTCAGATACCTAAAAGAAAAAGATACTATTGTATGTGCTCCATTATGTTATAGATGACCAATCACACTATTCCAGTGTAGATTAAATCATCAGTCATCTTTATGTTCAAATGCCCCAGCTCTTAGTGCCTTCTGCAAGCCTTCCTTTTTAAAAAATAAAAAAAGAAATAAATAAAATCAATGGCAGCCAACACTTAATTTTTAAAATTAAAGTCATTTTGACTATAATAAAGGTAGCCTGGAACTTGCAACTATCTCTTCCATCATCCCACAGAGGACTGACACGAAGGCAAGAATCAAAGATGCACCTCAGCTTTCCTGATGCGCAGCATTTGTCCGTCTGATAAAATCTCCAGGCGATTAGATTCTGTTATCGTCAGTCCATTCTTATACCAGCTGACAACCGGAGGTGGAACAGCATTGGACTCACACTCCACTGACACGGACGTGCCCTCCCTTACGGTAATCACAGAAAGAGATTCGCTGCCATGATCTTTAATGCTCGGGGGCACTGCAGGAAAGAAAAAAACCAGAAAAAATTTTGTCATTAACAGAATATTTAATACTGTTTTGAAAATGAAATAATTTTATGACGAGAGTAACAACAAACCATAAACAGTCAGGGAAATTTTTTTCTTGCTTTCACCAGCTTGATTGATAGCTATACAAGTATATTCACCACCATCTGATACTCTGGCCCGAATAATTTGCAGAGTTCTACCACCTATAATACAAATTGAAGAGTGATATAGAAATTGTTCTATTTAAGATAAGTAGCAACATGTGTTCTTTCCCTTGGAGCAAAGTAGACAGAGAAAGGTTTTATATTTAAAAATGGGAGAATGGTGTCAGTTTTATCAGATCCTTGCTTTATTGTTGATTCGATTTCTTTACAAAGAAAGACATTCACAGGATTTGTCTCCCTAGTACCCAAACATGGCTCATAGAATATTCTGATGTAGATTCTACTAAACAAGCAGTAATTTCACTCTGTGTATACATCCATCTTCAAACAACTTTAATATTGCTTAAAAACAATCAGAGGATTGTTGTCCTGAAAGTGATATTTGCTAATCTACCACTATCATTGAACTAATAAGCACATCCATTCCTGAATTTCATAATTTGCTGAAGAAAGCATTGTTATTGTGCTTTCCCTTTATGATCATAAAAGTTTATACAACTCTTATCCTACTGATGTTAAACAAGGAAAGAAAAGCATTTAATTAGAAAAAAGTAAATGGAGCAAGACAAAAAGTGGAGGGAACTAGGATGAAATCTCACTTGTATTAAGATAAAGGAAAAGGGCAATGCGTCTTAGAATATTTTAGTATATTATATTAAGTTTATTATATTATCCTGTGTCATTCCATAATGTACCATATCGCAGCATATTAAAGAACTCCAAGAATACTAGATTGCTTACCAGGCAAAATAAGAGCATTTGTGTTTGGGCTGATGGGTTGTTCATTCTTGAGCCAGCCGAGATCAGGCGGTGGAAAACCAGAGACCTCACAGGTCAATGAGATGAAATTGTTCACCACAACAGTCACATTTTCAGGGTTAGGGCCAATGACACTGGGAGGAACTACAATAGTAAATGTAGTAAAAGTAAATGCTGATGCTATCTGCATAGCTACTACAATGTACTACACACAAGTCAAAGAAGTGCTGAGCTACTTTGTTAAAGTGCTGAGATAATATCAGTAACACGTTATGAATTATTTACCTGGTTCCTAAAACCTATCTAAAGGATGTGTGATATAAACCATTCTAGTTGTCTTTCTTCTTAGGATGCTTTCATCAAATTCATTCCCAGAAGTTTCATTTCTTTTCCAATTTAGAGAAAATACCAGAATTTTCAAAAAGAGATAATTTGTATTTTATTTATTAACACAATTGGTAATTGCTTAGATGGCTTTATAAATATATAAAGAACATTTACTAAGAACATTAGAATATTCTTCTTTTAATATATCCTTTTTTTTGGAAATTTTCTTCCTTTTTAATCAAATGAAAGAGTATTAAGAAATTTAATGTTAGGGTATTTATCAACACAGAGCACAGATTAATTTTTCAACAATGTAGACCAACAGTATCATCAAACATTTTTTAGATGAACAGATTTAAGAAATAAACAATCGCATTGAATTCCTTCTCACACACAAAAAAAATCACAAAACAAATATAGTACTGAGACTGCTGGTGGGCTTTTAAGCATGTATACTCATTTTGGAAAGTGATATGGTGCTACCTCAACCGAAAATAGAAATATCTTACAACCTAGCAGCACCACAAAGAACTGAAAAAGGAGATCATGAACACAAGTACGTGCTTCCATGTGCACTGAAGCACAGTTCACCACAGCGAGAAGCGGAAAGAGCCCAAATGCCCATCAGTAGAAGAATGATATAGAAATTCAGGTTCATGCACACAATGGAATACCATGAATCCCTTACAAACAATGATAAATTCATGAAACATCTCAAGACATGGATGGACCTGGAAGCTATTATACGGAGTGAAGTTGGCTAGTTGGTTAGTCACAAAACTAATATATATTGTATGACTCCACTACTATAAGAATAAACACGAAGGCAAAGGCAGGCTTCCGTTCTCAGGTCGTGTGATCTCCTAATCTGATGTCCTAAGCAATGAGGCAGTGAGTCTTCTTAGTGCCCATGAACACTAAGCATGAACTGTAGATCACCCCTTTTCTTTGTATATCTTAAAAAACTACTTTGATAGAGGAGGTCTCATCTCATCTGGAGTCAGTGTCTGAAGGGAGAGGGGGAAGCCAATGAATTGTAGTCTTTATTCTATGGTGCCCCAATCAACAGACACTCTTACAAGAGTGATTTGCAAACCTTACTGGAAATTCAAGTCAAGACATAGTTGGGCCTTTGCAGGACAGGAGGGTGAGAGAGGCATGTCTGTCTGGAAGAAGGTGACAACACTTCTGTTAGGGATAAACCAATTAAGGCAACCTGCTATCAGGGAAAAAAATGCTTAACAATACCTATATACATCACAAGGGGAGACTACACCTAGTATTATGTTCCTAATTGGACACTTTTGACCTAGTTTATATCCAGCCCTTCATGACCCAGTGTTTTAGGGAACTGGGACTTTCTACTCTGTCCTTTTGAGGCACACTACAATGATTCAGTTTGGAAACCCCACTAAGCAAACTAGGTGTTACCTCAAAGTCACCTGTCGCAGATGTAAGGAGCAGACCTAACCCCTTGGATTTAAGGCTGAAATGCCCTAGTGTGAGAAGTAGATGAGGGCTATGAAATTGGGGTCGTGCAACTTTGGTTCAGGTCTTTTGCTTTGAGGGTGCCCAATGAATGGGGTCCTGGGATTACTATATATTTACTATTTTATAATCTCTTTGCTCTTTTATGACTTATAATAGTCTGGCAAGCATGATTCTGCTTTTGTGAATGAGTGTTACTGAAAGTTTTTCCCGATCCCCAACCCTCATTTTTTGTTTAATAGTGTCCAGTCACTTAAGCTTTTAATCTGTAAGAGTCAGCAATTCATGTACTGCAGACTTAAAAGCTGGCCTACACATGTGTAATTCCCTTTTTCAACAGTGTTTTAACTTTATACTGTTGGCCAAATTGATGATACTATTAGTAGAATTATATTATGCCCCATGGGATGATTTATAATGTTCTCTATTATAAAATGATAACCATGTATCTAAAGTGAACCAGAAACATCTATAAATCATAGAGATGTGAATGGATTTGGGGTTTGCACTTAATCACAGCTGTCACCTAAGGACAATTACTTCTTTTTTTTTTTTACCAGACATAAGTGTTTTATTTTAAAAAATAATAAAAAATGCTTTCATCACAGTCTGGCTTCCTTCAGTTATTAACTCAAGCTCTTAAAAGTCTTTCTAGTAAGCCAGCAGGTACATCGGAGAAAACCAGACAGCTCCTGGACAACGCTTTGGTGGAAAGATAAGTTACATACTTGAAACATAAGCTGCCTAATGATCACCACACCTAACTCTGTATCAGTTAAGAAAACACATAGATACCCTTTACTAGTATAAAACATTAACAATAAAGTGTAAAGATATAGCCAAAGCCAAAGATGGCAACAAACATGAATCATTTATAAAATAATACGTTTCTCAAGCTCTGGAAAACTAACATGGGACAGCTCACTGAATGGTACCAGACATAAGACAAGAGCTGTAACAGTTAACCCTCTGTGTGACAGACAGCTGAGGAGTAAATTGGCAGGTAGCTTTCCTTCGTTCCCGCCCAATTCTATTTTATTCAGATAAGCCTGGGTACCCATGAATACACGTCCACATCAGGGCACTTGTAAAGAAAGTACCCAATGACTGGCATGTCTCCTTTGTATCTGTCCCAGTGCTCGCTATAACATTGCCCTTTTGGTTTGACGGGCTGAACTCAGCAGGTAGGAAACCTAAACTATCAGTTCTGATTGGAGTAGCACTTGGGAAAAGTCACTCTAGAAAAGGCCAATGTTAACAACTGAAGTGGCAGGGCAGAGTTCAGCACCATTATGAGACAATGCCCCCGTGTTAAATCACTCAGTTAATGGTTGCTCTTGGCTAGACCCTAAGACCTAGCACAACAACGGGAGTGCTCCCCTGTAAGGAACTTCGGTTACCTGTGCAAACGCCCACCCACTGAAGCTCTCAATAAATACAAAGTATCGCTTCGCACCATCTCAGTCCAATAAATAAAGAATATTGCATTTTCTAGTGGCTTGTTTTGCCTCGTGTGCTGGCTTGGAACGCTGCTGGTGACGCAGAAGCTACAATCCTTAGTTGGATGCGACTCCACGCTCTTTCGACTTCACTTCCCACTCCTCCGGTCTCAGCAGCTTTTTGGCAGCAATGATGGTGTTCTTTATGAGCATCGCCACTGTCATGGGGCCAACACCGCCGGGGACTGGAGTGATGTACCCGGCTTTCTTCCTCACTCCTTCGAAAACCACATCTCCAACTAACTTGGGTTTAGCAGTTACGGGATCTTGAACTCTATTTATTCCAACATTGATCACAGCTGCTCCTTCCTTGATCATGTCTGCTGTGATCAGATTCGGAATGCCTGCAGCAGACACCACAATGTTTGCAAGAATGGTGTGTTTCTTCAGCTGCTCTTTGGGAGTGTGCCGATGAGATATCGTCATAGTGGCATCACCTCCAGGGCGCTCATGGGCACCCTCAGTGTGCAATAACACGGCAATGGGCATGCCAACGTTCTTGGACCTCCCAGCCACAACTACATTCTTCCCTAGGGTTGGAATTCCTGTTCGTTTAATTATTTCCCACACGCCCCATGGGGTAGCAGGTAACATGGAATCCTGGTCCGGACACATCCGGGCGACGTTAATGATGCAGAAGCCGTCGACGTCCTTGTCTGGAGAAACAGCAGTGCAGATGTGCGCTGGGAGAGGAGGCTGCACAAGGAGGCCATCTACAGTCATTGCCATTCCGTTTACTGATTAAGTCCAGCAGCTCGTCCTCGGAAATTGCAGCGGGCTTCAAGACGGTTCCACTGCTGATTCCCACGTCTGCAGCGGCCCTGGTCTTGGGGAGGACGTAGGAGTGATTAGGAGGGTTCTCACCGACCAGAACCACACTCGGGTGTGGCTGTTTGTTGCCCGATGCCACCCCCTGTTCCACCTCCTGCCGCACTTCTTGCTTGATCTGCTGGGCTAGCTTCACTTCGCACTGCCGAGAGGCGGACCGGCAGCTCCACGCGGGGCGGAGCAAGCGGGCAGCAAACGTAGCCACGACGGAAGGCACAGCCATGTCTGGTGCCAGGGGCCGCGCCGGGAGGGAAGCCGGACAATTACTTCTTATGGCAGAGTCCTCCTCAATACTTGCCCTCATAAAGAGATCACTGAAGATGTGGGTGCTGCTGATAATCTTGGTGGAGAAATCAGATGGTGCCCGGCTATCAGAAAGAATAGGATCTGAGGTTTTAAAGGCTTGTCTTAAAACAAGCAGCTATCTAAGTGAGGAGTCAACTAAGTCCACATGGAAGGAGCATCACAGCCTGTGTGATCCAAGGATTGAAAATAATAAAATCCAAATCCAGTGAGGAGAAATATGTTAGAGCTTAACTTCTGAACATCTAAGCTGAATAAAATTCTGAACAAGTTTGCAGAAAGCTACACTGACACTGGAAGCCCAAATCCATTTACAGAGTCTCTAAATGGAGTAAGCCTCTGGTCAATCTCCTCTCACCCAAAGCCAGGGTTTATGTTGTCAGTCAGAGAACACTGGAAGGTCAATTATGATAGATGGAGTTAGGTTAAAGTAAAACACCTAATCACTCGATGTTCCTTTTGGCCCATTTGAAAGTTGTTCCAGTTTTTATATTTATTTGCTTTCTTTTCATTTGAAATTTTTCTGTTTTGTTTTGGTATTGTTTTACTTGCTGTTTCTTGGTTTTGTTTTGTAAGATTTTCTGGATATCAGTAGAGCTAAATTTATAAATTTAAATTCTGAACACTAACATTTCTGAAAGTTATGATGACCGTGGAAGCCCAGAATCCATTTGTGGGACCCCCACTTGGAGTAAGGCTCTGGTGAGTCCTTGTGACCATAACCCGGGGATGTGAGTAGCCTTGCTATCTAAGACAAGGACACGGCAGGGGATGCTGGAGGGAAATGGGGAGCTAACAGCAAATATAAGAAGGGAGAAAATGTTCTGAAACTGATTGCACAATTCTTCTTAAGATGATTGAACTATTAAATTATATAATATGCAAATTGTATGCCAATATGGCTATTTAAGAAATACGCTGAGAGAAAAAGTGCAGCAAAAATAATGATTTTCTTAATGTAACATGCTTTACATACTTTAAAATATATACCTAGGATGAAATTTACATTTCATGCAAATGGAAGTAAAAGCATCTTATCACTTGAGTAGGGCTCTAGGAAGAGGATGAGAGAAAGCACGTGAGGAAAAGCATGACAGTAAAGGGATGAGTAACTGAACGAATGGATCCATGAACGGCAAGATTCAACACCAAGAGAAGAAAAGGCTCTTCCTTAGGTTGATGATGAAAGTAGTGAGACATGAACTCTGAAATATAATTAATATAATACTTTGTTAAATTAGGTTGAAATTTAAAAATGAAAAGTAAAATATGAAAAAAGACCAACAGCCCTTTTTCTCCCCTTAAGTACTACATGGCTGATTATTTTTAACCCATTAATGAATTGTAATGCTGTTCATTAATTTGTTTATCACACATTTATGGTTGTAGCTACTGTATGACACACCTTGTGCTAGGTACTGAAGATGCAGCATGAAAAACATTTAGACAGAACCCACATAGATTTGATAATCTGGAGGGATTCCCAGACACTGAAATAAACATCATAGCTAACAGCTTCAAGTACTTACATTATCCCAGGCACTGGCCCATACACCTTACCTACACATCTACACCCACTCCAACCTTTGACAGTGGATCTCGTTCTTATTGAGATATAATAGAGGGGGAAAGTGAGGTAAAGGCAGGTTAGTATGTGACTAAGGGTACACTGTTTCTTTTTCAAAATACACTCTGAAATATAATTAATATAATATTTGGCTATATTGACTGAAGTCTTAAAAACAAATTAAAAAGTAGTGCATATATTATATGATTGATTTTTAATCTATTTATTAATTCTAATGTTCTTCATTTATCATTGTTTTGTACTACCTAGTCATTATAAGTGACGAGAAGACACTTAGTCTAATTGGAGGATTAGGAAAATATCCTGGAGGAAATGACATCTAATATGACTAGAAATATGACCAGGACTTGATTACGTGGAACCGATGAAAAGGATGAGGATGCCAGAGCGACAACACAGCATATGTGAAAGTCGGAACGGAAAAAAGGACATCGCCCCCAGATGGCTCACAGAGTTTGAAGGACAGGACATTAAGTACTAGAGAGAGGACTTGGAGAACTGGTTGACTCTAACTCTTACTCTGGTTCGGTTAGGTTAGCTCCATTGGTAGAAGTATGGTGTATATGTGAAATTTAACAAGTATTCAATAAACCCATAAAGACACTAAGTGAGAAAGCTCTGCAATAGGACTGTCAATGGGTAAAATCCTGGTTCTTCATTTGTAGTCTGTGTAACTTTGGACATGTGTCTTATGCTTGCTCAGACTCGGCTTCCTTATCTGTGAAGGAGGTATACAATGGCACATCTGGAGCTATTAGAATAATTAAGTGAAATGACATATGTAAAGCACTTGACACATTACCTGGTAGGCACTGAGCAGTCAACATATTTCTGTTAAAGGAACCCTTGGGGGCACAACAGGTAAGAGCTCAGAGGCTAACCTGAAGGGTGGTGGTTCAAATGCATCCCAGAAGCTCCTCAGAAGAAAGACTTGGTGACATGCAGGCGAGAAAACCCTATGGCACAGTTCTACCCTGTCATTAGGGTTTGCTGAGTCGATAATTATTGACCTGATGGCACTCAAGAACTAATTTTGTTACTATTATTATTATAAACATACAAAATGGAACTTAGGCTACAAAAGCTCTGAAAGGCATGGGCTAAGGGTATAAATTAAAAAATACTGTGCTATGAAAGTTACACTTGTTGGGAGGACAGTAAAGAAGGGAGCAGGGTTAGAAGAATTGATGGGTCAGTAACGGAGTACAGGTGTAGTGGAAGATAATAAATGATGTGGATTTTAGTGACACTCATTTTAATTACTTCTCCTGATAATAGCTTTTCCCACATTTCATTGGGTAATTGATGGTGGTCAGGGGTTAAGGACACCATTAACCAGGAAGGGTAGAAACCCAGCTTGACCTCCAATGAATTGTGGGAAAACGCATGCAGCTACTTCCTCTCAAGGCACCTGAGGTGTCACTTCATGCATGCCAACTACGCACAAAGCAGCGGCAATGCACATAGAGGAAACACAATAAATGAGCTGCAAATATGTATGCATCAACGCCTTCATTTAAAGGCATCCTTCTAGGTTTAGGGAGGCCAAGCTAAGCAATGTCTAGGAGCACTGATCACAGAGCGAAGGACTGAAAGTAAAGATACAGATACATACAGATAATACAAGAGAGATATGCAGTTACTTTAAGTGGAGTGTTCACAAGGTGCCTGTGACCACATGGAGAATTCTTTACTTGAGAATCAGGAAAAATCATCAGCATTTTTATTTTCAACATTTATTCTACTTTGTTTTAATGTGTGCTTTCACAGAATTATATATATAAATATCTAAGTTTATACAGTCTACTTGGAAATTCACAACAACTGTTCTTTGCATGGTCAAATTAATTCATTCAATAAAATATTTATTAACTACCTACTATGTGTTAGTCAATCTACTAAGCACTGGAAATAAACAATAAAAATGTTTCAGTTATCTGTTATATGAACATAAAAAATTATTAAATACGGAAAACTACGTATACATGTGGCATAAAACATAATGGCCATGATGATAAATAAAAGCATTTTGATGAGAATGTATATTTTATAAAATTTTAAATTTCATCCATTTATAAAATGAGGAAAAATTTTTCTATGTATAAGGTATGTGAGAGAATCATTTTATAATCATTTCCAGTTTATAATTCAATATTCTGGAAGCAGCTGGACCCTGATAAAAATAAAAACAACATATTATTTTTTTGGTGTAAACACTCAACTGATTTTTTGCAGGAAAAGACTATGGAGTGTTCAGTATGTTTTTAGAACTTCATTTTGATGAAGTTTGATGAATGAAGTGTAAGGGTAGTTTTCAGGAAGTATTTAACCCCACAAAGTGACTTTTTTCTTTTCTCTGAGTATGTTAGACACTGGCGCATGTAGCTCAACATGGATTCTGAAATTCAGAAAGAGAATGGTTCCGATGAGAAATCCATGGATTCAGTTTCATGAGCAGAAAAGAAGACCTATCTTTTTCTGTCAACAAAAGTATGATCCTTGGGATTTCAAATTTTGATTTTGCTTTGAAATAAGTAGGAGAAACTAGTTCCTTTCAAGGGCTTGAAATAATATAAAAATGGACTTCCTTGAAGATTTGTACTTTATAAATCTTACTAGCTACGGTGAGCAGAAAAAAAGGGAGGAGATTGAATGAATTCAGGCTCTACACATTGTCCAAGTTACAAAGTACAAAATGAGCCTACAGCATCTGAAACATGGCTTTCTCACTTTCTCATAAGTACCCTGAATTAGAATAACAGATGCATTCTGGAACTGGGTTCTTACCGTGAACATTGAGATTAAAGTATTTCTTGGCACTTCCTGCTGTGTTCTCAGCAACACACACATACCTGCCGATATCTGTTATTTGAGTGTTTAGAATCTAAGGAGAAAATGAAGAAATTAATATTAAATCTTTTAATAAAGCAGCATGTCATAATTTTCATGACTTTTAACATTAAGGATACAAAACATATAGACGCTGGCTAATAAAAGATGGACATGCATTTTTTCCAACATAATAATGCTGACACTGACTTTCAAAGTCAGGTCAATCAAATAACAATTTTTTTTAAACAGAATTGTTTTCAAAAACTTTTTTATTATGAATTGGGTGAAGATTTATAGAGCAAATCGGTTTTCCATTTAAGAATTCAAACTCATGTTGCTTTATATCACTGACTGCAATCCCTCAATATAGCCTATCCCATTTCCTCTTTGTTTCTTAGTTTCATTCCCCAACCCCACACCCACCCACACAATCCTTTCTACTTTCTGAACTTTGTCTCTGGGCAAATACTGTGCTTTTTATCCCAAATGGTTCATTGTTCTCAGGTGTATATATTGTTTGGCTAAAAACAGAGGTCTAGGGGTGTTCAATTGTAAGACTAATGGGTGATTCAGGACCATAATCAGTAGAATACAAAGAAATTAATTAAATTATATCTTAACAAAATAGTTGATGTTCTGTCTTTAACTTTCTTTTAGGACCCTTGAAAAGAAAAACATAGACATTAGTCAATTATCACTAGTGCATCAGTCAATCGCAATCCAGGATACTTGTTTGATTTTCATTACTATTTATTATTATCAACCCTTTGCCAGTACAAGACCAATTATAATCTACGGGGCACCACCTAGGATTTTACCACAAAAAAATCACAATGGAAAAGATTAGAATACTAATTTGCTTATAGTAAGTAGTTAGCATAAAGACCATACAAGGTAAAAAAGTATTGCCACTGGGGTTCCAGTTCGTAAACATTCCAAGGAGAATATGCATTCACATGTCTCAGTGGTCAGTGCGTGGCTGCAGGCAACCTGTCTCCGTAGCACACTGGTCTTACTTTTGTTAGAATGCTTTCAAACAAGAAGGAATACTTTCTTGGGCCAAGGGAAGAAATTATTTTGAGATGAAAGCTAATGTCAAATTTTCAGCAAAATTTATTTGGAGATTTCCCAAATCCCTCACAATTATTCTTAAGTTAAAAGACACAATTTTCAATTATAAAGTCAACATGGCATTTAAAAAAAATTAAGGTCTTGCTTTTACCTGTAGGATTCTTCCATTGGATAAAAATTTATGATGGCCGTCTTCTAACAGAGGTTGTCCATCTTTTTGCCAAGAATTCTTTGGAGCTGGGCTGCCACTGGCTAGACACTCCATCAGTGCCTTCTTGTTCACCAGCACGGAGACCTCCTCAGGGAGATCACTAGTGGCTCCCTTGATAATGGGTGGCACTAATGGATGAGTAGAACAGATATTTTCTAAATTATTCTAATTTTCTGATAATGTTTAAAAGTTCCCCATGATACTAAATGAACCATTAAGGGACATGCATATTATTTAGTGACATTTTATGCTATTACATTTGGGTTTCAATGAGAATTAGTCAGTTTTGCATTTCTTCTCTCCCTCCTCTTCTTCACTTACCTTTGGTGAACCTCTTCCAAAATTTTATTCCCATTTCACTTAATCTTAGCTTTCCCCCAGGGTGACCTGCTATACTTCCACTATGCCTATGAATATTCAACTATACATACAAGTTGAATCTTCACACATGAATATTTATGTATGTTTGGTCATCGGGACCAGCCTGCTATTAGAGCTTTGCAAGTTTAGATGATCAGATTTGGTGTCATTGCCATGGGAATCATCTGAGCTATTCCAGGTCTGTTCCTCAGCATCAGTGTCAATTGCATTGGAGCATGGTTAGAATGTTAGTGAGACTTTCTTAGTCAGATCTCTATGAGGCCCATGGTTAGAATGCGTATTCTTACCCCCTAGTGAGACTTTCTTAGTCAGATCTCTATGAGGCCCATAAATCTGCTTTAATAATCAGCCTAGGCTATCCTGTGTATTTATAGCATGAGAATTCCTACTCTATTCATCCACATTTATCTCCACATACAGGGCTAGCTTACATATGTTTGATTCTTTGCTTATTTTGGTTGATGACAGTTTGGTTACTTTGTGTTGTACTCTCTTAAAATGCTTAGCAATGAGTAAAGACTACATATTTAAAGGAAGAAGCCAAACTCAAACCTCACTGCCATCAAGTCAATTTCTACTCACAACAGCCCTACAGGACAGAATAGACCACCCTGTGATGCTGAGATTGCAACTCTTTCTGGGTGCAGAAAGTCTCAAATTTCTCTCAGGAAATGAGTGGTGGTTTAGAACTGCTGACTTGAGATGAGCAGCCGAACGCCTAACCCGCTCCACTACCAGAACGCCTTAGTGCAGATGTCGTCTTCTGACAATCAGGCAGGAAAGCAATCAGTCCTACAAGGACATGATAGTATTGCATACCTATTTTTATACTTAAAGTTATATAATTTTTAATATACTTGAGATAATATAAAATATGTAACCTAAACTACAGATATGTAAATAAAAATCTTAAATTTCAGATTAAGTGATACTCTGACTCTGATACGGTGGAAAGTATGAGACATAAAGAGTTAAATTTGACTACAGCTGAACCAGTAAGAGGCACTACGAGGTTTATGTGTGTTTAAGCCCCTACAACAGCCCCTTGTTCTGACCTGCCCCTCTGGCCCCCACACACGACTAGCTGGGCTGACAGCAGCAGTAGCAGCAGCAACAACAACTACAGACAGGTGCTGGGAAGATGCAGAGTCAATTCTGACTACTGGCAATCCTATAAGATGTTGAGTAGACCTGTACTCCATAGGTTTTTATGGCTGTGACCTCGGGGAAGCAGATCGCTCCCTAGACTTTTCTTCCAATAGGTCTCTGGGCAGATTTATACTCCCAGTCCTTTGGCTTGTAGCCTACTTGGTATACGCCATTTAGAAATGTTCTCAGGGGCCTTTCTTGCATCTAGGAGGTGAGCAATAGACATTGTGAAACAACCCTAATTTAGTAAGAATTTGAGGAGGCATTATTTATTTATTTTGCTTTGTTCCCATCTCACTTCCAACATGTTGGTCAATATCCTTTTTATTCAAAATAGTGGTTTGAAGGCATGGACTTCTATTTGTTGACTATGGAATCATATGGCTCCATTTTGATTTAACATAATCCCAGTCCTTCCTAAGCAATCTGTCTTGTTTCTTTATCAGGTCATTCTATTATTTTCTAAATGAAGTGCTCATCAAATACAATCCAGATGGCCCAGAATACTCCTTCACTATTCTTAATGATGTTAGCACTGATTTCTAATTCTTTTTTTCCCCTCTCCTTATATTTTTTAGATGTTAAAATTTGATCGATGACCCGTCTCACCATAGTTGGTTTCCGGAGCCTAGTGGGGTATGCTAGCTCAGCAGTTGGACCCCACCTGTTGCTCCGCAGGGAAGAAGATGAAGCTTTCGGCTTTTGTAAAGATTTATACCTTTGGAGATCCACAGAGACAGTTCTAGTCTGTCCTATACGATCAACGGGAATCCAAATTTACTTGATCGTGGTGGGTTTTGTTTTGGTTTTTGGTCTACTCCATTTCAGCTGTTCATAACAGTCATACCTTGGATCATTCATAATAATGACCTCTTGGTCTACTAGAACGGATGTCTGCTGTCTCTTCCTTGCCTAGCACAGTGTCGGTACATAGTTACCAATCAGCACAGCTAATGAATCAAATTAGTCGTCAAGCTAATAAATTTTGAACTCTAGTGCAAAAATAATAGCAGTACTTCCCCCTCTCCATATCTTGTCAGTCTTCATTTATAAGCTGTTCTTCATTGTCACTGAGGACGACGGCCCATCCACTCCTCCCTCGTCATGATTTGCCAAGTGGCTTTCTTTCCTCCAGGCTTATTTTTTGCCCAGCCAGGATGAATGGTGGGTCGTTTGAGTCATGCTCTTTCTCTTCCATCTTTTAGGCTCTCTCCCTCCAGTCCTTCCACAATGCGCAACTTGTGCAAACCTCTCTCAGATCACAGTATCTATTTTCTCTGTCTTCCTTAGGTTACTGACCGTGGTCACAGAGCACACCACCTTGATGCTCTAATGGCTCCATTAGGCCTCAGCACAATACAGTGAACCCTCGTTTATTGCGGTTAATTGGTTCTAGACCCTACCGTGATAAATGAAATTCCGCGAAGTAGGATTCCTTATATCCAAAAGTTTTACCTTTTCCTGGATGGTGAGCATCTTCCTCTGGCGCTTATTTTTATTGTCAGAAGGCTTAGAAGAAGCAGCTCGTTTAGGAGCCATCATAGGGCTTAGATAAAATTTCTTAAAAATCGCAAACAATTACAGTACACTGTACAAAAGCAAAAATGCATCTGATACGTAGCTCCGATACGTAGCAATGCAGACAGAAGCGTGTACAGTATGAGCCAATCAGTGGCAGTAATGACAGAGCATGCGCTGTTACGCAAAAACCGCGATAGAGTGAAGCCGTGGAAGTCGAAGCGCGAAGTGGCGAGGGTTCACTGTATTGCTTATTATACTGACTGTTCCCCCTCCCCGTTTCTTTGTCTTACTCTCATAGTTAATAGATAGGACTCAGTTCTTTGATATGACTTTCCCCATTTACCTTCTTACCATTCCAAAATTTCTCCCTTTACCCAAGAAAGCTAATTTGTCCCTCTCAGTTCCCTGAGTTCATTTTTCACTTGTCCTAGGACCTTATTCCATCAATAGCTCCCTTCTCCACGAAACATTTTACCCTTTCTGTGCAATCTTAATTTTTCCATTTGGGTTCAATTTTTCTCATTTCCTTTTATGTTCAAACCTTTTTTGGGGAGGGCGGGGGGGGGGCGTTCATAGGCAAGCTCTAATCTCTCTTCCAATAATCCCAATAAGCTATTTATCCTAAAATTCAACTCCACCTTTTAATTATGTATGAATGTCTTAAGACCACTTTGCATCTTTTTCCTTTGCTTCATATGATCATTTGTTCCACAACTTTGGGCTACCGTGGACACATTATCTAAAGTGACCATTTGAATTTCACCAACAATCTTCTAGTTTCGAACCTAAATAGCTTTTTTTTTCTTTCTAAAATTTTTAAAATTTCTTTAGCATTCAACACTAAAATCCAATTCTTGATAACTGTGGCTTCTGCAATTCGGTGGATTACTGTTTTCCCTGAACGCCTCAGCAGGCTTCTCCTTTCTCTCGTTTTTTTCTTTTCCATATTCATACTTGTAGATGGGCCCACAGTGATCTTTAGACCTTTTATACTTCTTTCACCTTCTCTGTTGGAAATCTAATGAATTTGAGTATCACCTGTTTGTAGATGACTCTCAAATATATGAGGAGCCCTGGTGGTGATGTCAGGGAAGCGTTGGAATGCTATCCAGAAGGTTGGTGGTCTAAACTCACCAGCCATTCTGCAGGAGAAAGATGAAGCTGCCTGCTCCCATCAAGATTTCAAGTCTTAGAAAACCTCACACAAGGTTGCTAGAAGTTGAAAGGGACAGGGCAGTGGGTTCTGACTGAAATATATATTCCAAGTCCAGTTCTATATCCTATGAAATAGTTCCTTCTTTCCAACATTTTACAAAAGTATCCTTGGACTATGTCAAATTCTACACGTCTAAAAGAAAATTTACTTTCTAACTTCCTAAATCATGTTTTTCTCTCTCAAATCTTCCATCTGTATGAATATTTCCACCATTCTTCAAACCATCTGGGATAAAAACCTAAGTGCAATGTTTCATATACATGCAATCACTTTTTTTCTATGAAAGCTTTCTGGCTCCTTCCTTACCTTTCCAAAGCCACTTCTTTAGCTCAACCATTTTCATGGAAGCATCGAATTGCTTCTGCTGCTAGTACCATCATCTCCCTTTCCCTGGGAGAAACGCTTCTTCCGCTTTCCCCACAGGCATTCACAGTGTGGGGCAGATAAGCTAATCTTTATCCATTGGAAGTGCTGCCCCTTTGCTATTGTAATTGCTCCACTGAGGTTATGGAAATTCAGTTTTGGAGATTCTGTGGTAAATACTGTGAAAGAATAACTTTCCTTAGGGGAAAGCAAACCTAGAACTGCTAACCACCTATCTGTCACCCAAGGGAATCCTCACCCGAGGGTGAAGCTGGCAGAGAAGCAAAGTCAAGAGCAGGGAAAAGCAAAGATTGGTTGACCTGTTTTTGAGCCACAGACGTCAGACTCACTGAAGCCAGTTGCTACCATGGGTCATGACAGGTTCATGACTCAATGAATTCTCTTTTTCTTCCTCCTCTTTCTTAAGTTAATGTGTTATTTGATGTATAAGAAATCTGGCTGTCGTAATATAAGACAATTAACTCCTTGAACCAACTGTCAGTTTCTTAGTATCTCTGCAGCCTCTACATTGCTTAGTGCAACATCTTGCAAGCATTAGTGTCCCAGACATATTTTCAAGGGAAAGAATGCATAATAAACAAAAGAAAATCAGCTCACAGAGTACACGGACATCATACTGAAGGGAATCTTCTCCAGCCTCATTCACAGCCACACATGTATATCTGCCAGCGTCTTCCACTTTAGCCCGGGGAATCTGCAAAACTCGCCCTCCTGAAAATACATTCCAAGATGTTTGCTTTCCCAAATCTTAGAGTGAACACTAGTCATGAGCAAAAAAATATATACAATTATTCAGGTCTGACGACTTCCTCCTTAGATTTCCTTTTAAAGGTCCCACTTTCCTTCATGGCTTGCTTTTTTCATCCTCGATACCCTGCGGAAAACTAGCCCTGCTCTAATAAGAAGCTCTCTGATGTGTGGATCGGAACACCTAAGAAATGAGTATCTACCCCTAGAGCGGAAATGTTTCCGTATACTCCAGGTGAATGTTACTATGCTGCGAGTTGCTTCTTCTTCTTTTTTTGCAGTTATACTTTTTAATTTATTTTTGATAGATTTTTTTTCTGTTTCCTGCACACTACCTTTTCCTATGTGGTCCCACACCCGTGGAGATAGGTGTGCCTTCTAGGTAAGCACAGGTAGACCCACAGGTCAAGGCACACCAACCAAACCAGCTGTTTCCTCTTCTTTTAAGTCTTTATTTTTCATCATTTTATTGGGAGCTCTTACAGATAGCATAACACCCCATAGTTCAATCACATCAAGCAGTATTGTACAATTGCTACAAAAACCAGTTTCAAAACATTTTCTTCTTCTTGAACACCTTGATATCATCTCCCTTTTATCCCCCCCCCACCCCCACCCCCAGGAATGCTTATTTATTTATTTAGTTTCTCCCTATAATAGGTTTATTTCTATATTTAGTTCGCCATATCTTCCACAATCCAATATATCCATTGACATACAATTCTGTTGCTCAATACCATCGAGTGGGGCTATGCAGTCATCAGTGCTATCAGGTCCCTATCTGCCCCTTTACCCACTGTCTGTTCCTCTAAGGGTTATGCAGTCATCAGTGCTATCAGGTCCCTCTCTGCCCCTTTACCCATTGTCTGTTCCTCTAAGGGTTATGCAGTCATCAGTGCTATCAGGTCCCTATCTCCCCTTTACCCATTGTCTGTTCCTCTAAGGGCTATGCAGTCATCAGTGCTATCAGGTCCCTATCTCCCCTTTACCCATTGTCTGTTCCTCTAAGGGCCTGGACGTGAATGCTGCCATCGCAGCGGAATGACGACATGCCACCCAAGCAACATCTCTATCTTTTGTTTTCCCTTTTGTGAACATTCACACTTTTCTTCTCTTTCTTCTAGTCTTTTTTTCCTTTTAAGTGTTATTGATACAAAAGTCACATATCATAAACTTCCATAATTAAGTTGCTTTTGTAAAGAGTTGTGTATCCAGAATCAAAATCAGTTCTGGTGCACCCCGCCTCCCATATTCACTATTTGCTTCCCCTTTCCCTCTCCAAGCCCATCCTCCCCCACGTTCACTGCATCAGTGATTGTCTCTGCACATCCACTCCTTCTGTATTTTCTAAATGGGGAAACATAACAGAAACAATAAAAAACAGGAAGAAAAATAAAAAGAGGAAGCGAGAGAAGACCACCAGCAATATTAAAAAATACACCAGAGAGAGAATTTCTGTCATCGAACTAAGGAGAAACATTTAAGTCTAGAGTAAATTCAGGTTGGGTCAAAAAGAAGGTCAACTGACCAGGTGTCTTATTATACCATAATTCCATCCACCATAATCAAGTTTACAATAATCTGTGTCTGATAGCAAAGCTGTACTCATCGCTGGCTTGTGACCAGAGGGGACCTGACAGAGGCTTAATCTGACTAGATGTCTGCAGGTGGATTTGGGTTCCCACTGCCCTCCATAGCTTTCTACAAATTGGGTGCTCACAATTTAAGCTATTAGTCCTTCATCATATTTGGATTTTATTATTGTCATCTTTGGATCATATGGGCGGGAGTGCTTCTTCCATGGGGACGCTCCTCGCTTAAGTGGTTGCTTGTTGGATACAAACCTTTAAACCCCAGGCACCATTCCATTTGATAGCTGGGGCACCGTCTGCTTTCTTCACCACACTTTGCTGTGGCAATCTCTTCAGTAATCCTCAGTGATCTCTTTATGAAGGTGAGTATCAAGCAGGGCCATCTTATAAAAACTACATGTTCTCGGATTGGGGCTAGAATTAGGTAGAAGCCCAGAATCCCCCACTAAGCAGTGCATTTCTTGCTTTTAAAGATTCTAACATTTAATGTTATACGTCTGAGTGTTCAGGTTTGAGGAAGTAATATCCAGGATTGTAAAACATATAAAGTAAACTCATATATATAATTTTAAAAGGAAAACAGTATTTTACAATATTTATGTTGACCTAAATTTCAAATACAAAGAAAAGCTGCAGTATTTATAAAAAAATCATTTAAGAATATCAATTCCTATATTTTACTTCATTTGCTTGGCCATATCTACCATATCTATCAATCTATTCAGTATGAAATCACTTCTTTTATGAAGTCTTTCTTACTGTTATTTCTCATACATTTCTGAGGTCTTATACATTCCTATTGTCACTTAATTAGTTCAAGCTCTTTTAATGGAAGCATCTAGCTGCTCCCACTGCCAGTAAATTCATTATTTGTTTCTCTCATTTTTTATTAATAAACAATTTTATTGGGGATTTTACAGCTCTTATAATAATCCATACATTGATTGCCGTGACCCCTCCTGTCTGGGATCATGATATTGGGGTGGGAGATGGCATTAAAGAACTAGAGGAATGTTGTATGTTCCGTTGGTGCTATGCTGCACCCTGACTGTCTCATCCATTCCTTGTGACCCTTCTGTGAGGGGATGTCCAATTGTCTACAGATGGGCTTTGGGTCTCCACTCTGACCCCAATCATTTGCATCAATGGTTGTTTGTTTTGGCTTTCCTGATGCCTGATACCTGATCCCGTTGACACCTGGTGATTACATAGGCTGGTGTGCTTCTTCCATGTGGGCTTTGTTGCTTCCCTGCTAGATGGCCAATTGTTTAACTTCAAGCCTTTAAGACTCCAGGTGCTGTATCTTTTAATAGCCAGGCACCATTAGCTTTCTTCACCACATTTGCTTATGCACCCATTTTTGACTTCAGCGATATATCCAGAAGGTAAGCATCACAAAACACCAAGTTATTAGAACGAAGTATTCTTGCGTTGAGGGAGTACTTGCATAGAGACCCAATGCCCATCTGCTACTTTAATGCTTAACATTTAAATATATGTACATAGACCTATAACTCTATCATTATCTATTAATATATTTACATATGTGCATGCCCCTATTTATACCTCTATAAATATCATTTGCCTCCTAGCTCTTTCCTCTATTTGTTTTTACTTTCCTCCTGTCCCACTATCATGTTCGACCTTCATTTGACTCTCAGGACTTTCTCTTGGCTACATTGCACTCGATCAAACCGCATCAGGCACTCTACACCCTCCTTGACATTGATTTTAGATCTTTTTTCCCCCTTGTCCCTGGATTTATTGGCTATCCCCTCCCTTTCTCCCACCTCCTCCTCTCCCATGTCCTCCCGGGGTCCTTGGCCCTGTTGTTTTCTCCTCGGGATGGGTTATCCTGCCTATCTTATATGAGAAAAAGAGAAAGGAAAAAGACAAGGGGGGGGGGTGGGTGAAGCCTATAAGTAGTTCCAGTTCTGTCTGCCGACCCTTCTGAATGTTTTTTAATTGGATCTGGTAAAGTGCCACACCCTGCCCACCAATTCCGAAGTCTATTTTCGGGATTCCCCGGTACTTCATTGCTTTGCTCCCCTTGCTGCTCTGTTGCGCTGCCTTCGTGTTTCACCCCGGTGTTGGTGGGGGCAGAAGCAGGCACTTCTCCATATTTACACACACACACACACACACACACACACACACACACAGAGTCTTGATACCCAGCGCCATTTGAGCGTAAGTTGGAGACCCTTAAATATCCATGAATGTATACTTCATAAGAACAAGGATCTCTTAACCACAGTGTAATGTTCAAAAGCAAGACATTTAAAATCAATACAATCTTATTTTTGAATAACACTAGCACATATACACATTAATCATTGCTTTAATAATATCTTCATGGTTAACTTTTTGCCCAGCATAATATCCAATTCAGAACCACATATTATATTTAGTTGTCATTTCTCTTTATTCTTTAATTTAGAAATTGTCAGTGTATTATTTTAACTAAGTAAAATTTACTTAGTAAAATCCACTAATCTTAAATGTATAGTCTGCTATGTTTTGACAGGTTTAAAACTATTATGTTATCAGTTAACAACTTACACTTAACTTTAGAATTAGTATACAAAAGCTAAAATACCTGAAACTGATATTTTTTACTATTTTTTAGAATGGATGCATTTATAAACCCAAAACAGTAACCATTTGCAAGTGTATTTTACAATTTATCATTAATAATTATAGTGACAAAACTGATTGTTGCATTGAACCATTAGAGAAGTATAGAGACAAAGAAGCCAAAGAACTTTCTTTTGTTTTCTTTTAATTGACCATGTCCTACATACCATGCCAGACTTAGTGCCAAGTGCTTTACATTTATACGCATACTCTTAATGAATCCTGTCAATAACCATCTCAGTTTATGATTTCTACTCTTACTTTAAGAAGAAGCAGCAGATGCTTATGTTGATGACGTAACTGGCTATAGATCATATAGCTGCAAAACATTCAGAATGAATTAAGACTAAGATGGGCCCACCGGTATTGAATCCAGACCGGTGCCCCCAGTGCACCAGTGACTGTAACAAAGTACAGTCATTCCATACTTAATTTCAAAAATTAATGAAGGTGTTCTATTCTGTTACCTAATTATTACAGAGGTACAAATAGCATTGGTCAACCTAAGTGTCAGTTAAGTGACATATCTAAGATCCCCATTATTTGTCTAGTAAACAAAAAGATACATTTTGGACAAATATAAAAATTGTATTCTACACACAGCAATCCTTACCTGGTAAAATTAACACTCTATCGCTTGAGGTCAGAGGCTGTCCATCCTTGTACCACGTCAAGGTAGGAGGAGGTGAGGCATTTGTCTCGCAGTAAAGAGAAATGGGATTATTGATGATCACGTCCTTGGCTTCACCACTCCTGCCCATGTCAAGCATGTTTCCTATTTCCCAGAGTTTTTGGAAACTTGGAGGAACTATAAAGAAAAGACATTAAATCTGGTCACCTGTGAATGCCGGAATCCATCTATTAAACACAGGTCCTAGCTGTATTATTACTAGAGTGATATGTAAATATGATAGGTTGACTATGTGAAAAATATTTTTCAATATATTTTTAAAATATTTTCAAGTGCTTATACATCTACAAAATCTACCTTTGAGTTATTTATCCAGTAGACATGGAAACTAGGGGGGTCAAGCTGGTTGTGGAAGAAAAAGAATTGTGGGACTAGGAGGCTGTGCTTATAGTTTTACCCTTCCTGTGAAAAGGCTGTAATATTAGAAAACAAGTCTACCCTCTTGTTGTAGTTACATAATCTGTTGTCAATTTCAGACTTTAGAGTGAAGGGGTGGAGTTTAGCCTGTCAATCAGGTCACAGCTTGATGACTTCATTTGGAGGCATTAAGGAGATAAAAAGCTCATTGGAGGTGGGACACACACTCACTCCCTGCGAGATATTACTGACACTGAGTCTGATGGAGCTATGCTGATGCAGCCAGAGCCCTTGGAACTGGAGGAGCCACGTGGAGACCCCTGCTAGTGCTGGGATGATTCTATGGCCACTAGATCCACAAGACTTTCCACCCACTGGCCTGTGATCTTCCTGCATGTGGCATCATTGCATGTGTTTCGTGAGTCTGACAAGGACTCTATAGACTGGTATCAGACATATGGGCTAACATTGGACTTATGGACTTGATCTGGACTGGGCTGGCATGTTTCCTCAATATTTAATTGCTCTTTGTATACACATGAGTGTCTATGAATTTGTTTCTCTAGTCAACCTAGACTAACACACATCTTATTACTGTTCTCATTCTTGCCTGCCTAGTTGGCTCCTCCCACAGGGTGAGCCCATACTCAAGGCCATACTATGGATTTGGCAATGGATTCCTAGATATGAAACTAACAGCATGAGCAATAAAAGAAAACTCTAAATAATGCTTGCATCTGAAAGGACACTATGGATAAATTGACAAGACTGGATGGGAGGAAATATTGAAAATCATATATCAATATATGCCTATATTGTATAAGCACAACATATAAGGACTCACAATTCAAGAATAAAAAACTAAACAACCTAATTAAAATATTGAGAATGGGCTTGAATAGACATTTATCCAAAGAAAATATCCAAATGGCCAATAAGCCCAAAAAAGCATGTTCAACATTATTAGTTATTAGGGAAATAAAAATCAAAACCACAATGAGCTACTTCTTCAACCCATGAACAAGGAGAGGACGACTACTAAAAAGAGAGAGGAGAAAAACCAAAACTGTTTTCAAGGGTGTGAGAAATTTGCATTCACATATATTAGGAGCAGGATGTAAGAGGGTACAGCCACTGTCAAAAAAAAAATTGACGGCCCTCAGAAGGGGGGAAAGAATCGTGGATTAGTCACATACTCCCCCTCCAACCCCCAAAGTGAAAACCAAGACTCAAACAGACGGTGTACACCGCTTTTCATTACAGCATTATTCACAACAGCTCAAAGGCGGGGGCAAAACAACTATCACCAACAAATAAAGAGATAGTAGATGGTACAGAACGACAGTGGATTCTTTTTCAGCTATCAAATGAAATGAAGTTCTGATATATGCTAAATTTTGGATGAATCATGAAAATATTATGCTAAGTGAAATAAAAGACACCAGAGGACAAATATTGTGATTCCACTTATAGGAAATATCTGAACTAAGCAAATTCATAGAGACAGTAGTTTAAAAATCATCCGGGCTGTGGGAAGGTGAAAGGAGAATTGTTGCTCAGTAGGTGCAGACTTTCTATTTGGGGTACATTTAGACAAATATAAACAGTGACAGTAGCACAGCATTACACATGTAATTAATGCCAGTATAATGAACATTTAAAAAGGATTAAAATGTTATTTTATGCTATGCGTATCTTGCTATAATAAAATTTTAAAATTTAAAAGTTAAATGTTAACTGAAAAACAGTTGCCTGCCATCCCTGCTTAATCCTTTGGAACTAATCTTCATGATACTTTGTTACAGAAAAGCTAATGCATCCCAGAAGCGTGTCTTTGTGAAATTAAGTACACCACTGAAAATATCAAGAGAGAACCTATGAAAATGATAAAAAATGCTAAGGATGCTCTTCTTCATTGCTAATTTGAGTTGAAATTTCCAGTAAAGAATTTATATTATTCTCACCAGAGAGTAAAAAAACAAAGGAAAAGCTACTTAAAATAAGCTGCATTCAATCTTTTTCCATTGCTTTGACAGAACTTTTGATTTCAATGATTAATAATAAACATATTAGTATTACCTTGTATATTCACATCAAAATCCAGTTCATCTTCACCTGCAATGTTAGACGCTACACAAGTATATCGTCCAGTGTCTGACATCTGTGCCTCCTTTATTTGAAGGGTGTGTCCATTTGCGGCAATATTAACATGGTCATCCGATGTAAGGGGCTGTGAGTCAATCATAAAATGTCAGGACTTGCTAACAAACCAACTAAAAGACCATGAAGCTAATATTTTTATGACTAGCAAAAAGCATGGCAATAAAATTTTATGTCAAATAGTCAAGACAATAATTCAATAAACTTATGTTGTTCAACACATTTTTTTGAGCAATCACATTTTTTTTTACTGCAAATTGTATTGGGTCGTGTTTACATTTGTTTCAGGTATTTGTGGTGGTATATTTATACATTTTCTATGACAGGAATATGCTATTAGGAACACTATGCATTCAACTACGTAGAAAAAAGTGTTTTCAGTTGTTCACGTGTTGAATTAAAAAGTATATATCTTTTAAGATGATTTCTTAGAAAATGCAAGACATTTTTATGAACTATTTAGCCTCTTACCCCTCATAGTCTCCACTTATTCCCTCATTACTTCGAAGAAAGTCCTTCATAATCACCCCTATTTAAGACCTCCGCCCTTTCTCCCTGGCCCTTTACTGAACTCTCCTGGAAACCCCAACTGAGCCGAGTTAGAGTCCTCCGCCCATTCTACTCAGCTCTGGTTTACTCAGGGCCAGTCTTCCAGCACTGACTCCTTGCTCATTGAAATTTTCATCAATTATTTTTTTCCACTGGATTACATATAAAGTGATATAATTTTCCCCATTTGAGACAAAACAAACCAGAAAAAACTCTCTTGACTGCAACCTACCCTCCAGTTACCAGCCCTATATATTTTTTGGATTTGCTTTCACAGTCAAATGAATTTCATAAACTGGCCTTCGCCAGTTTCTTTCCTCTAGCTTTTCTGGAATTTGTAACAACCACGATTTCCTCTTGTCTATTTGTGCCAAATGTCTTGGTCAACTTGGATCTATTAGTGGAATTTGACACATTCTTACATTTGTCTCCACTGTGAAATACACTTGTCCTCCAAGTCCATCCAGCCACGATGCCCCATAAACCCTGCCGCTGCACGTAGCAGTAGTCCAGGGTTTCATGCTGACACCGTGGTCTGACCCTCCATCACTTTATCAGATCCGTTTTATAGGCATCTCTTAATTACACACAAAATGCCTCCGGAAGTTTGCCCTTGCTATTCTCTGTCTTAGGATATTTTGTGCTTGCTTCTTACAATTCCATCAAGTGTTTGGTAAAGTATTAGCTTCCCTCATTAACCAGCACTCCCTGTCCTTGTCTCTGGTAGCATTTTCAGCATAACATTTAACCCATCTGACACATGACATATTTTACTGGTTTGTTGGTTAAATTTTTGTCTCTCCCAATCAGAATTCAAAATCTATATGTGTAAAATTTTTCCATGTTTCTTTCATGGCTGTATCCCTAATAGTTAAAACAGTTCCTGACAAATAACAGGTGCTTAATAAATAGCTTGGGGTGGACTGGATCATTTTTACTATTATATCAATTTTAAAAAGGCAGCATAATTTAAATTTTCTGGACCAAAATAAGCAGTTCAGAGCATGAATAAATAAAACTCAAAGATTCTATCAAAGTTTTTATGACCAATGCTGTCAGTAACTTAGTTCGTTAAAAGATAAAATTTTACTGTTTTCAGTGAAAGTTCACGTAGTGGATTAGCTTTCCATTGCTTTCCATTTAACAGTATCTATACAGCTTGCTCTGTGATACTGGTTACATTTTTTCCTTCCCAATAGAAAGTATAAAATAATTTTTAAAAAGGACAAATTAAGAATGGGTTAAAAAGGAAAACAAATGATATGATGTTACATTGTAACCTAATTATACCTGCAATAATTCACTTTCTGATGCACTCTGTGGGCAGGGTGCTTTCTGAATCCTTGGTCAATGGCCCCAGGGGATTCAATGGAGGGCTATTCCCTGTGGAGTCTCTGCAAAGGGATTTTGGGAGTTCACTGACTTTCATAGCCTTCTGCAAACCAGGTACTTAGAATTGATGTGCTAATACACTTCCCTTCTCTTATCTTGGATATTATTTACAATTCTTGGATCACACAAGCTGATGTGCTTCTTTTGTGTGGGCTTACCTGTCATTTCACTTAAATGACTACTTGTTTTAAGAGCTCTGATGCAAATTTTTTTCTGATAGCTGATAGCTGATCACCATGCTTTGCTAAAGCACACTTATCTTCAGTGATCCCTTCATGAAAATAAGTCTTCAGTGGGGCTGCATAATAATAGCTGATTGTTCTTAGGTTAGCCCTTACCATTGAGTGTGAGCTCAAAACCCATCTTTACATCTGAGGTTTATATATATTCATGTTTCACCTTAGTGGCAACATAATAAGCTTTTAGAGGGACACTTTAAAGTGCCCTCCATGGAGACTTTACTAATTCTAACAATAGTATTGTTAAACGAGCCATTGGTAGAGAATTTAGAATATTGTTACGATAGTGCCAATACAGGTATATAGGAAATGTTTTAAGACTAAATTTCCTGGGTTTTTCTATTATACACTGTAAAAACGTAAGTGACTGAATCCTGCTTAAGAACACAATGGGGCTTAGACATAGGGTACAAAATTCAGTAACACTCATTCAGAGAATTATGTCTGCAGAGCTAAGACATGTCTTAGGAAACTAAGAAAATATGAAAATAGCAAATATATGGTAGTCTCAGTTTGCTTGTTATTGAGCAACCCAAATGTGCTTGACACAATGGATGGATGTATGGATTGTGATAGGAGTTCTGTGAGCCCCCAATAAAATGATTTAAAAAAATAAATAAAAAAGCAAGAGGTTTGAACTGAAGTCCAACACCTTCCCATTCTAGGACCTTAAGGTTGCAGTCTTCTTCTTCCTCTCTCCCTAGAGAGTTAGAGCTTCATGTCCAAAGGAGTACAGCAGTTCCTTTAATTGCAACTGGTATGTTTAAGGTAGAGTCTGGTTTACTTAGTGGGTATTCTGACTCAGATCTTTCTGGATCACTTACATAATGTGCTGTAAGCTGAGCGGATGCAGTCTACAATGCCCAGGTAACCTGTAGTATGGGGCCTGGGTCTCAATGAGCCGAAAGGAAGGTTGGTTAAACATGCATGACTAGCCATGTATTACAGGGCAGAGTCTCACCCTTGGGGGGCATAAAGGCAAAATATTTTTTTCCCAATGGCACAAGCCTTTCTTTCCCTATCAATACTCTTTGGGATCGACATGTCCTCCCCTACTCCTGGTCATGGATCTCCACCAGAGTGTATCGCACACCAGTGTAGGAGTGTCCACCCCACAGAGATGGCCATCGGGCATTGCCATAGTGCTCCTCTCCTCCTCCCTCCTAAAGAGGAGCTCTTCCCACTTCTCTGCTGGAGAAGTGGACTTCATGAGGTACAAATAAGTGAGTTCAGCAATTAATGGATGGGTTATAAGCATCAGACAACCATACCACTCCATTGCTTAAGAAGCTGAATTGAGCTACTGCTTGACCTAAGAATCTGTCAATAATTTTGTTTTTGTTAAGTGGTTTTGTTTGGTTAAGTTACTTATCCACAGAGTGAAAGAACAGAAGGTTTATGGAAAGCAAACAAAAAATAGTACTTCCTGGTACACATTCTAGAGGGCCAACTGAAATCTTTTAAAAACTAAGCATTTTAGCTATAGCATTTTTATTGAATCAATTCCAGCATTTGATTTGGAAACTGTAATTGAACTATCTATTATAACAACCACCATCAAACAACAAAAAAACAGCTGCTTCAATTTCAGTCTTTATCCAGTCTTTATGTGTGTTTGTATTGCATAGAGCAACTACAAGGGACAAACAAGCTTAGAAAAATCAATCGATAAAATAATAATATGATTTGAAATGAGAAAGAAATTGTTTCCAAATAAATGCGTGTAGAAGTGATATTGTATTATGAAGCATGCCTACAGATAACAAAGAAACTGTAAACAGGACACGCTGGGATTCCATAGATTCCTTTGGCAATGGCTTCCAGATGAAACCTGCTTATTTTATTAGATTTCCCCCCCTAGCTGCCAGTATTGCAAAATCCACCTGGAATCTGAAGAATATAAAATTATATCTCCTTTACATCTTAAATCATGACTCAGATTTGAAATTCTACAACTGGAATTTAACTGACCATTTGGTTGATTATGTTTAAAGCAGGACAAACACCTGCTTAGCTATTTCACATCTTGACAGTGCTAACAGCAGCTTAAAAAAATCTATTTTTGTCTAAAACCACTAACACATATGTCTCTAAAGCATGCATGCACGAAAATCAGTTGAATGAGAAATAAGGGTTTGTGGTCTGAAAGTCAGACCATCATGTGAAGGATGTGACTTTAAATAAAGTTTCTTACTTCTCCCAGTTAATTATAATGGGATTCTTTTTCTTTAGTTTCCCTTCAACTCACAATATGAAAAATGTTATCTTGTGACATAAAAATGTGACAGATGTTTAGAGAACTTTCTGAATAAATTTATTAATTCACATACCATACATGTGCCTTAACACATACCATCCCTATCATTATAATCTGGTCTAGCACTCATTTTGCTCAATATTTATTCACTTGTCTTATAGCACAGGACCAAACCAAGGCTTCCTAGCTTCTCCACTGGGACCATAGCTAGATTGTCATTAAAAAGAAACAAAAAACGTAAGATAACAGCAAACAAACTCACTGCCCTTGAGTTGATTCCAACTCATAGAAACTGTATAAAGTGTTTTCAAGACTGTAAATCTTTTTTTTTTTTTTTAAACATTTTATCTTACAGGAGCAGCAGCCTCATCTTTCTCCCACCGAGAAGCTGATGTGTTTGAACCACTGACCTTGAGGTTAATAGTCCATTGCTAATCTACTTACCCATGAACACAGCATCACAGACAACTGCCAATATACACAAAAGAGTCTTGTCAACTTGTAATACCAAGTGTGTCTTCTTTGTTGTTTCTGTTTTAATTGGTCATATGAAGCTTTAAGAAATTACCAGCAAATGAAAAAATGTGGCTGACCTGTCCATCCTTGTACCAGCTGAGGGAGGCAGAAGGAATGGCATAGGCTTCACATTCCAATGTCAGGGTGTTGTTGACTTTGATCTTCACTTCTTTAGGCGAAAGGCCTGGCCCCAAGAGGTCACCTCTATTGATTATGGGTGGAACTGCATAAAAATTCATGCATGAAGGTTAAACATTGGCTCTTTCAATTAAGTGGAACACCATGGAAATCACACTTAGAATCAAGATAATAAGGAAATAATAGAGGTATTTCCTATGCCCCCCTTTGATAAAGGAAAATAATACTATCAATGAGGTGCTGGTCCTTCACTGAGCTGTTATATGTTTTCCATGTCCAAATATATCATTAGCATTTCCCATAAAGTGTATTCTACTGTTTATAAAAGATAATGAGTCAGAGTTAAAAAATCAATCAGGGAGAGTCTTACCTTTATTGGGGGTTAGGAAGAGGTGGGATCCTGAAATTTAGGACCTATTAACCATTATACTGGTTTTACCTTTGTTTTTAGGTGACGGAACTGCGCATGGTAGCTGATAACTCACCTTGAGACTAATGTCTAGATCATATGCATTTAAACACCCTTTCCTTCGTGAAGAAATCGCAATTCAGCCCACAGGGTAATAGGAAGGGAAAATTAAGAAAGTGCCAATCACAAATTATTCAACAAGAAGTTAATGAGATAGCTAAGTGGTCTTCTCACATCTTTAAGTAATTGAGGTCATGGGCACAGTGTTTAATTCAACTTGAAACCTTAATGAAGTACGCTGCATAAACAACAACCTTTAATGATGGGAATAAATAATTGAAAACCCACAATCAAAAGCAGGAGTGAACAAATAGGACACTTGATCAAGATACGACCACCGAGTGTATGTTTCCGAACTTACTGTAGACCTTCACTTCATAGTGCTTCATCATTTCCCCAGCTTCATTGGTGGCTACGCAAGAATACCGCCCAGCATCGTCCTCCTGCGCGTTCAGGATCTGCAGAGTCCGGCCACCTGGGAAACCAGGGACTGTCATAGCATCTCTGAAGTTCACGGTGGCAGCAGCAAAGTCGCCAGTTTTAGTTCTTGTTAATAACATATGAACAGTCATATAAACATCCATTTAAAAAAGGTAACTCATGGGCCGTTTTATGGATGTAGTAATGTAAGTTTATCTACCTTCGATTACAAGATATACAAGGAACTAAAAAAACCAATCAAATAACATGACAATGCAAGCAGCATTGGTACATTTATAGAAAAAATGCCAATGATTTGGTGTTTCTATAATAATAAATGAAGAAAGTGCATCTTAAAGAATCTGAAGTGAGTTAATACCTGGGAGAATCCTAATATTTCGGTTAGATTCTAAAGGTGCTCCGTCTTTAAACCAAGTGATGGTAGCCGGAGGGTATGAATAAGCTTCACAGACCAAAGAAGTGGGGTTGTTAAGAATAACAGTGACGTCTTCAGGGCTTCCTACACGATCCACCCCAGCAATTGTAGGAGATACTATAGGATATTAAAAAGTAATCGAAGAAAAATAATTAGAATTCATTGTGCAATTCTAAATATTGCTTGTACCTTTTTGCAATTTCATTCCCTCACAGGCACAGAACACAAATTATTTTTGTTCTTATTCTACATAAAAACAGTATGATCCCTTATAAAAGCTCACAAGGTAATGAAGGGTATAGACACATAAAAAAAGAATTCCAACACATTGTGGTAAAGTTAGCCATAGGAGTGTTCACTCAGGGAACTTGGCATAGGGCATTCAATTATACTGCAGATTAGGGCTCACAGGGAGCATTCAAAGTGAACCTTAGTAGATTAGCGGTGGTTAGCAGGAGAGAGATGGGAAACTAGGAAGAAGAAGGAGGGTAATTGGGCAGAAGAGAGGTGAACAGAGGCTTAATGAAGGATGGACTTGGAAATGGTGCTAATTAGAAGTAGATACATTTGTTGGACGAGAGAGAGAGAGAGAGAGAGAGAGAGAGAGAGAGAGAGAGAGAGACGCCTAACACCGCAGGAAGCACAATAAGAGTCATTTCAGAAATAGTTCGGAAATCAGTTGTCAGGATTTGATGACAGCGTCCGAAGAGTAAGAATAAGGGAGGCAGAGAGACGGACCATCATCTCCCTGTTTTGGATTTCTTTATTTCCTGGAAAACCTAGTAAAACTGCAGTGAATCAAGAGAAATAGATAATATCAGAAGATTTGCTCATTTAGAAGGAGAAGTTAGTTTGATCAGTTCTAAATATCTTAAAATTTAAGTGCCCATGAGAATTTCCATTAGAATGATACGTCTAAGAAGCAATTGTATATTGGACTCCGGACATTAGGAGAAAGATATGGGTGCAAATATAGATTTAAAAAGTCACGTCTATAGAAAATTACAATTAATCTCCTAAGAATGACAGCAATTACTTGAAGAAATTCTATGAAGCACCATAAACAGCAAAAAATAACAAAATAAGAGATGGAGAGTTTTAAGAGCAGGATCAACTAAAATTCCCAAAAGGCAAAAGAAAAAGAGCGATACAAGAATAACCAGAAAAAGAGCTCAGGCAAGGATGAAATGACCAGTAGTGTCAAATATAGGGTGGTCCTTGTCAGAGCAGAGTCAGAGATAATGTAAGCTACCTTGCAGGTAGGCCGGAAGTGGCTTTACTACATGATGAGGGAAATGGTAAAAGGTGAGGCTGCAGGCGGAGGGTGGGAGTGACTACACCCCAAAGCAGGTAAAAGGCATATAGGATCAAGAGCATAGCGACAAGCAAGAACTGCGAATACGTCGAGTAGCTCATCCTTTGGAAGAAGAAAGAGCAAAGGCATTCCATTTATGGCTGGGTAGAGTGGAAGTTATAAAAGCTCACACTTGAATATCGTTAACTTTTTGAAACTGATAGAGAAAAACAGTTATTCAGAATCCTGTCTTCAACAAACAATGGTGAATTGTAAGACAATAGGGAAGTCACCATGAGGGTAGTGGAGGTTGTAGTCGTGGGGATAAAGAATGAGTGCTCTCAACTGGAGAGACTCCTCTGGGAACTGATGTCTCTAGAGTTGAATTTCAATAACAAAAAGTAGATTAGGGGAGGGGGTTAAAACAGGATTTCAAAAAGCACAGGGAACAGGATTTGGAGATGCCTCTGGTATTGAGAATCAGAGGTGGAAGCAATGACGTATGAGGATATCTAAAACTCTAGGAGAAAAAATGCGTCTCCATAGAGGAAGAGAGGGATAAATCAGGGCTAGACACTTGCCTTTTCTATATTGACTATATATCACAGGCATGGTTGGACCAAACTGTCTCATTAATCCCCTGCATATTCAGTACATTCAGCAGTCTGTGTTAGGGGCTAGCACTTAATCTTATAAGAGACAAATAGGGATTCTGGATTTAAGGAATTTATAGCATTGCCTAACTATACAAGGGGGCTTCAAAAAGCTCATAGAAATTTTTCATTGTCTTTTAATTCCATTTTTTGCATGAATGTTTTGAAGCCCCTTCATTCTGTTCACTTGGCACTTTACACATTATTCAGTATCACGATTTAATTTCATACATATATTTAGTTAGACCATAAACAACCCAATATGCTCTGTATGGAAAGAGTCTGTAGAACTAGCTGCATATTTCTGCACAGTCTAACCAGTAGCTAAACACACACACACAAAACAGAGCAGTCAAACAGTTGATTTTAATATAAATGAAAAATATTTTCAGAGTGGCAAATAATTTTCATTTTGATAGGGCATTTTAAATTTAAAAATAAAAACTATAATTAAGAATCTATCTTAACTGTAATCATAATGTGGATTTTACAGAAACTGAATGCACATTGCAATATATTTAGTTATTTCATCATTCATTTCACAATGGCTAATTATACAGAAGCTACAAATAAGAGCAGTACATCCACTCCAAGGAAAGATTCAAAGTCCCAGGATGACCTTAACTCATGTCTGTTTTTCCTTGATTAGTAGTCCTTTGTTCTTTTACTGCTGCTGGTTTCATATCTGTATGTGCTCTTAGCATAGTCATACCAAGTATTCCATGTGAAATTAATACATGAGTAAATTAATTAATAAATCAATCAATCAGCAAGTGTACATATAATTAATGAAATGCACTAGTAGACACACTACATACACAGAAAAAAAAAACCCAAAGAAACACAAAACCGATCTATATTCTATGTGATTTGTCAAAAGTTTGAGGCAAAGACTATACCTACCGAACACATTCAGACTGAAACTTTTGCTCTTGTCCCCAGCTGTGTTAGATGCCAAACACGTGTATCGCCCTGTATGGAACACTTGGGCATTGATTACTTGGAGAAATCGGCCCCCAGACATAATGTGATGACTCTCATCTTCTTGTAGGAGCTGTCCTTCTTTGTGCCATGTTATTTCTGGTACTGGATTCCCTGGAGGAGAAATACTTTCTGAGAATTGGCTAATAATCACTTCTAAAATTGAGGAATAATGAAAGAGGATAGTCCCACTCCTTTGTGTTTTTCAAATATCCCACATCTTAAGCCATGCAGTAACGGGCACTTAAAAATAAATTTGTAAGTATAGCCTATTTTATAAAAATTGTGATTATGCTACAATTTTTGAAGTATGCATATATTACTAATGACTCTGAAATGTGGATTTTTTCATCACTGAATTAAAATAATTCTAAATTACATTTTCTGCCTAACTAAATTTAACCATATCTCGGACTATTGTAATTAAGCATTTTTCTAGCAAAGGTCTTTTTTTTTTAATGGGAAGGGAATGATGTCAACAAAATGGTAGCAAGCAGCTCCGAACTCCAGTCTGCTCACACAAACAACAAAACACGCAGAAACTGGCAAAACACATCCTTGAATATCACTAATGTCTATGGAAAATAATCAAAAGTTCACTCAGTCAAAAGAATGATCAATTTGTAAAAAGAAAGGAAGGCAAGAGGTGAAGCATTTTCACTTGTTCTTGCTCCACCCCCTACCCCATCCCCCTTGGCAAGAGTTTTGAAGACTGCAGCCTGTGTTCCAGTGTGGTGCCCTGGCACTGGCTCCAGTGTCAAATGTAGAGCACATTTGCAAATTATTTTCTGTTTGATCTCACTTGTCTGGAGGCTACAAGAAGGAATAAAGGAAGGCACTTGCCTTTGTTTCACCTAACTCAGAATTCGCTCCAGGCTGAAATGTGATGAATCCTTAATGCTCAAAACGTACATAAAGGAAATGAAATTCCCAGAGCCACCTTGGACAAAAGAATATTGCTATATAATTGAAGTGCTAAAATTAGTAAGGGAAGTAGGCATGGTGTTTGGGAAATGAGGGTATCCCAAAGTGATACCGCTTTACAGTGATACATTTAGGAAGCCATGCTCACCTTAAGAAACCAAAGCATGTCCAGAGACCCAAGAGGACTCTGAGCCTTGACCTCCGGCTGATTGCACGGCTCAGGGAAAGGAGAACATGAATACTAAGTCAGAACTGTAAATGGTGTAGCTAAGTGTTCAAAAGCTTTCCCAACAGTGTGGGGCTTTTTTCTTACCATTATTATTTTTGTAGCTCTTAGTGTTCATGAAAATCTCAGTCAAAACCTTGGCTGAACACAACCTAAAGTCTCTGTTGAGACTTCAGTGGCCATAATGAAGGAGGACTCACACTTCCTAATTTAAGAAGGCACCATAAAGCTACAGTAAAATTGTGTGGTTCTTGCATAAGCACAGAAATATAAGTAAATGGAATAGAATCCAGAGTCCAGAAATATATATCTATGTCAGCAGATTTTCAACAAGAAGGCCAAGAATACTCAATGGTAGAAAAAACAATCTTTTCAACAAATTATGTTCAAACAATGGGATATGGCCATGGAAAAAATAAATATTAACTTGAAATGTAACAATAAATTAAATATAGGAGCTAAAGTTTAGAATGGTTAGATGAAAACCTAGATGTAAACCTTTGCAACCTTGGTTTTGGCGATGTAATGTTAGAAGTAGCACCGTATGCATGAGCAGCAATGAAAAGAGATACTTTAGATTTCACCAAACTCAAGACATCAAGATAATTTGCAAACTGGGAGAAAATATTTGCAAGTTACATATCTAATAATGGTATAGTATTCAGAGTAGATAATCAACTCCTACTACTGAACAATAAAAAGACAGATAATCCAATTTAAAATTGTTAAAAAGCTTGAATAGGTATTTCCTCCATGAACCTACACAATTAGCCAAAAAATACTAAAAATGCTCAACATCATTAACGTCAGGTGAATGCAAATGAAGAATACAATGAGGTTCTACTTTATATGCACCAGGATTATTGAAATCAAAGGAAAATCACTAGTGTCTATAATGTGAAGAAATTTGTATCTTTGTGATTTGCTGCTAGAAATGCACATGGTTTAGCAGATGGGTAAAATAAGTTGTCAGTTTCTCAGAAAGTTTGAATATAGAATTTCCATATGACCCTGAAATTCTACGCTTAAATATATACCCCAAATACTTGAACATATGTACTCAAAGTACACATGCAAACATGTGTTCAGAAGCCGTTTTCACAACCAAAATGGCATAAATCGCATAAATATCCATCAATTATTATAGCCCTCCAGAGGGCACCGACCCCTACACAGCAATCCTAAATACAAGAGAAGATCAAGTCTGGTCTTGCTTCATCTTCCTAGGTGCTATGTTTCAATACTCTTTGCCAATACATCAGTTCTTCTCAGAGCCTCCTTGTTCATTGTCCAGATTTCAGAATTAGTATGAAATGATACCACGGATTGAGTCAGGTTCACATTAGTTCTCAGGGTGGCTGTCTTTGCTCTTGAGTTGAAAGAGCTTTCGTGCAGCAGATTTGCCCCATGCAATACATCACCTGATCTCTTGATTGTTACTTCCATGAGTCTTGATTGTGGATCCAAGTGAAATGAAATCCTTGACAATTTCAGCCTTTTCTTTGTTTTTAATGTGGTTGTTTATTGAGTATGTCTGACTTTTATAGCCTGGATTATAGTGCATACTGAAGCTTGTCGTCTCTGATCTTCATCAGTGCTCCAAGTCCTCTTTGCTTTTGCAAGCACGGTTGTGCTATCTTGCATATCTTTTATTCCTGAGGCCACATTATTTTTCATATAGTCCAGATTCTTTGATAATTTGCTCAACATTGAAATTAAATAAATACTGTGAAAAGATAAAATCCCTAGCACACATCCTGAATTTGAACCATGCGGCATCCTTGGTTCAGTTTCAATAATTTCCTCTTGGTCTTCATACCAGTTCTGCAAGAATATAATTCAGTATTCTGGAATTTTCATTTCTATCAATGTTGTACAGAGTTTACTATAATCTGCACGGTTGAAAGACTCTCTATAGTCAATAAAACAGAAGTTAATATGGTTCTGGTAGTCTCTGCTTTTAGGCAAGATATATCTGACTTTAAATGATATCTCTCATTCTACATCTTCTATCTGGTTTTATTTAATTTCTGACAGTTTCCAGTTGAACTGCTATAACCATTTTTGAGTTATGGTCAGCAAAATTTTATTTACATGTTATATTAATGTTATTGTACAATAATCTCTGCATTCTACTGGGTCATCTGTCTTTGGAATGGGTAAGAATATGCATCTTTTCTAGTTGGTTGGCCAGTTAGCTATCTTCTGAATTGCTCAGCATAGACCAGTGTTTCCAGCCTGGCATCAGTTCTTTGAAATCCTTCTGTTGGCATTCTGCCCATTGCTGTGCCCTGTGGCACAGGGCTACACATTGAGCTGCTAACATAAACGTCAGTCATCTGAAACCGCTTCTGCTTCAGATGCGACTTGTAACTTCAGAAATTCCCAAGAACAGTTCCACTCTGTACTACAGTGTCACCAAGAGTTAGAATCAACTTGATGGTAGTGAGTTAGAAGTTCTGTTTTTTACTAATTTCTCCAGTGCAGCTTGGAATTCTTCTGTTCAAATGATTCTGATCGCATGCTATCTTTTGAGATGGGTGAATTTTGACAAATTATTTTTGGTATATTGACTCTGTGTATTTCTTCCATTTTTGATGCTCCTTGCATTGCTTATTAGTGTTTAGATTAGGTTTTCTTGAGGCAGTTCTGACTCACAGTGACCCTGTGTACACCAAAAAGAAACACTTCGTGGCCTTCCACCCTCCTGACAACTGTGATGATGCTGGCGTCCACTGTTACAGCTGCTGTGTGAACCCATCTTGTTGATAGATTTCCTCTTTCGTGCTGACCCTCTACCAAGCATCGGGTCCCTTTCCAGGGACAGGGCCTTCTTGATAACCTGTCTAAGGTGCATAATATGGAGGCTGCCATCTTCATTTCGAAGGGACTTTCTTGCTGTACTTCTTCCAAGACAGAGTTCTTTGTTCTTCTGGCAGTCCAAGGTATATTCAATATCACATGATATGGATATTATACATTAAAATAAAATGTACAAAGACCTGCAGTTAGGAAACCAAAAGATATGCTCATGATATGCCAAATTAAAAGAATTGAAGAAAAATTCAAGCCTTGAGTTGAAGTATTGAAGGATTCTATGGGAAAAATATTCTGCTATTGAGAATATTTTGTTTAAATAGAAGTTCTATTTTTTATACTTTTATCTCAAATGTACAAAATCATCTGGTGAGAATATTTTGTCCATAGATGATTTCAATTCTGTAAATGAAAGCTTGAATTGAGTAATGGTTCGCCCAAATGCTAATATGCTTTACATCTTTAGCAGTAATCCAAGTTTAAGAGTGGGTGGAGCCATGGCTCAGTTATGATGCAGACAAATGAAATAAATGCAGTTCTCCTTGGGAGGAATGGAGCTGATACCACGGCAGTCGGGCAAGTAGTACTGGTGGATATCCCACAATGCTAACCTTAGCTAACTTCTTGGTATTTTACGTCAAAGCCGTCCCCCAAGATTTTCACATTTGGGTACGGACTTTTTTTGCCATGTCCAATCTACACCCAGGCCTTTGAAGGCAACCTCTTTCCTATTTGTTTCCATGACATTTTTCATGAGTGGAGCACACACTTTTGCAGCACCACCGGGATGCCTTCTGGGACACCAGTCATGGGAGGCGATGTCCAAAAACAGGAGAATCAGGGGTTGGTCCTTACCAACGATATCACCATTTCCAATATTCTGCAGCAATGACTATGCAATTTGACCAACTACTCCAATCACAGGACTTTGGTTGGCTCAGATATGGTTGGGGACAATTTCAAGACCTGCCCAGTCAGCCTCAGGGAGTGAGGTCACCTCTACTATCTGAGGAGCGACTCAAGGAGTGTACGTGGTGTTGTAGAGAAGTGTCTCATCTAGTCATGATATTTCATAGAATATTCTATATGTTTGAGAAAAAACTGTGAAAAAATAAAACCTGTATTTAGACAATTTAGCAAGTATATCGTTTTAGCTTAAGTAAGAATTTCTAGAATCGACAGGCAGATAGTAGATCATTATTCCCTTTAACAGCCACAATATATTAGCTGAAGGGTGGCAGTTTGAACCAAACCAGAGGCACCTCAGAAGACAAGTCGAATATGCTTCTTCAAGGTCACAACCTTAAAAACCTGTGCAGCAATTTTTACTCAGCATGAAAGAGGTCATTACGAATAGGAATCAATTCAACAACAATCACCACTACCAACAGCATAGAGAAAGATCTCAAACATGTGTTTTAAAGGGGGATTTATGTTAAAAACTGACTTTTAATTGTTCAAAGATTTAATAATTGAAAACCATAAAATCAAACTATGTTAGGAAAAAAGGCTAGGATGATAGGATATCAACACTGGACCTCCTGAAATGAGGATGTGATGCAATGCAGAAGGTGTCTCTACAGAAGCTGCGAATTTCACACTTTTTCTGGAAGAACTATCAATAGGTTAATAGTGTGTGTTATTTGATTTAGGTCTTCCTTTAAAAAAAACTCAAAATTTATTTTCCTTCTGAGTTCAATTTATTGTGAATGTAAAACACGTAAGCAGTGAAATAAAAAACTCCATTTTTTCCTTAAAATTCAAGCTTTCCACAACAGGTTCTTTCTTATTCCTTTAAAACTACATGACCAGATAGAGATTTCAAAATGTCCTTTTAAAATTGGTAATTCTGATATTACAATAAACTGATAAAATGACAAAGATAATGAAATTCATAATAGAATTTCTTTCTAGTCTTATTCCCTTTGTAATATGAAACATGTTAAGAAAAGAAGATAATCTTGTCCCATATTTCCATGTTTCCGCTTTTTTACCTTTTCCGGTGTTTTTTTAAATTTTTTTTTTAGGATTTTGTTTTTTCTTGCATTTCATTTCAAAGAACTAGCCAGATACTTTTGTGCGGATTACCCAGGAAGAAGATTGTAGGACTTGGATGTGCTGGTACTGCCAAGCCCAATCCATGCTGCAATCCCCAAGGCCAAGGCCTTGACTTCACTACTGACTTTACAGGGGAAGAAGTGGCAGAGCTCTCCTGCAAAGATCACGGCCTCAGGAACAGTTAGGGGCAGCTCGGCGCTGTCTGATGGGGTTGCTGTGAGCTGGAATCAGTTAATGAGAATGGGTTTGGTTTTCATTTTATTGCCGTAGCTTGACTTGTCCCAACTAATTAAGGGACACAGTGGAGGCACTGCAGAACCGCTCAGCAGGGACAACAGCAGGAGTGGAGTCTCTTACCTGTCACTTCACAAGTCAGTGTAGTGTTTTGTTTCTCTTTTACCTTCACATCTTCCAGTATATTCTCACCCACAATGCGAGGCGGGACTAAAAAATGTGACAAAAAAACACACAAACAAACACAAAAAACCAGAATCATAAGTCACAACTCCAATAGCGGGGCTCATTTTTTATAGGCAGTCGTATTTATTCTTTCACTAAGCTGCACCCTTGAGGTCAAATCTCCAAATTCTGATTCATCATTTACTTAGTAGAAGAATGCCATAACATTAATAAGACCAAGTCTAATTTTAAGATATGAATTAAACTTGCATGTCATAAATCTAACTATAATAATTTTTGTTAAAGCATAAACTTTCTGTCAAGAGCTCAAATAAGGATATTTATTAGACATTTATTCCCTCCACTATAGATCTAGTTAAGTACTCAAATTATTCTGTGTCTCATAATATTGTTGAACAATAGTGAAATGACATGACATGGCATTTCAGCTCTTTTCATCAGATTGATAGCTTTCAGAACCTTCTAACATTGAATTTTGGCCAAGTGTGAAAGCCCAGGGGCCAAACAACACATTGGTGTGTGAAGAAGCCATAAATACATTTCAGAATGGATTATAATGAGCCAGTTATAATCATTGCTGGACACTGCAAATTACTTAAGTACCTAATACTGAAAGTCCAAAGATTTTTCTTTCTTCGCCAGCTGCATTCCGAACGACACACGTATACTGGCCGGTGTCCTCTGTTCTGGTCTGCATCAATCGTAGAGTTCTACCTCCTGGAGAAGCAAATCACCAGCTGACTCAAACATAATAAGGAAATCTCTACGAGAAGGCCAAGTGATACACAACACAGGTAGAAATTAAACCAATCCATTTCAAAGGTCTCTAAAGTGAATTCATGTCCACTTTTAAGCCAAAATAAAGTGGATTCACTAATTCAAAGAGATTTCTAGTTTAAAGGAGAAACAAGACAACACCCAATTTAAAATAAAGGCAGTGTTGAATGACCACACGCAAGAAATAGTTCCCCAGAGTGTGTGATTTTTGAAAACACCTGAAAGCATAACACAGAGTTGTTGAGAGAAGCCAGGACACATGAGTCTGAATCAGAACACAGAGGTAGAAAGATGTTGAGTATTGGTACCCAACAGTGGTGCCTAAGTAGTGTAGGTTATAGCCAGCTTAGGTGGAATCTTTAATGACACACTTAGGAGTTTAGACTTAATTGAATATACTGAAAGCACGGAAGTGCATAAGCAAAACATGATCAGATTTCTGCTTAGAAAAACAACTGTGGCAGGATGTTTTGGCAAGCACTTTCAGTTTGCAGTTGGACATATGAAGTGGGGATTTTAGACAGAGCACTGGATCTTGATTCGGGTGATCTCAACATGCAAGTAATAAACGAAGGCCGGAAGACTGATGGCTTGTTTTCAATGCAGTTCCCTGGAGTCCGACCATTACTATTTACCTAAACCTTATGGAGCTATCTTCACTGCTTTCATTCTGCTTTGAGTTCATTTTAATTTAGATTCATATGTAACATCTTGTTTGAGCAAATAGTCTTCATCCAAGGAAAGCAGGCAGATGAACGTGCAACCATAATGTGATGAAAGGTGTAGTTGGTGGGAACCTCCATTTAAGGACAAAGAAGCAACAACCGAGCCTTGAGCAAATTCCTCAGAGAACTAAGGCCTGGGCTGAGTGGAGTCCTGGAAACCATTAGAGGAGTAAGTCCAAGAACAAGGCCTTCGATTTTGTAATAATTTCTATCTAGTATAGTTTTACCCTGAATTTGAACTGAATAAAAGTTTAAATCGTACTTAAAGAATTTTTCGTATAAATGTTCACCTGGATCTAGTTTTCTCAGGCATTTACATCTGCTTTCTGGTTTTATAACCACAGCAGGCTGAAATCCACCCCAAATCGACAGAAAGGTCAATTTAGTAGTATCAATGGTTGGGCCTTATTTAGACAAAATTGATTACTTGAATTCATTTTTTTCCCAATTGAATTTACACAAACAAAATTGAATACAAATAACTTAAAACATATTAAAGTATGCGAATTAGGTAATGACTTAAACATTCACTGCTACTTCCGATTCGTATGATTCCAGGGGAGAGATTGAAACAATCCAACTGCTATAAGTCACTGTTGGCTCTACACCCTAACTTAATGAGTCTCATGATCTCTCTTTTTTCTTACTTACCTTAGTGGGGTAGATGGAAGGGAGAATAAAGAGAGGGTTCTCACAGTAAGTTACATATGACATGGAAACATTTCTTGTACCTATTAAGTTTTTGCAGCAGCTATTCTTCTTGGCAGATAACTTCATAACAATAATAGAGCCTTCACCAAAGTAAGGCTTGCAAAGAAAGCTGAGCTTGAGGTCACAAGAGGAACAATCACAACGAGACAGAAGTGTTCAGCCAGCCAAGCAAGGACCAAACAGGTCCCATGCCATTGATTTGATTCTTACTCATGTTCAGATTGTAAAACTGGACTACTCCTCTGGCAGCGCCACAAAGGGAAGTACTTTTCTTGTGTTTACTCAGAAGTTCCCCAGAGGCTAGTCAAGCAAAACAAAACGAAAGGAAATGAAAACATCACTCCTGGAAGTCAATAGGAAGTCAGAGGACCTGCCTTCATATAGCCTTTTAACCTGACAGGAGTCTGGTACAGCTATGGTATTTCATAAGTGTCTCTATTTTTCAATAGTAAGCATTTCAAATAGCAAGGCAGATGTGTACGAGGGTGAATTCAAGGCAAGACGAAACGGCTCCAGTTTGGGGACCCACATTTTAGTCTTTGGCGCTCCTATATATTTCTTATGTAAGCAGAGACTGGAAGTCTTAGGGCGGGAAAACATCACAGAAAGGACAGTGAGGTTTCCCAGATTGTCTACATCAATAACAACACCAAATGTGGGTCAGATTTGTGCTCACCTATGCACAGGCACTGTTTACTGCATTGCTTCATTTTGCCGTTATCCCAACTCTAAGAAGCAAACACTACTAACATTTCCGTGTTACAGATTTAGATACTGAAATTGAGTTAAGTAACTGGCCTGAGGTGATTATAACTAATGAATTATGTTGCTGAGAATGGTATTTTCGATGAATAAGGTATCGGTCTTGCAAAAATTTGTTCATATGACCTCTAAAATAGTTTCTATCCCCAAGGGGAATAAGTGCTGATAATTTTTTCCCTCAACTTTTGCATTGCACCACCAGTAATTATCAATGTATCTTGATCACACATTTATTCAATTTCAGACAACAGAAGTTGATAAAAATCTTAAATTCCTTTATTTTTGGTATTAATGGTTGCTGTATAAATTTGCATAAAAGTTATATTAACTGGTATTCCCTTCATGTATATGGACATTTTCCTATGCTGACAGCATTGTACTTAAAGAGAGATTTTGAAATGTTCTTTAAATTGTAATGTGATACCATTTTTTGGTTCTTTGTTTTTAATTTGTCATTCCTGGCATCGTAAACTATACAATTGTCCAATTAAAATAGGCCAATGCCAGTTCAGTTCAACTCGCCAATGCCTAGGGTACAGATCTTTATGTGTTCCATTTCCTTTCTGACACCATCCAATTTGTCTTGACTCATACCTCCATGTTTCAATTGTCTCACCATTCATTACACCATTTGTTTGTGAACCTCCATGAAGACATTTATTTGTCTTCACCTTGTTAGATTTAATTGAAAAGTTACAACAGGAAGGGGGGTCTGAATTCGAATTCAACATTTTAGGTGTTCTTCTAAATATCTAAGCTGTTGTTTTCTAACCACCAGCTTGGCACACTCATCTCCTTTGTCTTATTGGTAAAAGAAGCCAACTGCTGTTTTGTGTGGCATGCCACAAGGAAACATTCTCCAGGCTTATACTGATCCATCAAAGACATGAAACATATTCATGTTTCCTACATAATGAGATAGGGAATAAGCTGCATGTCCTTCCTACAGTAATTGTAGAAGTCTTAGTTCACAAGAAACTACCACGTCCTAGAATATAAAGATCACTCAGATTAGAGTCATGCATAAATTAGAATACTTGGTTACAGACACATATTACAAGTATGATTCACTCTGCACTCAGGATTCAATTTCAACACATCGTTTTGTTCATCCCTTTTCAAATGGCTTGGTACTCGTTGTAACATGAATGTTCGAATAGTACCATGGTCTAAGCAATAGGCAGTGCCAAAGTTTCCTTTTTACAAGATTCTAGAAATTTTTAGGTTTTTTATGCATTTTCATCTGGTTTTTCAAGTCCATATAAATATGTGTGAATGTAATTATCAGAGTAAGCAACTATATAAAAAAGAAATGTAAGGTAATTAAAAACATAAAGAGAAAAAAATATATAAAGAAAGGAGAAATTAAGTAGAATGCCATAGGAAGCTAATCAGATTACCAGGCTGCTAGAAATTCTAATACCTGAGAGAATTCTCATAGATGTACTTAGGTTGACAGGCCACCCATCTTTAAGCCAGGTAATTGAAGGCAGGGGAATTCCTGAAGCTTCACACGTTAGGGAAATGGAGTTCTTTTCTACCACACTGATATTTTCAGGTGTCCCGTGGTTCCCAATGATGCTTGGAGGGACTGTAAGGCAAAATAAAACAAAAAATAAATGCAAAGACAAGTAGCCAATACATGTTAAAAATCAAATGCATGACAGCTTATTGTTCATAATGAGACTTCCACTTTCAGATCCATAGCATGTTAGCAAAGGAGCCCTGGTGGTCCAGTCAGTGAAATATCGGGCTAACTGTGATTAGCCACTCCCTCCCTGAGGGAAGATGAGGCTGTCTGCTCCCATCAGAATCTACAGTCTGGGAAACGCTGTTCAGCTTGTCTTGAGTCAGAAACAGCTTGATGTCAGTGGGTTAGTATATAAGCACACGAAGCACCCCCAATAATTTTTTTCTTACTATTTGTGTGTGACATCCCTGAAAGGAAAAAAGGCACTTTCCCCCAACAATTAGCACTAAATGACATTCACATTGTTATCTTAATAGTGTAAATGTTTCCATGGGTCACATCTTTTCTAGTAAATTTCTAATATGAATGAGTGACGTTCATATTTTAGGCAGGATTTTCTAGCAAACAATTCTAATCTAAATAAATTAAACTAACAAAAGACACTTTTAATTCATTTTCTCCTTTCATATCTGGAGTCCTTTTAATTTTAACCCACACATTGGTTGCAAGCTACAGAATATTAATAATTGGCCTTGTATTTATCTTAATTGGAATCATAGATTTGTGTCTACTAAATTTACCAGTGTTTCTATAGATTTAAGTATTTCAGTTCAATTTGGATACATTCGCGCAGTTGTCCCTGAGCTTGTCTATTTGTGCTGTATTCGTTTTGACATTAATCACTCAGTAATTGAAATATTAAAATAAAACTAACTCCATGTCCAATTAATGCAGAATCAGAACGCTGCTCTGCTAACTGCAAGCCCAGCTGTGTTGGGCTGCTACCCACAAGTTCAGCAGTTCAAAACCACCAACTGTCCTGTGGGAGAAAGATGAGGCTTTCTATTCCTATATAGTTTTACAGTCTCAGAAACCAACCAGGCAGTTCTACTGTGTCCGATAGGGCTGTTATGAGTTGGAATCATATTTATGGCAGTAAATTTTATTTTTGAGAGTTAAGCTATATAAGTTGAAAAATATAAAATTGAGGAATTTAACATTGGACAGCATTGAATCAAAAACATTTGATGAAAACCATGACAGATGTTACTATTTCCCTACCTACAGGAATCAGAAGTAGGGCATAGGGAGAGAAATGATGCAGCAGATATGGAGGATTGATGCATATATGGAAAAGGATAGACTGAATCCAAAAGACTTTGAACACGGTAGCCTTACATCTCCAATCCAGACTGCTATCGATTTCATCAGCCAGTGATTCGACCCACAGAGCTTCTTTATACTTACCATGGACACTTAAGTCATATTTTCTGTCAGCCATTCCTGCGACATTCACAGCCACACACACATAGCGGCCTGTATCAGATACATGAATGTTCTTCAGCTTAAGGACACGGCCTTCGTTTAGTATTTCCACTCCTTTCCCTTTGGCCACGGGGCGACCATCTTTCACCCAGGTCACGGCTGGTGGAGGGACACCTTGCACCTCACACTCCAAGGAAACACTCCTCCCTCGAGCCACAGCCACCTCAGTGGGCTGGCTGCCACTGCTGGATATGGACGGACGGACTGCAATGGGGGGACAGAAAGAGGACATGATTGGAAATGTGTGCTTTAAATCTAATGTAGGAATTATCCCCAGTCAACATGGAATAAATTGTGAGGTTGAGATATGATCTACTACAAAAGAGACCCAGGTGTACAGACATAGCATTACTATATTGACAAGTGGAATTCTTTGTTTCAATATGTCTCTGTAAGGTCATACCGAAAATACAGCTATCCACATAGTAATGGCAGAATGCTATACTTTCCACCTGGTTTTATTTTGGGAAGTTATATATAAGTATTCCCACTTATCATTTGCATATTTGATTTTGTTAGCAGAAGTAATTTAAAATAGACAGGAAAGTCTAGATGGGAGTAGATCACTAAGGAATGACTCCAACATTTAGAAAGACATGGATACATACGTCCGTGCCATAATTTACATTTGACCAAATATACTCTTTTCTCCTTATCATAAAAAAGGAGAGAATATTCGTCATGATTGCGTATCTACCATGCACCGTATTACTTGACCTTTTCGTGCTGCTTCCCTTCAGTGGCGCCCACTGCTCTTAGTAAAAGACCAAGTCTTTGAATGACTTGGCCCCGCCTACTTCTTGGATACCGCCGAGTCCTGCTCTTGACAGTGTATTGCCCAGTCTTGCCACAAAGCTGTGTGAAATGCTTTCTCCACCAACAAAAAAAATCCTTGTCTACTCTACCATATCCTTCAAATCTGAGGCTGGAGAAGCTTTCCCTGAAATCAGCAAACTGGCCACATGCTTTGGTTCTGACTTTCATCGCACTGCATTATTTTCATTTAAGTTAATTGGTTTGTAATGACACTTTGCTTTATGGTTAGCTGTTTGATCTCTCTCTCCTCTTCCAGGCCTGCCCTGTTCAATAGAAATGTAATGTAACTCACATATGTAACTTTAAACGTCAATTTTAAATGCATATTTAAAAAGTAATGGAAACAGATGAAATTAATTTAGTAATATCTAACCCAACATACCCAAAAGGTTACCATTTCAACAAGTACTCAGGTTAAATGTATTAATAGAATATTTAAATTTTGGGGGAAAAGTCACTGAAATTAGTATGTGTTTTACCCTGACAGCACATCTTAATTTGAAGTGGCCACATTGCAGGTGTTCAATAACCACATGTAGCTAGCAGCACTGTACTGGCTAAGGCTGCTCTAAAGCATATTAATGATGAACTCTAGGACTATGTTTGTGTCTGTTCATTGGCACATAGCGGGCACTCAGTAAATGTTTTGCACACAGCAGGAAAATAAAAATGAGGCTGTGGGTTGGTTTAGTGTGTGCATGTGTGTGTGTGTGTTTATTTGATTGTTCTAATTTTCCTGCAATAAACAGACAAGGATGAACCAAAACATAATGCTGCAAAATTACAGGAAATTTTGCTAAACATAAGTATCAAAATGTGAAGCTATTGTTTCTCAACATATCCTCCACGTAGGTCTTCTGAAAGCTGTTTTCAATCTCTCTAAAGCCTCCTCCAAAATAGTCTTGGAATAGCCAATGTACACCACATTAGACCAGCAGTGTGTGCATCCTACAGAAATTCAACTTGCACACCTTTTCACTGTTCTTAAATTTTGGATCTCAAAAGAAGTCAGAAAGGGCAAGGTCAGGGCTGTAAGGTAAATGAGATAAGGTTTCCCCAGGAACTTCTTACCACCCTGGAAGAATGAGCTGGTGTATGGTTGCAATGAGGAAATTTTCACTTCGCAGCTTTCCTAGCCTTTACCTTACCAATGCATTTTCTTAAAATGTCTTTCTAATAAGCCCCTGTGGAGATCCTGTGTCCTCTGAGAAAACATCTCAAGAATGCGAGTTTGCCTCCTGCCTTGAATTTCACTGGCAGAGGAAATGCCCCGTGAAGCCAGTGTTTAGATTGAACGGTTTTTTGAAGGCACTCTAACCGGACGAAGTCAAGTGTATTCCTGAGTGTCTGCAGCCTCCACTGACCACAGAGCCACATTTTGTTTGTAATCCATGTGTGTGTGTATAAACTGGAGTTCTAGAAGCAATACTTCTGCAATACGGAAAAGTAATTTTTTCAATTTTAAAATAGGAAAAAATGTATTAGTGGAAGGTTATTTTACCATGTTGCTGTAAAAGAGAGCAGACAGACAAAACAGAGAGTCAGGGGAACGCGGGAGACCCTCAACAGGAGGAGCGTGCACAGAGGCTGCAACAATGGGCTCAAACGCGACGACAGTTGGGAGGCTGCCGCGGGGTTGGGCAGTATTTCCTCTGTTGTACTCCAGTCCCATTTGTGCATGAGTCTGAACTAACTGGACCAAACCTAACTAAAACCCATTTAAAATAATGCTATTATATGTTCTAGCAAACATACATAACCCCCTTCCCACCGCTTTTGCTCTTCTTTCGACTGAAGGAAATTGTAGTAGGATACCGTGGCAAACCTTGCTATTGGCTGATGCACAGTCAAATCCAACTCTCTTCTTCCTTCCAGCATTCAGGAGAGAGTTTGAAAGGGTTACTGTTGCTTGAAACAGCTTCTTTGAAAATCGTGATGGCCATGAGAATCAATTCAGGCCAATAAAATCTAAACATAAATCTGCTACGAAAATTTTGGAAAAGGCCTGCTTTTCTGGTGAAAGACAAAGATACTATTCTTCTTGTGGCCTTCAGCGTGGACTCTACCCCAAAGCTACAGCAACCATCTTGAGGCCATAGACGAAGGGCCAAGCGACTCCTGTGACTGCCAATCTGGCAAGTCTCAGAAATGAGAGACTAAACATCTACTTCTTTGCCACCAATGATCAATTATTAAGTTATCCTGAAGCTGAATTCACCTGATACAGACTGTAAACAAGACAAAACAAAAATGAAACCAACTCTAATAGAGATGTATTACAGTGTGAGAAAAAATAAGCTCGTGCCGGTGTTCCTGTACCCTAGTGACAGTTCTACTACCTACAAAGCATACGACATTGGTCAGCCACAGAAATCTCCCTGGGCTTACGTTTCCTCATCTGCAAAATGGATGCAATAGTTTCTGTCTGATGCAAAGATTACACGAAATAATTAAAATACTGCAAATATTATGAAATAGCTCACATTTAAGATTCTTTACGTTTAGATAGTTTTAAATGCTCTAAATATACATATGCTAGCATCCTCCCTTTCCTCCCTCTCCACAGCGGACACGCACACTATCCAGCTCCTACCAAATTAGTTAGTTTGCCATTGCCAGGTTGATATGCGGGGGCAGTTAGATTGCTGAATAAATAAGTCATAAAAAATAATTGCTTACTAGTATTCCAACTCAATTTAAAGTATTGTTATCATATAACCATACTATTTTGAAAGACCATAAAGATAAGGGGGGAAAAGAAAATAGGAAGGGTTGTACTTCTTATAAGTAAATGATACCAAAGTCTGACTAATCATAACTTACTGTAAACCTGCAAGTTGTAGTCTTTTTTTGTGGTTCCAGCAATATTTGAAGCTACACATGTATAGAGTCCTGCATCGGATTTTTCAGCAATTGAAATCTGTAACTGCCTGCCTCCAGATAAAATTCTGACTCGCCCTGCAAAATCAGCCAAGACTGGGGAGCCTGCAAAGAAAAATCAAATGGCAGAAAGTATTTGAGTCTGGCATATAAAACATGCTGTATGCATATTCTCTATATTTATTTATTTTTCTATTTCAAGTACACAAATGGAAGATTATGTAGTTTTACCCAGACATGCCGCCCCGAAAAAAGGTGGGGCGTGTGTGAAAAAGGGGTTGGGCAAGGGAGGAGAAAGAGAAATGCTTACCAACATTTAGTTCTGAAATTTTTTTCTTTTGATCTTTCATATTTGGAAGAAAACACTTCAAATATGAAATTTAAAAGTAGCAAACCAAAATGACTTTTAGAGTCAGCTATGGATTTCTATAATCTTTCTGACACTGAGGGATTCCTGTGGGCGCTCGGGGTAAAGCACAGGATTCCACGGCTGGCCGTTCAAACGCATCACACACTCCACGGGAGAAAGGGGACGTTGTCCCTTCCCGTAACGTCCTACCGACGCTGAACTCTTACGAAGCAGTTCTATTTCGTTGTGAAGGGTTGCTATGAGTGGGAATTGACTTCGGCAACGGGTTTGCTTTATTTTTAGGTTGGTCTGACACAAGGCACAAATGAATATTTTTGATACATAAATTTAAAATCTGTTCAACGGAAGAATCCAGTCTTACAATGCATCTCAAAGTTGTTATGCATAGAGAAAAATGTTGCTGTGGAATATGATTATTTTAAATCTATTTAAAGAAGTACAATTGTTTCCTTAAATTTTGTATAGCTGTCGAATTAGGCATTTCATTATAAAACACATCAATTAATGTAGAAAATTAATGTCCCCTGGGGAGCAGTTAAAATTTTGAAAGAGGACAATTTTATGCAAGTAATGCTCATTGCACATTTAATATAATTATAAATATACTATACCATTTATATAGCATACTTTATACTATATAGTTTGGTATGTAAATTGCAGGAAAGTTTCTTAATATAGTGAAATATTTGTAAATTAAAAAAAAAATAATGTCAAATGATAGAAACTGACCTTTCTTCTTCCAAATGAGATTTGGGGGTGGAATACCACTAGATTCACACAAGAGAGTAACAATGTTTCCTTCAATAACTGTAAGTTGAGCAAGTTCATCAGAACCATAAATGTTTGGTGGTACTGAAAAAAATAAAAACTAGTTTTACCTTTATTCCTTATACACTTTTCCAAACATATACATGTTAATCAGCACCAACATTAAGAATCACCTTTAAGATGTAAAACAAATATATGACAAACATCCTTTTAATACACAAAATTTAAATAATCAAAATATCCATAGTAGTAAAGTAAGAGAAAAGAAGCTGAAATGGGTATTTCAAAACTTTGCATTGAATGTGTATGGCACTTAAGTGTTTAAATTTAACTTTACCATTACTGCCAGGCCAAGCGTGAGCTCTCAGCTGCTGAAAAGGATTGGGAAACATCAGAAAATAGTATATACTGAAGAGCAAGAGATTTACTCTGTGAAACAGGCATCCTCTGGATTTCATAGTCTTTCTTCCCACTTGTCTAGCTTTTCCTTGAGACCTTCATAGTGAATCCTGATTAATCAGTCTTCTAAGAAGCCCAAGTGCACAGAGCTGAGAAAACACTCTTCTGAGGTCACTTCCTTGTTGGTAGTTTTATCAGGTAGTAGGTGCTTCTGAGAGATGAAGGATAGGAGACAGCTCCTTGCTCTCCAGTGAAGTTGCCAGTAATTGCTCAGATATTACCATGTAAAGGTTTCGATTCCTTCAAGGTTCATGCTACCGGTTTAATTCTCTCACTCTTTTTAACCATCTTGAGGAACTCTGTAATTCTTCCTCTGCTCACTGAACAATGTGGTGCCTATTTTATTTTTTATTTTTTGTTTAAAAAATCATTTTATTGGGGGCTCATACAGCTCTTGTTTTTTTCTCATTTTGTTTTTTTTTTTCTCTTTAACATTTTAATAGGGGCTCATACAACTGTTATCCCAATCCATACACACATCAATTGTGTAAAGTGCATTTGTACATCGTTTCTCAAAACATTTTCTCTCCATTTAACACCCGACATTAGGTCCTCATTTTTCCCCTCCCTCCCCGCTCCCCTCTCCCTCATGAGCCCTTGAGAGTTTATAAATGGGAATTTTGTCATATCTCGTCCTGTCTGACGTCTCCCTTCACCCACTTTTCGGTTGTCTCTCCCCCAGGGAGGAGGTCACACACAGCTCCATGTAATCGGTTCCCTCTTTCCTACCCATTCTCCCTTTACCCTCCCTGTTTTGCCACTCACACCACTGGTCCTATAGGGCTCATCCGTCCTGGATTCCCTGCATTTTCAGTTCCTATCTGTACCAGTGTACCTCCTCTGGTCTAGCCAGACTTGCAAGATCAAATTCGAGTCAAGGTAGTGGGAGCGGGGAGGAAACATTTAGGAACTAGAGGAAAGTTGTATTTCTCATCTTTGTTAAATCGCACCCTGACTGGCTCATCTCCTCCCTGAGACCCCTCTGCAAGGGGATCTCCAGTGGCCTACTAATGGGCTTTGGATCTCCACTCCGCACTCCCCCCATCATTCACTATGGTAAGATTTTTTGTTCTGATGATGCCTTACACCTGATCCCTTCGACACCTCATGGATGCATAGGCTGGTGTGCTTCTTCCATGTGGGCTTTGTTGCTTCTGAGCTTGATGGCCGCTTGATTACCTTCAAGCCTTTAAGACCCCAGATGCTATACTTTTTGATAGCCGATGGTGCCTATTTTATACTGCCTCGTCATGTCTCATCATACCTCATCCTGTATGTGAATTTGCTATCAGTATAGCCGGGAAAGAATCAGTATCACAACATTTTTCTGCTCATCCTTTTCATTTCCCTAGCAAAAGTCACATCAATAATCCTTGTCATCAACAACAGCATCCTTCATATTTATTTATAAATCTGGCCATTCTCTGAAACTCCCCTATCTATGGTCAACTCAATGTAGGCTGCCTGTCTTAGCCTCACCAGGGTGTCCATTGGTTGCCTTCCCTTAGACCAAGGCCCCATCACAAATTCTCAACAACCCTATCCCCCTTGTGCTAGCTCATCAACTGCAGACCAATCAACCCGCTCCTGTCTTCTTCTCTAGTTCCTGTAAGCCAGGTCCACGGGTGTCAGTGGCCAGACTCAATCTGTCTCCTAATTGCTGCATTTCTCCCACTTCCACACAACAAGTGGATTCAGGTGGTCACCCAGCAAGCACCTCAGCCCAACCACAGGCTTCCTTCAATGTTCAGTCTCAGCGCAGAGTTCCTTCAGGGATCCAGATTTTTTCCAGCCTCTGATAAAAATTACCAGTTCAAAGTTCAAATATCCAAGGAGTTCCATTTTTTCCCCTCCAATCTGTCAACAGCTGTTAGGAAGATCTCTTGGAATGAAAATATCCTGAGTACTCCAAAGCACTGTGTGGGGCATATCCTTTCAGAATCTTTCTTGCAGGCATGTCCTAAACCCATCTAAAGATCAAAGTAATGGTTCGAGGCAAGTGGATTTACAAGCTCTCCACTTTTATACCTCCCCATATCGTCTCTATAAATCCTTATATCAACAATAATAAGCAGAAAAATCAGTATAAACAAAGTAGAACCTGACACTAAACTCAATTTTAGAAGCAGTCAAGTTCAATTCCTATTTAACCCACCCTAATCCCTATCTAAACTATTCCATTATACAAAAATATGGAGGTAGGTCTCTGAGAGCATTAAACCAGAGCCAGGCTTTCTGTCAGCCATTTTGACCTTTTGCCAATCATTTTCCTTAAGCAGCATGGTTTCTGAGAAATTCAAATGGCTACTTCTACCTCTGAGCTCAAAATATACATTAATCACATTCATTTTTGCTATTTCATAAAGGAATTACCAAAGACTACAACCAAGCAAAATAATCAAAACTTAAACTTCCCATATTCTTTCCAGAAAACAACCCAATAAACTGCATGGACATATCTGACTTCTGGCTAGTCAAAGAAGAAACACTACCATGAGGTGGAGGTCAAAGAAACATCCACTCTCTAGCTTCATGATTTGTTTTTCTAGTACCCCACTTCTAGGGTACCATAATGTGTTAGTCCGGGTAGACTAGAGAAACAAATTCATGGAGACGCGTATGCAAATAAGAAAGAGGTTTATACACAAGATCAATTGAATATTGAGAAAACATCTCAGCCCAGTTCAGAACAAGTCCATAAGTCCAAATATTAGTCCATATGTCCAATATCTATACATAAAGTCCTCATTCAGACTCACAAAGTACATGCAATGATGCCAAATACAAGAGGATCACAGGCCTGTGGGTTGGAAGTCTTGTGGATCCATTTGCATTGTAGGCATCTCAGTGCTGGCAAGGGTCTCCACGTGGCTTCTCTGGCTCCAGAGGTCTGGTTGCATCATGATAGGACCATGTGACTTCTCCAGCTTCCAAAGAGTAGTGCCGTGTGTCTAGTCAGTAAGGCGGCTCTCAGGGGGTGAATATTATCAGTAGAGAGTCTCCAAGGGTATGAGCCAAGAGAAAGAGAGAGAGAGTCTGTCTCCTGCTCCAGGGAGGAAATCCAGGAATTCCCAGAATTCTCAGGAGAAGGCCATGCTCACACAGAGGCCTCATTGACTATGATCCGATTGACAGAGCAGACTCCACCCCTTCACTCTTAATCCTCTCCAGTCCCAAATTGACACCATATTATGTAACCACATCACTGTTCTATTTGTAAAAAAATGTTTTGAATACAATCTTACACATAATAGTAAAATTTGGTGCATGACCACAATTAACTAAAATTTAAATAAATAAAATAAAATTACGAAGGACTTAACATGTCCTAAATGAACTGAAAAATAGTGTTTAATATAAAAATCATTGTGCTGGAAATGGAATCACTTCTTTACAATTAGCAGCTAGCCATATTGAGGTAATGGTAGTGATTATTTATAAAGATTACCTTAATTAGTCATAAATGGTAAAATGCCAAGTAGGACAATAGATTTCCTCTCTGGTCAGCTCGGCTTCTATCATGCAAGCATTCATGTTCACATAAACACATACACGCATGCACTCATTCATGTGTACATTATGCCATCTATAATTTGGTATACTCATGTAATTTCAATTGACCAATTCACTACTAATTCTGAGAGAAAGTTCAATAACTGTAAGAATTTCATTGTAGATGTTGAAGGGTATATTACTCAGATACAGAGAACAGTCATACTATATGAAGTTATGACGTGCAACATATTGAGGCTGAGGAAGTCTAATGACAATTGCTCTTCAATTAATTATATGGCACTCACCATGGCACAAAAGATTCTAAAAGCACTTATGTGGTGTCCACCTAGGTGTTACAACTGATTATACTTCTATAATTGTAACTTTAAGAATGGTCACAAAGAATAAAAGCTACAACCTTTCACTTCATAGTGGTTTGTTCACACTTACCCCAGATGTTGACATTATAGTTTTTCTCATTTTTTCCAGCAACATTTGTTGCTTCACATGTGTAACGACCACTGTCTTGTGCCTGTGCATCTTCAATCTGAAAACAGAATCGTGCTCTGAAACCAGCTTCTATTTCACAAATAATTGGGGATTTTCTATCCATGTATCTGTGTCTTCTTATTTTTATTTTTAAGAATATTAAACATATACAAGTAGAGAAAGAAAAATAAAATAAATGGCTAAAACAATATATGCACAAATAAAATATGTATGGAAATTAGCATGTGATTTTAAAATAAGTTTTCAATGAATAATTGATGAACATCCAAAAAAGGAGGATCACCTGGATCGGAGTGGTCACTGGAAATAGTCAGCATAGGAGTGCAGAGTAGCCACTCAGTAAATACTTGTTAGTTGATTGATGTGAACAAATAGGACTGGATTATAATCAGAGCATATATAGATAATTAATGTATATCAGACCTGAAGAAGTACTTAAAATCCAACCTCCTCATTTTACAGAAAAGGACTTTCAAAATCAATAAAAATACTTTAATGAGGTAAAATCTCATAATTAGTGTCATAACCACTCACATCCAGGCTTTGGATCATAAAAGTTAGTAATCACAAGCCTCCACATATAGAATTAGCAAGAGGGATTAATATTTATTGAGTGTCTACTGTACACAGGCAAAGAAAGCACTAAGATTCTGTTACTTAATCAGTTAAATATATGTGTGAATTGTTTGAGTAACCATAGTATATAACCTCATAAAAACTAGGCTGATTTAAATTAACCTTGGCAAAAGCTGGTTATATGACAGACTACAGCAGTGGTTCTAAACCTTCCTAATGCTGCAACCCTTTAATGCAGTTCCTCGTGTTGTGGTGACCCCCAACCATAACATTATTTTTGCTGCTACTTCATAACTGTAATTTTGTTACTGTCATGAATCGGGCCACTCCTGTGAAAGGGTTGCTCAATGGGGTCGCGATCCACAGGTTGAGAACCTCTGGGCTATCAGGTTGATATGAGACAACACTGACCTAATGGCATTGCGTTTTTTTGAGGATAGGCTATGGAGCCTGCATGCTGAACTCTCGCTTATTTCCAATGTGGAAATTCAATCTCTGGATTTCTTCATCATCACGTATCTCCTGCTTTCCCAGCTCCATGAGGATCTGTGTTCTGAAGGTAAAGGAATGCTATTCTAATGGAACTTTACTAAGATGGCCCTAACCACACAGAACTCTCTCCTAGCAGAGCCAGGACTTGTGTTCATACAATTAGGTTCCCCTTTCAGTCAATGTGAGCTCGGGTTCTGGGGCAACACAGGCTTTTGCAGTCACAGCGTCAGTGATTGACTTACTCCTTTTCCGCTCTACCGGCAATTCCGATCATTCTCTCCTCACCCCGCTCCATAATCACAGGATCTTCACGCAGAAGGTCTTTGGGGTTTTGCCTCTCCCCTGTACTTGCATGTTCCCTGCACAAGGGTTCAGTTCTATTGCCTTCCCTAAGCACTAATTCTCACTCACTGCCAAGGGCTGGATTCCAACTTACCGGGACGCTACGGGACAGGGTGGAACTGCCCTTGTGGGTTCTGAGACGGTAACTTTTCTTTTTTTTCTCGTTCTGAGACTTGTTTTTCTCCAGGGTGTGTCTGGTGGTTTCGAACTGCTGACCTTGTAGTTAGCAGCCCAATATGTAACCAGGGCTTCTCCTCATTTTTTTCCTCAAGAATTAATTTGATTTGCTGGTTAACTTTCCTTTACCAAGAAACTTTGTGGTGATCTGTTTAATAGCATGGACACTGTATTCTATTTTGTTGACTTTGTAGCTGTGTGAAGATTAATTAACCATTTGTTCAATTTTTCTATGGGCTCATTAGGCGGGGCATGCAAACATTCCAATGGTCCACTGATATCCTCAGTTCTAATTCCTCACACTGCCTTTTTCTGTCAATTCTTCTTTCACTTAAATAGACGTCAGCATTATTACAAAATATATGTACTTTGCTAAATTCTGTTTCAGTCAAAGTAGCTTATTCTCTTTGTTTAATCGGCATTTTGTCTTTAAAGAAAGGAACTCTCGTGGTGTTACTGGGCAAACATTGGAAGTGCAGAGTCAGCAGCTGACACCCAAGAGAACGATGATGCTGTCTCCTGGCTTAAAGGTTTACAAAAAGCCTAGGACTCCTGTAGAGGGTCAAGATGCGTTGAAACAGACTTGATGGAAGTGGGTTTTAGATCCTTAAAGAGGCAAATAGTCTTCCAAGACTTAGCCAATCAACCACAGCATCACCTGTCCACTCCCCTGCTCTGACATATACTGTGTGTATCATCCACTTGGCAATAAACTGAATATCCCTAAACTTATTGCATTTTAAACTGGACAATCATTTAATTTTTCATATAAAATTAAATTTATATGGGCAACTGAAAGATACTCAAGGGCAGTAAATATATCTTACAATTTTTTGTCTAGCCATCAGAGTACCTAGAATGGGTATTTGCTTGAATGACTAAGAGGTATACTTTAAAGTATTTCAGAATACCTTCCTGTGTTCACTTTTTGGGATGCCTTTTAGCTAAAAATGTTAGTAGAAAATTAAATATATAAATAGCTTAAACATCCAAGTGGAAAATATTATTATCCTCAGTAAGCAAATGGTTGCTTGGAAAACATGAAAAAAGGTAGACCATTTTAAAAGGGGCTGGGGCGGAAACCAAGGAGCCCTGGGGGCACAGTTGGTTCTCCACCCACTGCTAACAGCAAGGCCAGTGCTTTAAACGCACAGCAACTCCTCAGGAGCAAGTTCAAGCTCTCTGCTCCTGTAAAGATTTACAGCCTTGGAAACTCCATACATGGTTGCTCAAAGTCAGAATAGATTTGATGGCAGTAGATTAGTTTTGGTTAATACCTAGCCATATGTTTTAAAATAACGGAAGGAGAAATAAATGAATTAATAACTTTACCTTTAAGACACTTCCATTTTTAGAGATACTGAGGCCTGGTTTCTTCAGCAAGGGTCGGACATCTTTGAACCAAGTCAGAGTAGGTGGAGGAATAGCATCACTCTGGCATAGCAGCTCCACACCTTGACCAATGAGGACAGAAATGTTCTGTTCTTCTCCCATAATGTTTGGTGGAACTAAATGAAAAATAGGTTCTCCATCAAGATAAAACAGGGCAGCAGACTTTTTATCTTAATTGGACAACACAGCACATTCTGAATGACCTTATTGGTTATTTTGAGATGAAAAATTAGAATTATTCTAACATACTCTCTTTGTAGCATATGGTTCAGGATGAAGTATTATTAAGAGATTAATATATTTCCGTTGAACAGAAATCATTCTTAAAACGTTTCTCATAGAAAATATGTAGTACTTGAAGTTCTTCCCAAGTACGTATTTAAAAAAACTTCTACAAGTAGATGTTGCCTTTTAAGGTTTTCAAAGCAAATTTCTTGTGAAATATTTTGCAAATATACTTCACATGCATTTGTGTAGTTTCTGGGGATTGTTTTTTGCAGAAGAAAGCAAATTCGTAACAGCAGAGTGAGGGGAAATCCCAACAACTGAAAAAGGTAATAAATTATCCAAATTATCTAGGTCTATCACACAGTGTTTGAAACATAGAATTATGAGAAATAATGGCTTGTTCATGATATGCTAGCAAGGCTTGGAGTCTTTGGACTCATCATTTAGTGTTCTTTCCAGTTTTCCAGGGTTTCTGTTAATTTTCTGCAGAATGAGACCACGTGAAATAAATGGATCAATAAAAAATAAGCTAAAACAGCAGTCAGTTGAGCATATTTCTAAAATGACATAAAAATATAAAATCAACTGAAATTTTAAAAAGAGTAAAATGATAATTTCCTGGTTATAAGAATTGTCAAATGCTGAAATGTGGAAGTTTTTGGAATCTCTCTCCTCCTTTGAGTGCACTGAAGACCAAACAACCATCTATCTTAGCTGGCTTAGCTGCTACCTTGCCAAAAACTAAAGGGTGGGCTGCATAATCCCTCAAGAATTCTTTCAGGCCCCTATAGTAATTAAGGAAACACAAAGACATGATGAATTCAGACCTGTTATCAAAGGACCATTCAAACAAGCATGAATAGAAATTTCCTTGACCATTTCTTTCCGACCCTTTTAACTAATTATACTTGAAGGAAACATCGTTATAGAGAAGTTGCATTTAATTTCAGTAACATTCTAATTTGAGTGATCCCTAACACCTAGCAACAATGTACGAGTATTTCTATAATTGTGAGAGTTCTCTACTACCCCGGCACTGTCTGACTGCTATGTTCAAGTTCGGTGGTTCAAACCCACCAGTCGATTTTGGGGAGAAAGAGCAGGCTATCTGCCTCTGTAAAGACCGACAGGCTCAGAGACCCTCAATAGGTGCCTCTGAGGGGGACAGACTCAGTAGGAGTGGGGCTTTTTTTTTTTTATGGCAACTACGCAGGGGAAAGGAACACAAATGAAAAGTGAGTTTTCGTGTGCTGCTTTGGGTGTAGGATATGTGCTAAACCCAAAAGAATTGATAGCCAAGAAAAAAATCCCTGCAAAGTGACTAGAATAGACCAATAGAACATTTTTGTGCAGATTCATGATAATCTGTCTACTAAATGCAATAACACAGGTAGACATCGGGCTTTTGATAAATTCAAAGTAATCTGTGCAGGGACAGAGAACAGATAGATTATTTTTAGACGTGACATAGTAGGTAAAAAGACACAGTCTGTTTAAGATAAAAACTACTAAAATATTAGCAATATATGCATAATTAGTGCTACTTTGTTGTTTTTTTTAAAGCATTTTATTGGGGGCCCATACAACTCTTATCACAATCCATGCATACATTAATTGTGTAAAGCACATTTGTACATTCATTACCCTTATCATTCTCCAAACATTTGCTCTCCGCTTAAGCCTCTGGCATCAGCTCATTTTTTCCACCTCTCTCCCTGCTCTCCCCACCCCATGAACCATCGATAATTTATAAATTATTATTTTGTCATATTTTACACTGTCTGACGTCTCCCTTCACCCACTTTTCTATTGTCTGTCCTTCAGGGAGGAGGTTATATGTAAATACCTGTAATCGGTTTACCCTTTCTACCCCACCCTCCTGGTATCACCACTCTCACCACTGGTCCTGAAAGGATCATCTGTCCAGGATTCCCTGTGTTTCCAGTTCCTATCTGTACCAGTGTACATCCTCTGGTCTAGCCAGATTTGAAAGGTAGAATTGGGATCATGATAGTGGGGTGGCGGGGAGGAAGCATTTAAGAACTAGAGGAAAGTTGTATGTTTCATCGTTACTACACTGCACCCTGACTGGTTTGTCTCTTCCCCACAACCCTTCCATAAGTGGATGTCCAGTTGCTTACAGATGGGCTTTGGGGTCCCCATACCATACTCCCCCTCATTCACAATGATATGATATTTTGTTCTTTGATGCCTGATACTCATCCCTTCAACACCTCGTGATCACACAGACTGGTGTGCTTCTTCCTTGTGGAATCCCTTGTTGCTTCTCAGCTAGATGGCCACTTGTTTACCTTCAAGCCTTTAAGACCCCAGACGCTGTATCTTTTGATAGCCGGGCACCATCAGCTTTCTTCACCACATTTGCTTATGCACCTGCTTTGTCTTCAGTGATTTTGTCGGGAATGTGAGCATCATGGAATGCCAGTTTAATAGAACAAAGTATTCTTGCATTGAGGGAGTACTTGAGTGGAGGCCCAATGTCCATCTGCTACTTTAATACTAGACCTATAAATATATGTGCATGGATATATTTCCCCATCCTCATATATAAATATATTTACATATGTACATGCCTTTATTTAGACCTCTATAAATGCCCTTTGCCTCTTAACTCTTTCCTCTATTTCCTTTGACTTTCCTCTTGTCCCACTATCATGCTCAGCCTTCATTTGTGTTTCAGTTAATTCCTCTTGGTTACATTACCCTTGATCAAGCCCTACCAGGCCTCCTACACCCTCCTCACCACCAATCTGAGTCACTTGTTCCCTTGTCCCTGTGTTTGTTAGCATCACTTCCTTTCCCCGCACCTCCACCTCTCCCATGTTCCCCTGGAATTATTGGTCCTGTTGTTTTCTCCTCCAGATTGTTCATCCAGCCTATCTTATTTAGACAAAGCTGTGGTGATAATAACATGTACAAAAACAAGACAGAGCAAAACCAAGCAACAAAAGAAAACAACAACAACAAAAAGACAATGGCTAAAAAACCCCAAACAAACCAAAAACATATCACAACAACAAAAAAGAAGAGCTTGCAGTTAGTTCAAGGACTGTTTGTTGGCCTTTAGGAGTATTTTTTGGTCAAGTCTGATGGGGTGCCAAGCCCTGGCCCCAAAATCTATTTTTGGTATTCCCTGGGGACTTCGTTGCTCTGTTCCCCTTGCTGTTCTGTTGCACACCCTTAGTATTTTGCCTCGGTGTGGTGGGATCAGATCGGGCGGATTTCCCACACTGTGTCTCCCGTGCTGTCTCCTGTAGGGATATGGGTCAGTGAGGGATGTCATGTCTCAGAGTGGGGCAGGCCATATGGTCTTCTCTGTGGATTCGCTCCTCTGAGCGGGCATATCGTCCTCAAGGCTTGGTGGACCAGGATGTGCTCTACTCTCTCTTCCTACCCCTTCATTTGCTCCTCTGTGTTCTGATTAGACGTGTCCCTCAACCTGAGCTACAGCTTCAGCTCTGTCCTCTGAAATAAATTCTTATGGGGGGCTGCTTTCTAAAATATCATTGAAACCAGATAAATCCACAAGTCTTTATCATACTTAGGAAGCTCTCAACTAAAGAGCTGATTTCACAGCTTGGAAATAAGTTAGGGCAAAGTCTGGTCTCACTGGATTAAAAAAGTACCATAACTGTATAAAATGTTTCTCTTAGATTATTTGCAAAATGCACAAAAGAGCAGGAATTTTTAATGATTGTTTATAAAAGCAAAAATCAGAAACAACTGAAGACAGCATCATGCTAATTTATTTCCAAATATTTTTCTTTCAATTACATTTCCTTACAGCTAAATGAGTTGAATCAAGTTCAAAAGAAAACCAGATTTTTAAAAGTGAGAGGGAAAAATATGCAAAAACAATGCAGTATTTGTTTTGTAAAGAACATAAACTAAAGAATCTAATTATAGGCTATATATTACCAAAACATGTCTAGTTTGTATTTTTTATGTCCTGTCTCTCATCTCCAAGTCCTGTTCAGTCTGAGCGGAGAGCAGGTTCTACCCTTTGGACCCTCAGTTTCCTGAGATCGCCCCCACTTTGTTTTGTGGTTGTGTTGCTCAAGAAAGGATGAGCTCTGCACCAACTTCTCATCCTATGTTTCATACCCAATAATTTAATAACCAAAATCAGAATTGCCATAGGGTTATACTTATTGAGACACTGGAAAATGTGTAATTTCTAGGAAAGTTCTTTGAACTTCGTTTATTAAAAAACAAAGGTACCATGTGGATACAAAACTTTAAGAAATTCCATTATTGATGTGGTATCTTAGAATGTGAACATTGAATCTTTAATGAACTACTTTTGCAATTAGGAAAAGCACGTTTCACGACTTGCTATTTCTCCTACTATCCCCACACTCAACAATGTAAATCTGGTGGGGATTTTGTTCTGAGTGGTAATTGGCACAGCCCCTAGGCTCCCATGAAGTGTCGCGCCAGCACAATAAAGAGATCTGGTGGCACCGTGAGTTAGTTGTTGGGCTGAGAGCTCCACCAGCTGCTCCATGGAAGCAAGATGAAGCTGTCTGCTCCTGTAAAAAATTATAATCTCGGAAACCCTAAGGAGGCCATTCTACTCTGTCCTATAGGATCCTTAGGAATAGGAATCCAAGCTAGGATGTTGGGTCTGGAGACACAGAAGAGCTTTTGTGGCCCTGCCGGCTAAGTGCTGGGCTACTCACTGAAACTTCAGCTGCTGAAATCCACCACTGGCTGTGCGGAGACAGGTGGGGCTCTCTGGTCCCAGAAAGACCTACAGTCTCAGAAACCCTATGCAGGTTGCTATGAGTTGGAAGCAATTGTTTGGCAGTAAGCTTTGGTTTTTGATTTGGGGTTTGTGGTGTTTGTGTGAATTTATGTCAATGGTTAAGTGCTTGACTGTCAACAAAAACACACTGGGAGATCTGCTTCTGTAGAGATTTCAGCATTGGAAATTCTGTGGGGCAATTCTATACTGCCATACGGGGTCTTTCTGTCAGAATCAACTTGATACCACACAACAACAACAACTAAAACTAGGGTTCAATTAGGAACAAGATTGCCAAGGTTGCTACTACAAAAAAGAATATGATGTGTGGAACCAATTCTAATAGTAGAACATGTATTAAAAACAAATGTCAAATTAAAATCTGTTGTAAATTTATAATTATTCAATAGCTGACCATGCATATATGTTTAAAATGTTATGCACATATCCAAACTCAGCGTTCTTAAGTCAATTCCAACTCGCAGTGATCCTATGCAGAGTTTCCAAGTAAAAATATCTGCTGGAGTAGAGAGCTTCATCTTGTGGCTGCAGAGGGGTGGTTGGTTTTAACTGCTCCCCTGCAGTTAGCAGCCTACTGCCTGATCCACAGCACCTCTCGGGATCCTTTAAAGATACACATACAACCTCAAAAAATGGAGCTCAGTGTTGAACCTTTATATCAGGAGGAAAGGGTCTGGTTGTCTGCCTGATGGAGTAGTATAAAATTGTGGTAGCACATGACAGAGAATAGTGATATACTTTCTATACAAATCAGAAAAGTATCAGCTCTCTCATGTCCTACACCCACTTTTTTTTAAATCAATTTACTGGGGCTCATATAATTCATTACAATACATAGATCAATTGTGTAAAGCACATCTATGCATTTGTTGCCCTCATCATTCCCAAAATCCGCTAGCCTCTTGGGTTCCCGGAACCCGATAATTTTCCTTTTTTTCCCCCTCCCCTTCCCTTCCTCCTCCCCTCTCCCCCACGCACCGTTAATAATTTATAATTTATTATTGTATCTTATATTACACTGTCCGGCGTCTCCCTTCACCCACCCCTCTGCTGCCTACACCCACTTTATAGAATTGCAAGATCTGATTGCAGATTTTCCCTACTAACACTCAGTCAGTATCATTGCCACTTCCTATGTGAGCTTAGAAGAGCTGCTGTGTCACATACTTAGACCAATTGACTAATCATTCTTTGAGGATATTTGATATCGGCAACACTCTACTTCTTTATGGAATAGAAAAGTAATGCTAAGAGAAAAGGCAATTGGAGTATCTGGGGTTGAGCATCCTAAGACACTCTGTGATCTCAGCTACATAGCCATGGCATAACTGAAGCAGGAAGAGAAAAGCAGGACGTCTAGAGCCCTTTGGTAATCCCCCGCTCATGACTGGGGCATAGCCCTGTTATCTCCATTGGGTAGAGAAGCCATTCATGTTGTAAAAATGGATACTTTCATTAGAAATCTATGTCATACTATACAAGCAGCTCGTAATTATTACAGTTTCTTTTACAAACATAGAAATAAGTCTGCACGGTATAGAGGAAAATGATGCAGTCTTCTATTGACATTAGGAGTCAATTATTTGGAAGCAAGACAGTATTTAGGGGGCAAAACTACCATCAAATATTCTAGAGGCTTCAGAAGAAACAATTTCATTATCCAGTAGCTAAGAGAGTGTGTTATACAAATAACACATCCGAAAATATTTGAAATAATTTCGAATGTTAAAGGTATACTGGAATGTAAAATGGCAAGAATAATCTATGAATGGAGACCAATGAGGTTTGAACTTTGTTCTGATAGAAATTTGCTTCGATGGAATCAAATGTTTCCTTGTTACTTATTATGGCTGCAAAGTGGTAGGGAAGAAAATAAATTTATGTTTAAATTTTACTTCTCAAAGAATCTGTTAATTCATAGACATAGCAGTGATTGAAAAAAATCCTCATTATAAATGCAAACAATATAGTCAACCATTGAATAGAATAGGTGGAGAGAGCTAACTGAAAGGATGCTTGCTTTGCTGAAGAGATTATATCTTCCAGAATCAGAACTGCTATCTATAGTCATGTTCCTCAGCTGGATGCATGCATTTTAAATTCTCAGAATTATTTTTTTTTAAAGAAATAGATCAAAGAGGAAGGTGTAGAGGAAGAGATGACATGATATTGAGATCTGAGTTGATTGATCAGTAGTATTATTATTTCTATTATTTGTCATCCTTCATTGTCTTTCGATTCTGCATAACCTTATAATCTAAACACATTCCTGGCACAGCTGAACGAACTGCGAGAAGGTCTCACCATACACTTGGAGGTCAAAGTCCCTTTGTTTCTCCCCAGCAGCATTCACTGCCACACAGGTGTATCTCCCAGTATCACTGATCTGGGCACTGGTCAGAGCGAGGATTCGTCCCCCAGAAAGAACCTGTCGGTGACAAGGAAGCGAAATAACAAGTAGAGTGCTGAAAATGCTCAGGGTAAACAGAGTTTTTATCCCATTTTGGGCTTTTATCAGTGGATTTTTGCTTCTAGGAGGATAGTCTCTCGGGCTTTTAAAGATGCAATTCATTCTTCTACCTCCCAGTAGAAAGCCCTGTGATTTAAATCAAATTTGGTAACAACCACTGAAAACAAATTTTTGTTTCAAAATCAACTGAAGGTCAAACTTCATCTGTATTTACTCCAATCAGATTTATGAGAGGAGCGATGTGGGAACAAGAAGGAGGAGCTCATTCTCCTTCATAATTCTTCCTTGGGTGAACAAGGAAAGAGCAGTGAAATTAATTTGCCACATCCATTGCCCTCATATTTCATAGATCGAATTGTACCTCTAAAATATTAACTTTAACTATAGATTGCCTATGATAGAAGATACAGACAGTAAAAGGTTATTGAAATCCAGTCTCTGGCAAAATAAAATTGAAGCAAACTAATTTGAAACTGCATTTTAAAAATTTGAATCTGTTTAATACACTTAAAATGTTTTTTATCTAAGATTCGATTTGATCTCTAATGCTCTTCCCTTTTTCTTATTTTATTCATTGATATTATAGCTGTAAATACACTAACTTACAAAGTTCTCTAATTTGTTATTTCCAGACATTTAAATGAAATATTGCTATTAATTTACAGTTTTTATTGTTGATAAACCTTCCTATGTTTAAGGTATCTGTTTTGGTGGAGATGGTGGGAGGAGGTGGGAGTGAAAATGACAAATATCCAAAACAACTTGTCAAAATATAAAAGTGAAAGTACCAACATGTGAGTTAAGGCGACCATTCAAATGATCACACGTAAAAGTCCTGAGAGCGTAATGAATTGTTTGGAAAATCCTACGGTGTGACCTGATATTTGTGTATGACGTTGTACACGGGTTTGGGTGAGATTCGCTAATCAGTGCTCTTTCACAACTTTACCTGTTGTGTTTGCTATATTGAATGACAACGTACTAGATTTCATCAGAGAAATGAAAGAAGGTACCTGAATTCCATTAGCGAAACTGGAGACTGGGCTCCCATCTTTTAACCAGGTGAGACTCGGGGCAGGGATACCTCTGGCTTCACATTCTAATCTCACCAGATTATTAACCACCACTGCCACCATACTATTGCTGCCAGAAATCGATGGAGGCACTGAAAATTTAAAGTAAAATATGTTAACATCACAGAGCACTTCATGTCCAGACATTGAAAAAAGTACCTGCGGTCCTACAAAATCTCTTTGTAAGTTGTTAGTGCTGCTTTTTAAAGGCCTTTTATGAGGAATCCTTATGGTACAGCAGTTTTGCTTTGGCTGCTAACTGAAAGACTGATTCACACTTCCATAGTGGTGCCACGGAAGAAAGAGCTGGTGAGGGGTTTCGGAGGGATTACAGCCAACGAAACCTTGTGGGGTGGGTTTGCTCTGTCACATGATGTCCTCTGAGTCAGAATAAACTCATTAACACTCAATAGCAACAACAAAGATCTTTTACATTTCTCACTTGAAATTTGAATCAGAGAGTAGTCAGGCAAGCCTCAGTATCTCCATCTTACAAAGGAAGAAAAGGAGGTTGGCTACTTTGTTAGGAAATTTAGTTTTGTAACTTTGAAATTGTCACAGTTGAGGCTACGGTGTTCATTTATTGATATCTAGAAGTCTCTATCTATCTATCTTTACACACACACACACACACACACACACACACACACACACATATTCCCATCGAACACTATAGTAATATTAACCATCAACTTTTCTTAGGATAATTACTTGGGAATGCTTCGTAAACTAATCTATGATTCTGTTCAAGAATATTTATAAGCACATTCAGTATCATTTGTTTATAAAAAACATCCATGACAATTCCCACAGCTCATCTAAAACACATTTAAATTCAACAGTGTGTGAAAAGCAAGAATTTTAATAGGAATGGAACCTAAAACATTTATAGGTTTTATAATACTGGGCCCTGAAATAAAAAGGTAACACACTTTGTTGAAGCCTTATATCAGGATTTCATGGAAGCTCCGAATGATCTTGCACGTTTCCTAAGCCCAGCCCTCACCGTGGACCTGCAGATTGTAAAGTAACCGTGCTGCTCCGGCTAAGTTCACGGCCACACATTCGTAGATGCCGGCATCTGAGACCTGGGCACTTTCAATATCAACAATCTGCCTTCTGTCCAAGAAAGACACGCTGGCACCGGAGAGAGGACGACCGTCTTTGTACCAGGTGACAGCTGGGAGGGGAAGAAGACACTTGTAAAGCCTTACATCAGCCAAACTGGAGTTTAACGGAACATTAACAGTGTTCTTATTAATATGCTCATCACTCCAGTGGAAATTGTCCTAATACACATCTCTACAGGAGTGAGTATCAGGAAGAGAAATCTTTAAAGACCCAAATCCTTCTGAGCGTCATGAAAATGAATGTAAGGGGGAAATGATATATTTTTTTATTATCTTGACTGTCCAAGTAATCTTTTAGAGTGAAATTTCAACCTACACTACTTCTTTTTGTTGTTTATGTTCTTGGTAAGGAGCTCTGGTGGCACTGTCAGATGAGCATTGCACTGCTAACTGCAAGGTTGGTAGTTCAAACCACAAGGTCAGCAGATTGTCGGCTCCAGGGAGAAAGAGGAAGCTGTCTGCTTCCGCAAAGATTTAGTCTCGGGAACTCTAAACAGGGTCTGAGTCAGAACTGCCTCGATGGCAGTGATGATAGATTTTAATTGACATCCTTATCTATAAACACCTGATCATTAAACACAGTACTATATGAAGTGCTAGTCATCACAATGTTGCCATTGTTTGATATACATAATCTACCACTGGTGTGAAGGGTCTGCTTATATGCTGAGCTGCTAAATGAAGCTCGACAGCACCAGGCACGCTTGAGAGAAAGATAAAGCTCTCTACTCCACTGGTTACAAGCTCAGAACCACACAGGGGACATTCTACCCTGTCCTACAGAGTAGCCACGAGTTAGAATCTACTCAATGGCAATGAGTTTTAGTTTTGTTTGACCAGTGATGTGAAGCAATAAAACAAAATAATATTATCAACACAATTGTTGTAACCTAAAGTCAAATGAGTTATTTTCATTCAGATAATCTTTATAACCCAAAACATTTTCAACGTAAATGTTTGTAAAGCCCATGTGATGCTTGTGATCACAGTACTGATAATCTCAATAAGATCAAGGCATTCATATATTTTACACTGCTTACATTTAGAAATTATTTCATTCAACTAACAGCAATCAACATTTAAAAATCTCCTCCATCTTACTATATTTTTATCAATGCTGCAGTCGTATAATGTATTCAGTCACCCTCCTTGCTTGCTAGTAATTACCATAGCATGCTCATAAACACTTTCAGTTATTCCCAGAAATCTTAAAATGTGCATAAGTTACGGAGTCCAAAAGTAAACACACCAGGCAAAGGGTTTCCAGCTGCCTTGCACTCCAGCTGCACGGGGCTGTTCAGCACCACTGTCTCGTTCCGTGTTTTCCCTGCATGCTGCAGACCGGGTGCTTCTGGAATTAGACCCAACAGATAATTCACTCACTTAAGTTAAGATAACATATTTACATGAAACTGTTTGCTAAGTGGAAATTACATTTTTACCTTTCATTCTTTCCACATATATACACCGATTTATTTGGAATAAAGGTATACTGTTAAGGAGGTCTAGTGACGTAGTGATTACCCAGTGGCCTGTCAATTGCACAGTGAGCAGTTGAAAACCATCAGACTCTCTGAAGGAGAAAGTCAGGGCTTTCTTCTCTCGTTCAGGGTTACAATCTTGGGAGCCCACAGGGCAGTTCTCCCCTGTGCCGTGCACCACCGTGAGCAGGAACCGACCCTATGGCAGTGAGTTTTTGCTTTTGATTCAGTAGAAAAATTGGGCTGCTGAACGCAGGTGGGCCATTCAAACCCACCAGCCACTCCAAGGGAGGAAGATAGGGTAATAAAGAGAAACACATAGCCTCGGAAACCCCAAGGGGCATTTCCAGCCCGATAGGGCCTCTATGACTGAAATCAGCACAGCGGTAGTGAGTTTGGCTTGGTTTTGGGAATTAAGTAAAATTGAGATCAGGATAAACAAGCTCTTTCTGCTTTCTGCACTTTTCATTTCCCTGTGCATACACAAGAAAACCCTTAGAAAAGCGGATCAGCATGGCAGTAAAAATCATTTAACAACTATAATTTTATTAAAATTTCTGAGTTGGTACAACAGAGATCTGATTTAGGGGACATCTGCCTCTGAAGCTACACTTTTTCCTGAACTTGTCAAAAAAGGAGATCTAAGGTAGTAGTTTGTCGTTGTTGTTGTTGTTGATAAATGTTTTCTTTTGCATTTTTGTGCTGTTGTTTTTATTAACTCTTTACTCTGGAGTTTTAAAAAATTCATTTTCTTCCCTGTATTCTGAGTTATTTTCTTAGAACATGTCATTTTTTTAAGTACATTAAGCAGTGCCTTAAGATTTTCTTTCAGTATCACACTGTTTGGGTGACCTGTCTGATATGTTATTAACTGACCTGATTTTTATCCCCTAAGTCTGTCTTTGTTTTGCTTTGTTATGTAGTTTTCCCCATATGAGTGACTTTACACCTTTATTATTCTATTCATATTAATTTTATTAGAGTTGTATTGGGTTGTGGTTCAATAAAGCCTATGGAGTTTTTAGTGGCCTCACAGAAGTAGCCCCGATTGGGTGATAAGCATGTGCTTGTCTGCTGATGGAGACTTGGTGGTTGACATCAGCCCAGCAGCACTGACAAGACGGAAAAGACTGATTGTCTTCTTCTTCTGACTGCCTGCACCTACAAAAGTTATAGCCACGAAAACCCGAAGGGGCTGTACTACTTTGCCACAAAGGAATACTCTGAGTTGCACTGAACGGCAATGAGACATAATCTACTTTGAAAATATCACATAGACATTTGAAAAGAATATCTATATCCTCTATTAGTTATAACTATACACATACACATATTTCTAAACCAGGGTTGACAGTTTTATTTTCCAAATTCTTCATAACACTGTTTTCCGTTTCACTGTACAATTTCTGAGGGAGGTATATTAAAAATGGCACTTGGTAGATATTTCAAAGTTTGGGCCTTTAACATTTTAGACTTTATTCTTTAAACACTCACTGGAAGCCCTCTGAACTGATGTGCTCTTTGGAGGCTTTGACAATGTGGTTTCAGTAACGAAGCATTACAGTGGGAATAAGAAATAAGTATAGAGTGGAGTGGCGACTCTTCACTACACTCCTAACACCAGCGCTCTCTAGATGATGCCAATTTATGGAGACCCTACAGGACAGAGTAGGAGTGGGGTTCCACGGCTGCAAATCTTTACAGAAGAAGATCACCCCAGCTCTCTTCCCTGAAGCAGCGGACAGGCTCAAATAGCTGACTCATTTGGTTAGCAGCCACGTGCCCCCTATCTCTAACTACTGTGTGAACAAGGTTCCTTCTGACTACACTTTTTTTAAAAAAGCTACTTTGGTCAAGTTGATTCCCACTCAGAGACCCCAGCTAAGGTTTCTGAGTCTGTAAATATTTATGGGAACAGTCTCCTCCTTCTATTCAAGAATGGCTGGTAGGCTTAAACCTTTGACTTTGTGGTTAGCAGTCTGTTGCCCAACCCAGTGCTCCAGACCGCTGAAAATCTGCTTTTCCATAAAATAAACAAGAGCACTGGCAACAATTGTCTAGAATGAGCTTACTCTAGAAATTAAACAAAATCTTACAATAATCCTAGAAGTGTTCATTCAAGAAAACCACCTAGACCTTCTCATAGCAAACAGCAAATTTGGGGGCATCTGAGTGTTCTTTCTTTCCTTCCAGTAGTCCTTCAATCACAGTTAAAGACAAATAAAACCAAAGAGCAAAACAATCCTAGTAGCCAGGGGAGGAGATAGAATAATTTTTGAGCACTTCAAAGGCATTATTTCCAGAGAATTGTTACTAACTTCTCTGGCACATCCCTAGAAATCCCCTCTGGCCTTTACTTGATCATATCAGCATGCACATGCAGCCTTTACCCCAGCACAGAATCAGGAGCAATTATTTAACATGGTAGCTGCTTAACACAGAGAAAAAAAGATTTGAGCAAACACTGACTTAAAAAAATGTGAAGGAAAAGCAAGGGAATGAAAAGCATGAAGGGAGTATTGAAAGCTCTAAGAGAAAGACAATGAAGTCCCATAGGTTTGCGAGTCCTAGGACCAGAGAGATCTGAGAAGATCTTACACAGCCTCACCTCTGGCTGACCTTGAGACTCTACAAGTGCAGGCTAAAGCAGAGCTGTAAATTGCTTGGCTGAGTACTTGCTTTGGCAGCACGTCTATTAAGATTGCCTCGCTGAGTGTTGAAAGAGTGTCCAAACATACACAACTAAGACCCTTGTGAAGGCTACAAGATTTATTGGTTCCAGGAATGTAAGAAAATGTGTGCAAAAATTAGCTGGCCACTAAGTTAACCCAAAACAGACTTCAGAGGACAAATGAGACGTAGAATGTACAGTTTACAGGATTTTCTCAGGAAAATCACTCTTTTAGTCTCTTTTGTTGCCATTATATATTATCTCAAACTCTGTGGAATATGTTCATGGAGGAGAAACAGCTTGGAAAAGCGGGTGAAAGTGATCGCACAACTTGAAGAATGCAAGCAAAGTCAGTGAACTGTGCATATTGAACTACTGAATTGGTGGACATTCTCCTGTGTATATTCTCAATGATAACAAATACATTATTAAAACAAATGACACAACCACGGTAGAAAAAAACAATATAAATTTATTAAAATTTATCCATAGAGCAAAAGTCCAGTCTAGTATCACTAGGTTAGCAAGGTGTCAGCAGGACGAGATTACTCTCTGAAGGCTATAACAAAGATTTTTTTCCTCCAAAATTCTAGAGGTCTAGCTTCGTCTAGCTTCTCAGAGTATCTGTTCAGCATGCAGACTGATTAAGTATATTGAAAGGAAACAACTCTGGCACAAATCTTTCCTGATTGTAAACCACGCAGAACGGTTGTTCTGCTCACAGGCGTTCTCTTGGCTTCTGTACAGGTTCTGTATGAGCACAATGGGGTGGTCAGGAATTCCATTCTTCTCAATGCTACCCATCATTTGTCAGGGGTCCCACAATCAAAACCCTCTGCATAGTCACTAAAACCCCAGTAACATCTGGGTTAGTCTGGGTAAACTAGGGAAACAAATCCACAGAAACACATATGTAAAAGAGAGAGTTTTATATAAAGGGTAAGTGTAGATTAAGAAAGCATCCCAACCCAGTGCTGTCCAAGCCTATAAATCCAACATTAGCCCTAATGCCCAATACCATTCTACAAAGTCTTCCTCAGTCTCACTGAACACACACAATGACGTCAACTGCAGGAGGAAAGCCAAATCAGTGAGCATGCAAGCATCTCAGCGCTGGCAGCGGTCTCCACATGGCTGCTCCAGCACCCAGGGCTGCATCAGGGTAGGTCCATGTGGCTTCTCCTCAGGGATGTCTTGTGGAAGTGAGCCTTGCCAGCTGAAACAGGGAACTGGCTAAAGCAGCTGCACCCTGGTCCGACCATCACACAGCAAGAGAACTGAGAACTAGAAAGGCGAGGCTCAGTGAGTCATTTATCTCTCGGCCATTCCATTAAGCCCACATATGTTTATCAGCCAGGTTCACACGATAAACCTTAACTATCTCAACATCTATCTTCCAGTTATTCCTGCTTTAGTCAAGATCCACCTGATGTCAGCAATAATATATCTCATTTCAGTCCTTCTCTGAGTTCAGGGTGAATTTCTGTCAACTCCTGGCAGATCATCATTGCTGAATCACCTTCAGCATATTTCTACTATTAAATTTAAATTTAACTAATAGTTATATTTAGTCTTAATGACATTGTTTGTTTCGAAAGTTTGTTGGTTTCCCTCTCTTTGGAATGAACACAAACATGGATCTCTTCTAGCACACAGGCCCAGGTGGCGGGCTTCCAAATTCTGTGGCATAGACCAGTGAGTGATTCCAGTGCTTATCAGCAAATTGAAACATTTCCATTGGCTTCTGTCGGCTCCTGAAGTCTTGTTTCTGCCAAGACCTTCAGTGTACCTTGGATTTCTTTCTTCCATCACACTGGTTCTTGATCACACGCTTCCCCATGAAACGGCTGGATAGTAGCCCATTTGTTTAGAAGGCATTCATAACTAAAATGTTTAGAAGTCTGGTGGCACTGGGCCTCAAACACTTGGCTTATAGCTGTCAGCAGATGAATGGGAGAAAGATGAATCCGTCTGCTTCCGTAGATCGCAGCCTTGGAAACTCTATGGGGAAAATTCTACTCTTGTCCTAAAGGAGTCTTAAGAATTCAAATCTATTTGATGGCAGTGAATATTTAAAATATGTAACTAATTCTTCATACTCAACAAGGAAAATACACCCAATTTTAAAAATTTCAGTACACAAAATAAGACCAACATGATAAATAATGCATACAAAGGTGTTAAACATCTTTGAATTGTGATTATGCACATCAAAACCTCCAGATACCGTTTCAAACTCACAAGGATTTAACTGCCACTTAGTCGGTTTGGCCACTTAGGGCAGCAGAACTACCCTTGTGGGACGTCCAGACTGTAAATCTTTACTGGAGTAGAAAGCTTCATCTTTCTCCCATGGTGCAGCTGGTGGGTCTGAATTGCTGATTTGGCAGTTAGCAGTCCTATGAATAACCCACAATACACCACCAGGTCTCCTCACTCACTAGAATGGATGTGATAAAAGTCAAGCAATAGCAATTGTTGGTAAGAACATGGAGAAGCTGGAAGCCTCAGGCATTGCTGATGGGAATAAAGAATGGAGCAGCTGCTTTATAAAAGAACCTGGAAGTTACCCCAAAATAGTTAAACTTAAGAGTTACTATATGATCCAGCAATTTCACTGATAGCTCTATAGAAAAGAGAAATGAAAATGTATGTTCACAAAAAAATGTGTATGTGAATGGTCATAGCGATATATGATTGATATTAGCTGAAAGTGGACAGAACCTAAATGCCCAATAACAGGAGAATGGATACACAAAATGAGGTAAATACATATCATGGAACATATTCAATCATCAAGATGAACGAAGTATTGATAAATGCTACAGCATACAAGGGGTACTAAACAAAAAAACATAATTTTTTCCCCAAAGCTTTGTATTTAATTTTTTTTTTTTTTACAAAACAACCTTATCACCTTCAAAATACCCTTAAATACACTTAATACATTTGTGAAATCTGCGATTCTCTTCTTGGAAACATTTTTCAAACTCATTTGTTTGGATGGCTGACAGCATCTCTTTCTGTTTTTTCTTTATCTCTTCTACATCTTCAAATTGCTGTCCTTTCATGTCCCTCTTCATTTGTGGAAGTGAAAAGAAGCCACACAGAGCAAGGTCAGGTAAGTAAGGTGCATGGAGCAAGAGAGGCGTGCTGTTTTTGACCTCCCAAAGTGGTGCACTGAGATGGCTGCATGAGCAGGAGCATTGCCATGGTGGCAAACCCAGTCCCCTGTCTGCCACACATCAGGCCTTTTTGTCTCACACTATTACACTCTTTTCAGAACCTCTAAATAGGAGGCTTGATTAACAGTCTGACTTCATGAATCAAACTCCAAATCCACAGTCAACATTTTCGTCTGTGCATGAAGTTGATGGATAGCCAGAAGAGGCTTGTCATCAATCAACAGTTCACCTTTTGGAAATGAGAAAACCACTCATGCCCTTGTGTTGTGTACAGTTTCCACAGCACTTTTTCCTGAGCAGGAAAAGATTTCACAGTTGCACACGGTTCTCTTCAATCGGTCATCACAAGAAATATTTGCGTGAAACTGCTTTCACAAAAAGTTTCACTGTGACCTGAGAAATCCTTCCCAGGCAATGCCACTGGGCGCACTGACTCAGAGGGAGGTGTCCCATGCTCACCAGTGGTAAAAATGCGTATTACGAAAGCTCTGCCCAGCATAGCTTTTGTCTGGGGTTTTTTAGGGTAACCCCTCATAAACAGCTCTTGAAAACATTATAGTAAAGATTATATTAAATAAAACACAAAATGCCGAACACAAATGGCTACATATCCATGCTTTTACTTATAGGAGATATCCCTAATTAGCAAATCTATGTAGGCAGAAACAGTAGTTAACGCCAGAGCGTAGGGAAAGAAGAGTGAGCAGTGGGTGCTAGCAGGTATGAGGTTTCTTTTGAGGGTGTTGAAATGAATGTTTGTGAGCTACATGAGACTAAGTTAAAAAAAAAGTATTGGTCATAGGATGATATTTCATACATGTGCAAGTTGATTCCAAACAAAATGTGCTTCAACGTTTTTCTGTGACAGTGACTGGCTGCCGATGAGTTCCTTCAGTAATACATTAGTCTTCGTCACATTTGGTGCCTTCAAAAACAGATTGAATCAAAAAAGCAGGCACTAACACCGTCTTCTGGGCCAGTTCAATTAAGATTAGATCAGCTCAGGAGGTTTTGGCCACTAGTTTTAGAGTTCCAAAGGGGTGATCCTGATAGTTGCTCTTGAAAGATCCAGGATGATAACGGACTTATTAGGAAGAAGTTTTAAGAAAATGGAAAGTTATATTGGTGAGAAAAAGGTCTGAACATGTGGACAAGTAATTGTTTTCTCATTATGACAATGTACCTTCTCATTCTCTGAGGGTGACATGGGATGCTCTATGAGAATTTTGTGGGAGATCTTATCCCATTTACCATACAACGCAAGTTTCTAAGACTCCAAGAATATTTAAAAGGTAAATTTCAGAGTACAGAATTCTTCCTGAAGAGATTCTCACTCACTACCACCGGGTCGATTTGGACTCAGAGCAAGCCTGGAGGACAGGCTAGAACTGCCCGGGGGAGGACACGGATCCATCTTTCTTCCATGGAGTGGTTGATGGTTTTGAACTGCTAACCTTGTAGTCGGCAGCCCAACGCATTACCCACCATACCATCTAGAAGTGTTAGGGAGACAGAAACTCCACTTTCAGAACTGTTTAGACATAGATGGCAAATACTTTGAGAAACAATAGCTTCACATTTTGATACTTTAATAAAGATTTCTATGATTCTGGAGCAGTTCTTTTTGACTTATGCCCATATCTCAATATAGACATGATAACAAGCTCAGAATTTGATATGTTTCAGACCAGGGTTCCTCAAACTTTTTAAACAGGGGGCCAGTTCACTGTCCCTTAGACCCATTGGAGGGCTGGACTATAGTTTAAAAAAAATCTATGAACAAATTCCTATGCCCACTGCACATATCTTATTTTGAAGTAAAAGAAACAAGACGGGGCAAAAACACCCGGCGGGCCAGATAAATGTCCTCCGCGGGCTGCATGTGGGCTGCATGTGGGCTGCATGTGGGCTACATGTGGGCCACGTGTCATAGTTTGAGGACCCCTGCTTCAGACAGTGGAAAAAAGATAATTGCTTTTCTATTACAAAGCCTTAGAGACAGAAAAGTGTCATTTAATCTTTTTCAAGTGCTTTCTATTAAAGCTTCTCATCCTGAGATAGCAAACATCCAACACAATACATCACCCTAAAGTGAAGATGTCCCCAAAGAGCTGTCATTCAACCTGGGTTCTTGGGGATTTTTAACACAAAATCCTTTAACTAGAAGAAAAGAGTTGAAGATCAAACAACTCCGGACAGATGAGCTCTTTGCAGACGGCTTCGAGCACATGAGATAGAAAAGAAGGGGGAAAAAAAAGAAAAGAAGGAAGAGGATGGGGAACCTACTAAATTCTTGGGAGGACTGTTTTACAAGAGAAAGTCCAGTGCTGACTTCAAATGTTGTGACTTTGTGACTTCAAATGATTCACTCCCTCGAGCACCAGACAAAAATGTGAGTTCCAGTGAAAGTATGCATAATCTGTATTTTAAAAATGTGGCTTCTCTTTTAATTTCCATTAACTAGGTGCATGCAAATATAAATTATATTATTCATCTGCAGCATTCAAGTGGCTAGCCTTACAACACAGAATATGGGAGAATGCCCATAAGACAAAAGTATTAGTAAGCTATTATTTTATGTTCATAAGAGCTCTGTATTCTGTAAGGCAGAATTGAATTTCATTCAGCTGGTTGGTTGCTTCCCACTCTCCCTTCTTTCAAAGGTTCTGCATAAAATATAACCCAAACCGCAGTATCTTCATCTTACCACCTCACAGACTTCAGTCATGCAGGGGTATGATTTTACTCTTTCACACATTTGGTTAACTTTTAAGTAAGGCACGACAGCTAAAAGTTAGTGGGTGCATTAATTCTCGACAAACATAGAAACTATTAAAGAATTAGGAATAAATTTACACCAAGAAAAGAGTATGATGATGTCTCTAATGAAAATAACCCATTAAAAGAGTTCCACACACGTCTGAGTCTCCTGAGTCCACAGCGAGCTAATAAATAAAATGCAGACATGACAGTGAAGTCTTTGGTTAGTGGCATTACCACAAGTTGGCCAAGCAAATACTTAAATATAAAATAGTTTTAAAGGATACTCTACTAGTGGTTCTACCAGACAACTAATAACAGACCCCTAAAATGCTCCTGGCCAAGTTCAGAGGCAGCAAGGACTTTAAATAACTTGTAAAATGTTGGTGGAATGAAAGACCATAAGTAAAATATGTGTTTTGCAATCCTCTTTAAGCTATATGTTACCAATACTAACTAGAACACAGGCAATAGGCTAAACATTTTAGGTGCAATCTTTTATTTAATACTCACAACAACATCCATGCATATGGTATCATTATTATCCTTCCAATTTTATAGATGAAAAACTTAGGTTTGAAAAAGGCTGGCATCTAAGCTCAAGGTCCTGCAGTTATTAACTGCCACCCTAGGGACCGAAAGCCAGTCTGTGCTTTTAACCACAACATTCTACTTACGGGTGTATGTCCACCTTGGTTGTTGTTTCCTGAGAAAATAATTATGTGCAGATGAAATGAATGCTTGAGCTATTAGACCCTAAGTAATTATTTGCTTGTGGAAACATCTGTCTCACTTGGCAAGTAATTGAGGTTTAGATATAATTTCATAATTTGGTCTAAAGAGTAAAAACTTCCCAAATTATGAAACTTTGATGATCAAAAAGGACCACCTACCAAGGACTCCTGCTTTCTACAACAGACAAAACCCACCCTGGAAATTCCCACAAGAATGCTCTTCTCATGAACATGAGTTGGTCTTCGAGGCCAGGAGATGAAGTACCCTGATTTCAGCTTTCCTAAACAATTTCTGTGATGATTGGAGAAGATGGTAGCATGGTACATATTTTTATAATAAAGGAAAATATTAAACAATTAGAATGCTAAATTTCTTAGGATTGAACACTTCGGATGACAACATTAGTAAATGCATATTTGATGAATCTGTTATTCTATCTCTTCCAAAAAAACAGGAACAAAAGTTAATAATAATTTTAAATGTAAACTTCAAAAGAAACTATAAGAATTTACGTAAATTTTGAAAGATGGTTTCAAAATTTAAAATTCTGTCCTGAATTTTCTCTATTTTATTTGAAACTTACAATCCATTTGTCCATCATAAATAATTATGATTACCTTTCAAACTGCAATGCAAAGTTTAGTGAATGACACATAAAAATAAAGTGTATACAGTATGAAAGATCAGGTAGAAAGGTCTATAATAATAATACAAATGATCATATTGTACTTATTATGGATGTCAAATACTGTTCTTGATATTTCTTGCATTAACTCATAACAATCTGGTGAGATATGTAGCATTATCATTCCTATTTCTCAAATGGTGAAATTGAGGCGCTAAGAATTTCAGCAACTTGCTCAAAGACACATACCTAGTGAGAGAACTAATAGGATTCGAACCCATGCATCTGGCATCCAACTGTGCTTTTAACTCCCATGTTTGGAGCCTACCCTGAATAAAAACTAAGTACCAATACCAGTAACTACACCAAGGACACCAAAATTGCACAAAGGCATTACATTTTGTTTATTGTGCATATTACCCCCAGGCTCCTTTCTTTCCCACTTTAAGCAGAGGCAGATACTAGCATATATCACCACGAGTCACCTTTTAGAAAATTAAAATATCAATTTTTCCCCCCTCTGGGGCATGAGTGGAGAATATCTGACCCTTAATCTACTAAAGCTCTGGGCAACACTAAAACTGGCTACATCACACAGCTCAGCAAGGGGAAGCAGTTCCAGCCCCTCCCTGAGGAGTGGGTTCATTAAGTATTTGACCAGTTGGTCTGCAAGTGATGTCATACACATCCAGGTGACCTTTTGCAGGAAATGTTCCTCCACCCTGCTGTAAGGAGTCAGTCCCTGGTTGACACAAGCAGGCTGAGTACTTGACCACTAACTGAAGAGCTGGTGGTGTGAACCACCCAGAGCAGCCTCGGGAGACAGGCCTGCCTCTGCATCTGAAAGGCTATCTGCATGAAAACCCTCTGAGCTAGTTCTCCTCTGCACGTGTGAGGTCACCACGACCCAGATCCAACTCAAGGGCAACAAACAATAACAGCTTTCTTTCTCTAGTTAATCTCTCTCTTCAAGTAAAGGTTAATTGGAAATCACGAAGTCCAAGCCCAAGGAATAAACTTGGACAAAAGATCTGACTCACAGAACAAAGGCTCCATCAACCACCAGTCCCTACTTGTTTCGGGGAGCCTTTAGGTCAGTCATTACGTTCTGTGTGAATACTTCATTGAGGAGGAGCACTCAACCCTTTGGGCCTCTGTATTGATCTCTAATGAACTCTGAATGTTGGGAACGTGTGAACTCCAGTGGACAAATCTTCAATCCCACATCACAAATGGTGGCATTTATTGAACTCTATTTCAAAGTTTCCTCTAAAGACATAATGTGAAATGTTTAATTTTACAAAAACTCTATGAAGTATACAATTATCAAGAGATTTTAAATGGGAGACTTAAGTCCCAGAGAGAATGCCTATGTTATCCAAAGGGCAGGGACTACATGCTTGTTGGGACGTTGGGACTTATACACAGAATTAAGTCTAATCCATTTTCCAATTTGGTACAAACGGTTGGCACTCAACTAGCAAATTAAAGGTTGGCTATTTGAACACCTTGGATATAAGGCCTGATCATCTACAGTTTTAGGTGTTATAGCCAAGAAAACAGTGTCGTGCACAGTTCCTCGATAACACGTGCAGTCACCATGAGTTGGAATCAACACATGTCGGTGAATGATTGACAGGAAACTCTGTAAGTATTTGAGGATGCTGCACCTCCTGCTTTTCTTCTCTCTCGGCCGTGTTTAGATAAGCATCCTTCCCCCCACTTGCTCTGCATGTACAGAGGCAATGCTCTAAAGATATAATTCACATTCCACTTCTTGTGTAGTTCTTCAAATTTCCTGACCCCATCCAGAATTAATCACATCATATTCTAAGTTCACTTAGTACTATCCAATGGTAGGCTGGAAAATGTTTAACAACCAGTTCTATGATACAATTCAGACAGCCAATCGATAAAACCACTCATTTTAATGAACCAGAAAAAGTGAAACATTGAAGATATCTGAAAGTAATTTACTCATTCATCAAACCATAATCAAGGGAATTCATACCAGGTATGTAAGGATGGTTTAACATTAGAAAAATAATCATCTTAATCCATCAAGTAAACAAAATGAAAGATAAGAACCACCTGATCATATCAATCATTGCAGAAGAGACATTTATTGTAACTAACAGTCAAGGATTGCAACCTTCAGTACAGATTACAACTCAATGCAAAGAAAACAAAATCCTCATAACTAGATCAACAGGTAGCATTATCATAAGCAGAGAAAATATTAAAGTTGGAAATGATTTCTTCTGGCTTGGATCCACAATCAATGCTCAGAGAATCGTCACTCAAGAGATCAAATGATACATTACACTGGGCAAATCTGTTGCATAGGATCTCTTTAAAGTGTTGAAAAGTAAGGAGGTTACTTTAAGGACTAAGGTAAGCCTGACCCAAGGCACGGTATTTTCAATCACCTCATATGCATGTGATAGTTGGAAACTGAAAAAGGAAGACTGAAGAAAAATAGATACATTTGCATTCTGGTGCTGGTGAAGAGTACTGCAAGTCCTATGGGCTGCCAAAAGAACCAATAAATCTGTCTCGGGAGAAGTACAGCCAGAATTCTCCTCCGAGGCAAGCATGGTGAAACTTGTGTCCTTTGGACATGTTATCAGGAGAGAGAAGTCTCTGGAAAAGGCTATCTTGCTTGGTAAAGTGGAGGGGCAGCAAAAGAAGAGGAACATCTTGGACAAAATGGGTTGACCCAATGGCGACAACAAAGGGCGCAATGTAACAATGGTGAGGATGGGGCAGGACCCGGGGGTGTTTTGCTCTGTGGTACAGAGAGCTGCTATCAGTCAAACCCACCCCAATAGCCCCCCGAACAACAGAAACAAAACAAGACCCATTCCTGATAAAAACACTCAACAAAAAACAAAAGAAGGGAAATTTCCAAACAAAAATAAAGGCTATATTTGCAAAAGCAATGGGCAACATCTCACTTAAAGAAGAAAAGCTGAAAGCATGGCTTTTGCCAGCAAGAACCAGGTCGGTCAGATGCCTCTTACCATCACTGAGTCAAACTGTGCTGGAATTTGTAGCCAAGCTATTAAATAATAAAAAGTCACCCAAAGAAGCTAAATGGGCAGAAAGAAGGGACATTCTCATGGTTTCAAGATGATATGACTTAATACATGGAAAATATGAAGATTCTATAAAAATAAACAGCTTTAAACTATTGAAAAATTTGGCAACATGGCAGAATACAAGTTTGACATTCAAAAACCAATTGGATTCCTGTATACGTCTGAGGAAAACTCAGAAACTGAAGTGAATTCCATATGATCCAACAATCCTTCTGAAGTAATAACCATAGCATGGATTTATACATGCACACCTATGTTGATTACAGCACCATTCACAACAGTAATAAGTTGGAAACAAACTGAATGCCCATCAGTAGAAGAATGGATAAAGAAACATTGGCATACAATGGGCTACTCCCTAAAAAAAAACGTTCTGCTGGGTGGAAATTTTATAATATGCATTTTCAGCCACTAGGCAAGCATCTAGCAACTTTTTGTGAGTTAGTGCACTCAGTGATATTGCCTGGGAAGGTTCTCTCTGGTTGTGATAATTATATAATCCTTTGTCAATTTGAGAGGATTATGAATGAAGGGGTGGAGTTTAGTCTATCAATCAAGTTGCAGCTTGATGACCTCATTTGCTAAGGAAATAAATAGCTCGCTGGAGGCAGGAGACAGGCTCACTCCCTGTGAGACATCCCTGTGGAAAAGACACATGCAGAGAGGCTGATGGAACCAGACCTCTGGAGCTGGAGAAGCCACGTGGAGACCCCTGTCAGTGCTGCGATGCTTACAATGCCACTCGATCCACAAAAACTTCCCACCCACTGGCCTGTGACATTCCTGCATTTGGCATCATTGCATGTGTTACATGAGTCTAAAGAGGGCTTTACAGATTGGCTTCAGACATATGGGTTAATGTCGGACTTATGAACCTGATTTGGACTGGGCTGGGATGTTTTCTTAATGTACAATTACTGTTTATATAAAGCTCTTTCTTATACACATATATGAGTGTCTCTGGATTTGTTTCTCTAGTCAACCCAGACTAACACACTGGTCACAGTGACTTTTTTTCATAAAAGCAGTTTCACTCAAACCTTGTTTTTTGTGATGGTCAATTTAAGAGACAGTATGCAGCTGTGAAATTTTGTTTCCTGCTTGGGAAAAAAGGCTGCAGAAGCTGTTGTGATGTTGAACACAGCTGACAAGGACAGCACTAGGGGAAAAACTCAAGAGTACCAGTGGTTTTCTCCTTTCAAGGTGAAATGTCCATTGATGACAAACCTCGCTCGGGATGTCTGTCAGCTTTACGAATAGATGAAACTGTCAACAAAATTCGTGCTCTCGTGCTTAAAGACTGATGACGGACCATTGAAGAGATGGGGAAGTTATCTGGACTCTCGGAGTAGAGTTCAGCAAATTTCAATGGAAGATTTGGGGAATGATAAGGGTCGCTGAAAAATTTGAGTCAGGTTCTGACTGACCATAAAAAAACATGCCATGCTTTGAAAGAACAGCTCCAAAGCAACCCAGACTTTTTTTCCCCAAGGTCATTACTGGTGATGAGAGGATGCTAATCGTAAGCCCCCAAAGCAAACATCAATCAAGTCAGTGGAACACATCGTTGTCACCTTGACCCCCAAAAGCTTATCAAGTTAAATAAAAATTCAAGATGACACTCTTTTTTTTTTTAATGTGAGGGGGATAGTGCATTTGGAGCTTGTTCCACCAAGTCAGAACATTGCTCAAGCTTTTTGTTCAGAGGTTCTGAAGAGATTGAGTCATAGTGTGCAACAAAAGAGGCCTGATTTGTGGCAGACCGAGGACTCGTTCGGCCACCATGATAATGCACCTGCTCACGCTGCCATCTCAGTGCACCATTTTTTGGCGGGGGGAAACAGCATGCTTCTCTTGCCTAACCCACTTTACTCACCTGACCTCACTCTGTGTGACTTCTTTTTGTTTCCACAAATGTAGAGGAACATGAAAAGACAGTGATTTGACGACAATGAAAAAACAGTGGAGAAAAAAACTGAGATAGGTGCTGTCAGCCATCCAAATAGATGAGTTTAAAAAACGATTCCAAGAATGGAATTACAGAGTTGACAAATGTATTAAGTGTAATTAAGAGTACTTTGAAAATGATAAGGTTGTTTTGTAAAAAAATTTGAAATACATAGCTGTGACCACAAAAATTCCCGTTTTTTTGGGGGGGGGCGCGGTAACCCCCTCGCACATACACACAATAGAATACTAAACAAAATGGTACGACTAAGAAATACTGTTGAAACCGCTAAGTACCTCATGGCAGGGATCCACTTGGAGAAAATTATGCTTAATGAAATTATTCAACCACAAAAGGACTAGCATTGTATGAGACCATTGTTGTAAGGGGAAAAAAAAAAAGACAAAGATTTTTATACCAAAGGGAATAGACTGGAGATTAACAAGCAGGGAGGACAAAGTAGAAAAGATAAAGCTGGAGAGCTGACAGCTATAAAGCATATGAAGGGCAAGAGAGTAATCTGCAAGAGAAATATCAGGAGGGAGGATAAGTTAAAGTGATTGATGAGGTTTGATAAGTCATTTACACTATTAAATAGAGAAGTAAATATCTTAAATATAAAACCTTTACCTAATCCACAATTTAAAAAGTTGCTTTACAAATACAAACCAACTTAAAAAAAAAACAATTTTGTGAGCTATCTTGAAGTACAATGCTGTATGTGATAGGTTAATATATATGCATCTATAAGTATGACAAGTTACTACAACTATTATTCACATTTATGCATCAACCACTAAAACCAATAATGAAGACATTAGAGAATTATACCAACTTCTTTATCAATGAGGATGCATTGATGGTTCCTGATGTTGGAATGCAAAAGTTGAAAACAAAGAATTAATATAGAAAATACAGCTGTGGTGCTAGAAAGGAAGCTGAAGATCACATGATAGCATTTGCAAGATGAATGACTTCATTGCAAATACATTTTATCAACAAGGTAAGTGGGGACTATGAACCTTGCCAGCTGAAATACACAGGAGTCGATTTGATTCTGTCTGTAGAAAGAGACGATGACAAAACGCAGTATCATTGGCCGAACAGGGGCCAGGAGCCAACGGTGCAACAGTTCATGAATTGTTCATGTTCAAGTTCAAGTTGAGTTGGAAAAACTTAAAACAAGCTCACAAGAGCCAAAATCTGATTTTGAGAATATCTCACCTGAATTTAGAAAACACCTCAAGTATAGATTTGATGCAATGAACATTAACTATTTGACAAGTGGTGGAATAACATGAAGGACATCACATGTGAAGAAAGAAAATGGTCTTTTTAGTGAGAAAGAACAGATCAACAACATTGATCTCAGAAGAGACTTTAAAACTTTCTCTTCAATGTGGAGCAGCTGAAGTAAATGAAGAAATGAAGTAGACGAGCTGAACAGAAAACTTCAAAAGGTAACTCAAGAAACAAAGTAAAGAAATGCACAATTTTCCATGTTAGAAAACTGAAAGGCAAGAACAGTCTCATTATAACTTAAAGAACTGAAGAAACACAGGGACAAGGGAACAACAAGCGATCCAAATTGGTGGGGAGGTGGGTGTGGGAGACCTGGTAGGGCAGGATCAAGGGGAACGTAACA
>NW_022111324.1:28506484-28593723 GCF_000313985.2 Echinops telfairi | reverse complement strand
GTTTAAAAAAAAAAAAAAAAAAGAACTGAAGAAAAAAATTCAAGTCTTGATTTCCAATATTGTAGGATTATACGGGCAAAATATTGAATGATGCAAGAAGCATCAAAAAAAGATGGTAAGACTAGTGTCCCTGTACCAAAAAGAATTGGTCAATATTCAAGTATTTCCAGTGGTGGTATGTGATCAATATGGTATGGAAGAAGTTCATACTGCACTGAAAGCATTTGTGGAAAGTAAGGCTCTAGGGCAGTGGTTCTCAACCTTCCCCATGCTGCGACCCTTTCATACAGTTCCTCATGTTGTGGTGACCCCCCAACCATAACATGATATTTCATTGCTACTTCATATCTATAATTTTGCTACTGTTATGAATCGGGTGACCCCTGTGAAAGGGTCGGGAGACCCCCAAAGGGGTTGTGACCCACAGGTTGAGAACCACTGCTCTAGGGATTGGCAGAATACCAAATGAGATGTTTCCCAAAACTGATGCTGCACAGGAAACACTCACTAGTCTGTATCAAGAAACTTGGAAGACAAGTACTTGGTCAATCAACTGAAAGAGATCCAGGCATATGCCCATTCCAAATGAAAGGGACACACAGAATTCAGGATTATCAATTGATATCATTATTATATGCAAGTAAAATTGTGAAGATAATAGAAAACCAGCTACAGCAGTACATTGACAAGAGGCTTCCATAAATTCAAGCAATATTCAGAAGAAGAGGTGAAATGAACAATAGATAACATTGTTGATGTCAGATGGACTTTGGCCCAAAGCAGGGGATACCATGTTTGCTTGGATTTTCTTGACTATGCAAAGGCATCTAACTGTGTGAATCATGGCTAACAGTGGATAACATTGCGAATAATGAGAATTCCGTTGGATTTCATTGCATTCATATGGAACCTATACATTGACGAAGAGGCAGGTGTTCAAAGAGAACAAGGGACGCTGTGACGTTTAAAATCAGGAAAGGTGTATGTCAGGGTTGCACCCCTGCACAATATTCAATCTGTATGCTGAGTAGATGCTCTGAAAAGTTGGACTATATTAGGAATGCAGCATGAAGATGAAAGGAAGACGTGTCAACAACCTAGGATTTGCAAGTGGCACAGTCTTGCTTACTGAAGGCCAAAAGAAGATTTGAAGAATTCGTTGATGAAGATTAAAGACTATATCCTTTACACCCCAACACAAAGAAAACAAAAATCCATATAACAGGAGCAGAAAACATTGTCGTGAGAAAAAAGAAAACTCTGAATGTGTCAAACATTTCACTATATTTGGATCCACGACAAAGACCCGTTGATTCAGTAGTCAAGACGACGAATGAATCTGCCACAAAAAGCTCCGCTAAAGTGTTGAAAAGTAAAGAATTCACCTTGATGACTGAAGTGTGTTTGACTCAAGCCATGGCATTTTCAATGAACTCACACGCATATAAAGATGGACAAGGGAAATAGAGAAAACTTACATTTAAATGATGGGACTTCCAGAAGAATGGACAAATCTTCCTTGGAAGGAGTACAACTAAAATGCTACCTAGAAGGTAGGTTGGTACAGCTTCAATTCTTGTACCTTGAACATGTTATTAAGAGGGACCCTTCCCTATAAAGGGTCACCATGCTTGGTAAAATGGAGGGTCAGTGAACAAAAGGTAGACTCTCAATGAGTTGGAGTAACACAGTGACTTCCACAGTCAACTCAACAACAGCCGTGGATGTCGCAGGACGATGCAATGGTTCAATCTGTTGTATACAGAGTCTTTATGAACCAGAACTTGCGAATATGTAACAACATTAACAACAACAACATGTATTAACATAGCTGAGAACCTGACTTGAATTTGGTTTTCTAAGTAATCATTATTACTAATTCTTTATATGTGTTGCTCTATTGTACTTGAATAATACCATTTCAAAGGAAGGGCACATGTCATGTTTGTTATCTCTGGCTTTTGGCGTGAGTGAAACAAGTTGTCATCTATTTGACTCCCATTCACAGCAACCCTGCGCACGTCAGAGTAGAACTTTGCTCCGTAGGGTTTTCAGTGGCTGAAGCCCTGAGGCGCCTTGCCAGGTCGTTCTGGATGGATTTAAATTTCTAATCTAATTTAAATTTCTAATTAATACATGTGGATTAAGCCTCCAGTTAACAGCTAACCATTTGCACCACTCATGGAGTCCTAAATAATGTAATATATAAATTAATTGAAATGCTCACTGCTTCTCTATGAATTTGTCAACATCTATCTCAATATATAGCCCCCAAATTGTATACAATACTTAGCAAGTGCTCAAAAGCTGTCTTTGAGATTCAAAGGTTACAGGCATGAAATGGTTCCTACTTCTTAGACAAATGGTAGCCGTTCACTGACGCCTGCTATCTCACAGGGCTGAAAATGCTTTTGTTCCTCGTGCAATGTTAGTGTTAGGTGCCAATGTGTCCGTTCCAATTCGTAACGACCCAATGTACACCAGAATCTAAGTAATAGCCTTCCAGTATTGTCTTCTAGAATTGATGAGCTCTGTGAGGAAACTGAAGTATTACAGCTAGAGTCATTGAGTAAAGTCAAAATACTCAGGTCTCTCACTGTGCATTGTTGTTACTTTTTTCTAGTCCCATTCTCATGCAGTTCTTGTTGCATCAGATTAACTCATAAATTCAACCTCTAAACTCTTTGTGAGATCCATCATTATCCAGTTCTCATTGAAATCACTGACATATATGTCACAGTTATATGAATGGATTTACAGCTTGCACTTAATCCTAGCCCCAGCCCAAGAACAATTCGTTCTTATGACATGGCGCTGTGTGATGGCTGCCCTCATGCAGAAATCACTGAAATATGAGTATTACAGCAATGTGTGGTGAAGAAAGTAGATGGTGCATGGCTATCAGAAAGAATAAAATTAGGGGTCTTTAAGGCTTGTGTTCAGACAAGCAGTCATCTAAGTGAGGTATCAAATAAGTCCACGTGCAAGAAGCACAACAGCCTGTGTGAGCTAAGGTTTGGAAATCATAAAGTCCAAATTGGAAGGAGGGGATAGTATCCGAGTTCCAATTGTAAACGCCTGGGTTGCAGAAGGCTATGGATGAGAGTGGAAGCCCCAAAGCTATTTACAGGGTCCCCACAAGGATTAAGCCTTCAGTGAATCTCATCTGCTATAAATAGCCTTGTTATCAGACAGAGAGCATTGTAAAGTAAATTGTAACCGATGTACTTAGACTAAAATGAAATACTTTATTATTTGAGTTCCCTTTTGACTCATTTTAACGTTGTTTGTTTTTAATACTTTCTGCTTTTTATGGAGTTTTTTATTTTTTGTCTAATCATTATTTTTTGTTTGTTTGTTTGCTAGCTTGCTTCCATTTTTTGCTTTGCATAATTTTCTGTATATGAAATCCAGAATAGGAAAATCTATGAAGGCAGTAACTGGATTGATACCTGCCTATGGGCCTGGAAGGAGAGGTTGAGGGGAGATAGGGAGCTAACCAGAATGATTACAAGAACATGTTCTGAAATTGATTGTACTGATGATTGCACAAATATTCACAATAGGATTGAATGATTAGATTTTATGATATGTGAAGTACATGCTAATAAACTAGTTTGAGTCTCATGTATCCAATGTTCCGTTGCTATGGTAAATGCCAAGATGAAAACTCATTTTTTCTGTTAGGGCTTCTATTATATATACTGAACCAAGCACTGCCTCCAGTTTGATCAGAATCACTATTTGATTGGAAGTTCATGTCATTTATTCCGTCTTCTTCCTGAAAGAGAGATCTCAAATGGGACTGCAGTGCACAAGGTCACAGCAGTTCAAAACCACTCATTGCCCCTCAGCAGAAAGGTGGGGCTTTCCACTCCCCAAACCCTTACAGTCTTGGAAACTCAGAGAAGCTTTCTAGCCTGTCCTGTAGGGTCACTATGAGCCAGTATCAACTTGAAGGGAGTGATTTTGGTTTCTTTTGGTTTTCTTTCTACTGGATTTCTCTTTCCAACTCTGTATCCAATCATACTGGTACCCTGAATTAGTCTATTTATAAGTATTTATACCTTAGAAACTGTTCCATGCCACAAATCTGGACTTAAATTTATTGTTTAATTGATTATTCATGAGAACATCTTCTTAGATGAATGCTTTATGGTGAAAGATCCTACCAATTCCTGTCTAGATGGTAAAAAAAACCCAACACCTATTAACACTACATCTAACTTCTATTCTCTTTCTGATTCATATCAAGTTATGATTTTTTTGTCTTGGGTGTACCCAATGAATAGTGTCCTGAGATTATACTTTTACCTTAATGCCCTACCTGCTTTATTATGACATGTATTCATCTGGAAGGAGAGGTTCTACCATGGTTAATGAATATTATTGAAAGTTTTGCCCCATCACCAATCCCATTGTTTGTGTAAATATGTAGTGTAAAGTCACTTAAGAGTTTAACCTGTATAGTCAACACAACATGCACTGTAGATAGTAGCTGGTCTCTAATTTCATATTCTTAATAGTGTTATAAATTCTACCATTTACTAAACTAATGATACTCTCACTAGAATTACCTTATGCCTCAGGGGGATGATTAATGACATTCTCTAAAATAAAAGGTGAGGGATGTCATGATAGTGAACCAGAAACATACGTAAACCATAAAAAGGAGTGAATTTGGGGTTCCCACTTAATTCTAGCCCCAATCTAGGAACAATCAGTTCTTAGACATGGCTCCTATGAAGAGATAACTGAAGCTATGGGGTCTATAGTCAAGTGTGGAGAAGAAACTAGATGGTGCTTTACTATGAGAAAGGGCCTTAAAGGCTTGTCTTCAAACAAGCAGCCATCCAAAGTGAGACATCAGTTAAGTTTATATGCAAGAGAAGCACAGTAGTCTGTGTGATCCAAGGATTGTAAATAATAAAGGAGAGAATGGTATCAGAGCTTAAATAGTGAACACCTGGTTTACAGAAGGCTGTGCATGACAGTGGAAACCCAAAATCTATTTGCATGGTCCACACATGGATTCAGTTTCCAGGGAATACCCTGTGACCACAGTGAGGGAACATGACGGCCTCATTATCATATAGAAAGGATTGTAAATTGATAATGGCAGATTATGTAGTTATATTAAAAAATATTTTTATTTTCTCTCCCCTTTGACCCATTTTAAAGTGGTTTCAGGTGTTTATGTTTGCTGTTGTTGCTGTTTTTTAAGTAAGTGAAGGGGAATACATGTGGATTAAGCCTCCAGTGAATTTCCTCTGACCAGAGACCAGAGATGTGGGGGGGTGTGCTTATATTCTCCATCTGATATGGTAGGTTCTAGTAAAATGCTTCAAGTGCTTAACCTTTTATTTTTCTTTCTTTTCACAGTAGTCCAGATGCCTTCCAATTGGCTTCCTCTCGCTGACAAATGTTCATGTAAGAATGTATCCTAATGATTTTCTCTCCAAGCAAATATTTTTTAACCACATTTAGAATATTGGTTTATAGACCTGTGTTTCTTTGGGTATGATTCTGCTTTCTTTCTTCTTTGTTTATTCATTTTTGCTTTTCATTTGATGAAATGTATTTGGTTTCTTTCAAGGATTCTGATTTTTGGTCACATTGGCAAGTCTCTTTGCCAGCTGTTACTGTCTGGGCCAATGTTCCTCTAAGCCCTGGCTTATAGACCATGAGCATCAGAGATGCTGCTGCAGGATATCTGGCACTGAGACCAGAAAGCTGTAATTGTAATACGTACCACATATAAGTTTTAGGCATGTTGATGGTCAATAGCCCTACTCTAGGCAAGTTCTTTCCGGTCCTAGATAGAAGCACATTGTCCCTCCTTATAAAGTCCCTTGTTTTATATTTTAAGCCAGGTAGAGAATAGCAACAAAGAAAATCTCTTTTTGGTAATAGCTCCGAAAATAGAATTTGAGAACACTAACTGCTACCACTTATTAAAGTGCCTTTGTTATGGGAGACACCTTATGCTTATCACCTCTAAACTGCAAAACTATTCTGTAGCATTGGTATTAAAATCCCGTGATAAACCTGAAGCACAGAGAAATGAGGTGATCTGTTCAAGGTCACAAAAATCATGGTTGGCATAGAATTGGATGCAAAATTTCCCCAACTCTAGCACTTGAGACAATTTCACTCTACCAAGATTTTACTTTTAACTGTTTGCTCTTGGGCAAATGGGGACCAGAGAGAACCATATCCAAGACTGAAGTTGTTGAGGATATCCACAGTCTGCATCAGTAAGAGAGAAAGAAAACCAAGAGGGAGCGACAGCCTCCCACAAAGGCACTCAAGTTGCAGTGAGGTCTGAGCAGATACTAGGAAGAGAAAGACCATCTAGGAAGAACAAGGCACATTCGGGCACATCCAAGACAAGCAGGGCTACATTGTTGCCAAGCATGGTGAGCTATTTCTAAGATGGCACTCTTCAAATATTTGTCTTCAAATTAACTGCTCAGTAAAAAGATGAAGTCCTTCTTAAGGAATTTGGTTTTATGTGGAATTTACACACTAAAAGGCAGATACCGCATTGCTTAAAATCAGAAAAGATGTGCGCTAGGGTTGTGTCTTCTCACCACACTTATTCAATCGGTATGTTAAGCAAACCATCGGAGAAGCTGGCTTATATGAAGAAGAAGGTGGCATCAAGATTGGAAGAAGGTTTATTAACAACCTGCTGTACTCAAATGACACAACTGTGCTAGGTGAAAGCGAGGAGGACTTGAAGCACTCGCTGGTGAAGACAACAGCATTCAGTAAGGATTACACCTCAGTGTGAAGAACTCAATAGGTAACATCATGATAAGCAGAGAGATGCATAATTGTCAAGGATTTATTCTTGCTTCAGTCCACATCAATGCTCACTGAACCAGTAGTCAAGAGATAAAAGGGCATTTTGCATGGGGTAAACCTCCTGCACAAGATCTCTTTAAAATGTTGAAAACCAAGGATGGCACTATGAGGACTAAGGTGTGACAGACAGAAGCCATGGTATTTTCAATTGCCACGTACGCACGTGGAAGTTGGACACTGAATGAAGAAAACTGAAGAAGAAGTGATGCATTTGAATGACGGTGCTGGTGAAGAATATTGAAAGTACTGTGGCCTGCCAAAAGAACAAGCGACCATATCTCTGAAGAAGGACAGCCAGAATGCTCCTTCAAGGCAAGAATGGTGTGACTTCATCTCACCTACTTTGGACAAGTTGTCTGAAGAGACCAGTCCCTGGAGACGGACATGCTGCTGGTAAAACAGAGGGGAAGTGAAAAATGAGGAAGGCCTTTGGCAAGATGCATCAACACAGTGGCTACCCAAATGGCTCAAACACGGGAACAGCTGTTGGGATGGAGCCATGCCTGGTGCTATTTCGCTCTGAGGTTCTTGCGTCGGCCATCTAACTACATGGCACATGACCACACCAGATAACTAGCAGTGACTCCCCCTTTATTTGCTACATATGGATGGAGTGCATACTATTTAAGACTAGGGCTGGGGGAGAAGGCATGATTGTTGATTAAGTTGATGAGGCATTATTTATACCGCCTGTGTGAATGTCACCTATCTGCATGATGCTTCCTTGCCTGCCTTTCACGGCTCAGGTTAAATGTTTCCTCATTGGTAATATCCTCCCCAATTCTCCTCCAGAAATGTTGGTTCTTAACTTAATTATAGGACTTTTGTTCCATTATAGTTATTTGGTTATATATCGATCTTTCTAAGTATTCCTTAATTTCAGAAATTATTCCTTATATGTGTATTTCCAATGTCTATTTTATATAATGAAGCATCAACATTTCTAGGAAAATCCCATTATCTTATAATTCCACTTTTCCACCAACAATTAAAAGCCCGCTTGTATTGGTCAGTAAATCTGGGTTGAATATAAGAAAGAGTTAATGAATGAAGGAGTGCACAAGCAGCCATGTAAATGAGAGAAAATTAGTAACATATACATGGAGAGCTCAAATAGCTCTCTGCAAAAATCTTTGGCTGAATTAGTATAGCTCAAGCCTACAATTCTTGGACATCTGACAGGTCTCTAGGGATCCAAAGTCTTAAATTCAGGCCATAGAGTATTTCAAGTTTACTGAGAAGCTGTAATATTAATGAGACATTCCATGACCACCCAGACTTTTTATTAAAACACATGGGAGTGGATCCTCAGCCAACGATAACTTTCATCCGCAAAATCTCTCTTAAAGGCAGGCAGCAAGATGACGGACAAAAAGCTGTTACTTCTGTATTGTCAACAAAAGGTACCCGTAGAATGTCAACCTTGAACAGAATATAAATAGCTTGGAACATTTGGGCTGTAGAATTATATATGGGCTCTACAAACATCACCCTCTATTAGACAATCTGGAAACAGTAATAATTATAATGATATAAAACATATTCTCAAGTTTTTCATGTACACTAAAATAAGCAGTTGTTTCCTTTAACCTGTAATCCAACAAAAATGAGCCCGCCATGTTAACAGAAAAAGCCATAGAACCATTATTGGTTTAGATATGGAAATCACATTACCATGCACATGCAGTTGAACATGATGCTGTGTTTCTCCAGCTGCATTGGTAGCCACACATGTGTATCTGCCAGCATCTTCCAATAGGGCTTTGGCAATTTGTAGAACTCGACCAGAAGACTGTATCTAATTGGGAGCAGAAAGCAGGGCAGCATTTTGTGCTTTACACTTGGACTTGAAAACATTCTCTAAGATCGACAAACTCATTTAAATTTATAATCTCTAATTATATTTTCAAGCCAATATCTTAATTATCTCCTGATATAGTAAAGCCAGATCACTTAATCATATACAAGAAAATTGACTAAGTTGATGGAAACACTTTTCTTATTCATTGGAAAAGGCAAAACAAAATAGCCTGAAGCCAGCCTGCTTGTCTAGTCATAAAACTCTACTCAACAGAGGACTTCAGCACTGAACTGTGAGCTATGTGATGTTTGAAAAAATAAAATGGCTCCATTTATGTAACACTTCATAAATAGTTTAAAACAACAATCTTTTTTGATTAAATGGTCAGGGGACTCAGAAAAGCAGCAAAAAGTATGACATAGGACTAACGGGAATGCAGATAAAATTTTCCCTGACAGATTTTCTTTATTTCCCTCTGAAACCCATGGCAACTGGCTTCCACCATTTTGAAGTTGGTTATTCAGAAGTTACTCTTTGTTTATTCAGAGGCTACTAAGAACTTACAACCATGATATCCTCAGGTCTGGTTAAGCTAATATTTGCTTCCAGCATCCACAGTATTTCTATTGCTCTTTGAGTGCCAAGGATACAGCACTCCCTTAGTTCCTGTTCTCTGTCTTTCTTAAGACATTCATTAATAGAATCAGCATCTGCTCCATTTTCCTGTACCATAAGCAGGAAACACATGCTCGTCATAGATTCTATTGGAATCCATAATTTTTTGAAAAGCTATAAAGCCAGTGTTAGCTTCAGTGTCTCTTTTGTTTTATTATTATTTTTAATCATTTTATTAGGGGCTCATACAGCTTTTATCACAATCCATACATATGTCCATTGTGTCAAGCACATTTGTACATATGTTTCCATCATCATTTTCAAAACATTCTCTTTCTACTTGAGCCCTTGGTATCAGTTCATTTCCCACCTCCCCCACCATCCCACCCTCATGAATCCTTAATAATTTATCTTTTTTTTTCATGTCTTACCCCAACCACTGTCTCTCTTTACCCACTTTTCTCTTGTCCGTCCCCCTGGGAGGGGGTTATAAATCAATCATTGTGATCAGTCCCCCCCTTCACTTACCCTGCTAGTACGCTCATGATTGGTCCTGAGGGGTTTCTCTGCCCTGGATTCCCTGTGTTTCCAGCTTTTATCTATACCACTGTACATGCTCTGGCCAAGCCGGATTTGTACGGTAGAACTGTGTTTTTGTTTCCAACCACTAGTTAAATATGTTAACATATGGAATTTAGCACATCTAAAACTGAGCTCAGAAATGTGTCCCTTATATCCTTAAAACCAACTTCGCATCACATCTTCCAGGTCTAGTCTCGTGTAAGGGACTCACTTTCCTTCCAGGCGGCTTGCAGAGACCACTTTGCCTCTCCTGGTAATCACTGTATGTTTCTTAGATCCCCGGTTTCCATTCCCACAGCCACTGTGGGATTACAGTAGCCTCATAACTAATGTTCCAGTGTCTCCAATTGTTTCTACTGTTAATCTATCATGCATACTGCTGCCAGAATAATTTGTCTAAAATGCAAATTTGATTATTTTACCAGTCCCTATTCAAATTGCATTCATGGCTCCCTGCTTTGCCCAGAATGAAATCTGAACTCAGTAGAACACTCCAAACACCACATTCTAACCCCAAATGATCATGTAGACACTTGCCTAACCTGATCTCTAGCCACACTGTACTATTTTCAATATACAATACTTTCAGCAACACATTCATATATTTATGTTCACTACTGCACCTAGCCTTTAAATGCAACAATTTCTTAAGACCACACTATGTCTGTCCCTTCTCTTTTTTTTTTTTGATTACTCTTTTTTCTTTCATTGGGTTAGTTCATCTGTGCCCATGATTTCAAATATTATCTGTCAATATTCAGACACCACTCTATTTTGAGTTTGAGGAGCTTATGCTCAACTATCTACTTGACATCTGTATTATTTTATCTCTGAGTTCCCTCAATCCCAGAGGCCTAAAACTCAAATCATGCTTTAATTTTTTCATACCTCTCCTTTAGTGTCTCCTATCAAACGGAATAAATCATTATTCATTCAATTGAGTAGCTCAGATATCTACAAGCCTTCTGCAACACCTCTCTGGCCCCTTTTGCTTCGTAAAGAGTATAGGACTGCATTAGTAATGCCACTACTACATACCTCAACTCTAGCCAATCCTCATCTCTGAACAGATTGAGAGTCCCAATTTCTGTCTTCTCTATTTTCAAGGCAAATACCAATATGTCTTAATTCACTGCCATATATCTACTCTCCTTCCAATTTATTCTCCAGAAGGGATCAAGATTATGACTGAAAATGCAAGCTGATCATATTCTTCTTCTCCTAAAATCCTCCAGAGGCTTCTCCTTCCTTAACAAAATTAATGAAGACTGTCTCACTCCCTCTCTGGTCTCCACTAAGACCAGCTTTCCCTTTGAACTGTGGAGCTAGACTTGCTTGCGTTTGTGTTCTCAAAATATAGCATGATCTCCATTAATCTAATTTGTTTGCCCATACACTTCTTTGAAATATTCAGTTTTCTTTTATGACTTCACCTACTTAACTGCCAAACATTCCCCAAGTTTCTTCTCAATAGCTTTTCCTGTGAATTTTTGTAATTTTTTTCTCACTATCTGTTCTTTCATATATTCTACCATTTCCCTTAAAATCACATACCATAGTTTATAATTACACTTTTATATGATTATTTGCTAAATGTCTGACTCCAAAGCAAATATTTGTTTACTTGCACTATGTTGTTTACTTGCATGATAGACTGAACCTTTCACTGGCACAAATAAGTTAATTCTGCTGGATGAGGAAAGTGAATGATCAATGAGTAATGAGTAGACCCCCATCGGTCTTCCCGGGAGCAATACTCATCATGTGCTTCGTTACTAAGAACTTACTAACGCCACAGATTAAGGACAACAAATCAATTTATGTGATCCTAATAGCACATCCGTTAATTTCAATTTTAAAAACAATAATTTAGATTATATTCAGGATTGAAATCTATCTATCCACCCACCCATCCATCCCTCCATCCATCCATCCAATAACTGAGCAAATAAGTACTGAGTTAGAATTATAAACCAGTATGAAGAATATATAGGTGAACATGACTAACTGGGTATATCCCATCTAAAGCTTAAACTAGTTCAAAAATGTTTTTTGAGACTTAGTTCACTTGGCTTTATTGAATATGAATTTGCTTCAATCATGCTAAGGTGAACAAATTTGGGATATAGTGTTATAGTATTGATGAACAAAAATTCACCCATGAGATATTATTTTCTCATTAGTTAAAATATGTATAAATCAAAATAAAAGCACCAATCGCTGTTAAAGTCAGTATCATTGTTAAGATCATGAGAGGTTACACCCAGTTTTTAAATCAAAATATGTGGTTATTCTTAAAGACTCTAAGGAAAACACACATTGTTTTAATAGTATCCTCACAGAATCTGTCCAACAGAACACTCTGGAATTAAGGATGAAGAGGATGGTAGAGTGCTCTCTGTTTGGGTCCAGCGGTACTCACGCTTACTTTGAGGTTTCCTTGGGCAGTATTCACAGGTTGGCCATCCTTTAACCATGTGATAGATGGATGCGGAATGCCATTGGCGATGCACTGGAGGGTGACAGACTTGTATTTCACCACAGCTCTCTCCGAGAGGTCGGAGGATTTGATTGTGGGAGGTACTAGGTTTAAGAAGGGGGAAGAAACAAGAAAGGAAGAGAAAGAGAGTGAGGATGAAGAAAAGGAATAAGCAAAGAAAAAAGGAAAGATAGGGGGAAAATATCACAATCAAAGAGGTCAAATACATACACACGAATCTGAAACTGAAAAAAAAATCTGAAACTTTAAAATTGAACAAAGAGGGAAATTATTTCATTCCACATTTTGAACAGTAATATTTAGCAATTTTAAAGGTTACTGCTTATTGAACTATGGATCTCCAATTCTCCATAGAGTATAGGCACATTGTGCTTGCAGTCTATGTATAATATATAATTTTTTACACATTTTTGTGCTGTTTTCCCAAACTATAATGCCCTTTCATTTTTTTCTAGAACTTCCCTCTGTAAATCAGTATGAGTTCTGGGTATATATATTTATAATAATGTATAACTCTCTCTGCCCCCAGGAAGGCAGATTGAACCTAGGATGATAACTCCATTTAAAGGGGGACTGTCAGAAGCCTTCTCGTAGGGATTGGAATTGATACCAAGAAATGGGACAAGCCATATTACATCCTGGGAATGAACAGGCAGTGGAAAACAAACCAATATACAAAACAAAAAGTCTTCAGAGACAGAGTGAAAAATAAAGTTGACATTCAGAGAAACCTCTGCTCGTGGCTTCTCAAGGGCTCTCCAGTTTCTGGTTCCAGACCCTCGCTGCCCAAGCTCTGTGGCAAGTAAGACACACAACACTCTGGTGCAGGGCTCCTTCTCTCCTTAGACTTAGGGCTGGGACTCACGTGCCAGTTCTGTGAATGCACTTAGTTTCCCTGGTTCCTTCAAAAACATAATCAGCCTCTATTTCTGGAAGCGACTCTATTCACATTCCCTCCTGTTTTGGCTAAACTATCCAATGCTGGCACAACCCTTTTTCACTTTGAATTTTCGATCCGCCTCTTCTATCTTATTATCCTCATTCTGGCTTTCTATGCAGAATACACTGCTCATCACTTAAATTATGACAAAGTCCATTCCTCTGGTACCTCTTGTTTGAGTCTCTGTCAGAAGGGTGCTTTAAGGTCTGCCATTGTTTAACTCACATTTGAATCTTCCACACTCCTTTCCACAACTCACGATGGATCTAAATTACTAAGCTACAATCTGAATTAGATAATGGCACAATACATAAAATCATTTTTACGTCTGTTGCTCCAGTCCCTTTGTCGCCCTACCATGAACAGTGACTTCAAACTCTTTCTTGTTCTCTCCAGCAGCGTTGGCTGCCACACACCGATAAAGACCTGTGTCTGACACTTGAGCCTGGGCAATAACCAGTTTGCGTCCATTTAGTAAAACCTTGAATCCGTCTCTTTCATCGATTGGCTGACCGTCTTTCAGCCACCTACAGAAAAAGAGCAAGAAAAAGACTGGAAATATACATTTAGATGAGTAAGTTTCTGGCATCCTCTGTCTATGGAGAGAAAATGATCAGTGGTGTATCTGTCTACGTTCACATTCTGCTGCTCATTCTGTACCTGGGAGGCAGAGGGAAAGGGAAGCCTGAATGAACACAAAAGTTGGCAGACGGTTGCCACCTAACAACTTGCGGATTTGAACTGCCAAACTTGTGGTGATCAGTCCAGTGCTTAATGCTTAACCCAATGTCCATCAGGGTTCTTTTGAGAGCTGTGAGTTAAGCATGAAAGTTCAATTTCTTTATTTGTTCTTTGCTGATTCTGGGCTACCGAAAAAGCACATCTCTTAAAGAGTACCCATTTCAAACTTTTAAATTGTATCAACAAGAAAAACCCACACAATCGTCAAACATCTATAGACTAAAACCCTGGAATCACAAAAAAAAAAAATGCAAAAAATGTTTTGCATTTCCTATGAGAGTCATCATTTTCCATTTAGTTCTATGATAGCGTGTGAATAGGTTATTTCCCTCATAATTCATGCCTATATTCCCTTCCATCATGCTTTGAAAATGAATGATAGTATTCAATAAACATACTGAATGAAAGAATGGGAACAATCAGCAAATATAAGTGCACGTCAACTCTCATGATTTCTTGAATATGTTTGTACATTTTAAATTTACTGATATATTTGCATATTTCACATATAAGGCATATAAGCCTTTTCTGCTTATGAGTATAAGCAGAAAACATGCATGACACACACAGGAAACTAACCTATGAGGCAGTTGTGTGGTTTGAAAAAAATATATAATGATCATGATTATTTCACTAAAATACAGTAAACGCTTCAGTTGTACATAGGTATGGTTCAATATTCTGTGTCTATGAGTTGAAAACATACTGGGCTTCTAACCTCAAGGTTAGCAGTTTGACATCACCAGGAGCTCTGTGGGAGCAAGGTGAGGCTTTCTACTCCCATACACGGTTACAGTCTCTGGCACCCACAGGAGCAGTTCTATTCTGTGCTACAGAGTTGCTATGCGTCAGACATGGACTCAGTGACAAGGAGTTTGGTTTAATAATGTAATTATTCTTTTTTCTTCAAATTCAGGGGCCCTGTGAGTGTCAAAAGAAGTTGCCTTGTAGGTGAGGTATGTCTTTTAAAAGAGAAATATAAAGAAAGCAATTTCATGCAACCACTTTTTAATGACACAGGGCAGCTTACAAGACAGCTTTGAAACATTCCAATAAAAAACTGGGAGGTATTTAGAAGACATACCAAAACCCTTACATGATAGTTGGTGGGGGTGAGCCTGTCACTTGGCAATCTAGTTCCAGTAAGTTATGAACCATCACAATGAAGTAAGATGTTTCATCTCCTCCTTCTACAGTTGGTGGCACTAGAAAATAAGGAGGCCATGTCAATGAAACATGAACATGGAAAATTACATCATTGCATCAACATACTGTAACTTGGCACCAAAGGTGGATCTATGACCCAATTACAAATGGCTAGCTTCAGATTTTTTAAAATAAACACGTGTCAGAGCCAATGAGTATCTTTTTGACATATTGTGGATTTTTCACAATTATTCTAGCATCACAAGGCTGCTGATGCCCTATGACTATTAAGCTCATTTATATTTTCATACTATCTATAGCCCTTATCTGTTAGATGAGGGAGCTTCTCAACTGTGACACCTCTTCACAAGGTTTTAGTTTATAGAGAAATAAAGAGAGACTCAAGTTTGGATCAAAGTACAGAGACTAAGTTTCCATTGTCTGACTAGTGCTTAGGACAGAAGACTATGTTGCTACAAACTGAGATCTGATATTGTCACAGATTCAAAAATTCAGGTATGCCCTTACAAACATAAAATAGATCTACCAATACTAGTAGAAAACTTAGGTGGGTTTTCAGAGCTTGGAAACAGCTGTAACAAACCCACCTCTTGACAATGTATAGTCAAGAATGAACAGATAGCTAAACGGCCTTGGATACTGTTTATTATTTCACGAATAAAACAGTATTTGAGAAATTAGGCTTGCTATGAATCGGAGAAACCAGGAAATGTCATCCTCATTTACCTAAGACATCAACTTCATATTTTATCTCCTTTTCTCCTGCCACACTGGTAGCCACACATACATACTGGCCCCGGTCGACTTCCAGGGCATTCATGATTTCGAGCTTCTTCCCACCAGCTTCTATGTGGATGTTGCCATTGGCTTTCACAGGCACACCATCTTTTAACCAGGTGAGAACAGGAGGAGGGTTGCCAGCAGCTTTGCACTCCAGTGTCAGGGAATGGCCAAGCAGGACTTGTTTACTCAACGGTGTGGTCAAGTCACCTTCAATCATTGGAGGAACTAAGTAGGCAAAAGTATTATTTCAGGTATCATATTGTCCAGTCACAAAATACATTCACTGAAATAAAGGGGATATTATTTCCTACGTAAATTGAATATAAGAGCTATCTACATCTGGGGAAAGCATTGATTGGTTCATCTGACCTGCAGTTATTCTAACGACTCTAAAATATACTACAGGTTTGACAAATAAAGGACAAACAATGGAGACAGATCTTAGTCTACTCAGCTACACTACCTTCCTTCTCTCTAATAACCAAAAGGCCTGGACTCTCCAAGTGCACTAAGCTTGTCTAAAGTTTTACAGAAATATTTTTCCAAATCATGGGGCAGATTCCCCCAAGTCTTATCCATGCACATGGAAAACAGCCAAGACTGTAGCATTTGGTTAGTGAACTAGCTGGAAGTAAGTACATTAGAAATTGTAGGCAGAAAGAATGGAAATCAAACATATATTTTCCTTTACCATAGACATCCACGTGGAATGATTTTTCAGCAGTTCCTGCAACATTGCTTACATGACAGGTGTATGTTGCCGCATCAGAGACTTGTGCTCGATGGATCTGAAGAAACTGTCCTTTGTCAATATAGAGCGTTTGTGAGCTGGACATGACTGGCCGGCCATCCTTATACCAAGTAATAGCAGGCACTGGAAGGCCCCGAGTTTCACATTCCAGTCGAATGACACTGTTGATCAATGCTGACAGCTCCGTGGTGACATTCCCTCTAATGCTGGGTGGAACTGCAATGGATTTCAGAAAGAGAGAACGCACATGTCTTCTAAGCTTCAGCATCTGCATCAGAATCCTAAGTAGTATAGATATTTAAATAATGCTTGTGGAGGGAATATGAACTAAAGGCAATTTGCGATCTATCTACTCATAATGATTTTCCTGTCTTGTCAAGATAATCTTCATCCTCCTCCTTTAGAATTTCAGATTTGAGTAAAAGCAGGGATGCACAGCTTTAGTCTCAGGGGTTTCCTAGATCATACCAGAATAACTAAAAAATGTTACATCGACAAAACAAAGAAAAGCAGAATTAAACTTCACTTACTCTTTCTATAACAAGTTTAAAACCAGGCCAAGGTAGCAAAAATGTCAGAAGTACAACTGTATGTAAACCCATAAAGTCTGAGTGCTTTCAGAACCAGCTACTGGTAATAGCGATGGAGTTTTAAATGTTTGCTTCTTGTTATTTGGGAGGGCGGGCTGAGGGCTACCGAGAGCCCATTCATTCAGCTAATTGGCTACATGCGTATCATCCACAATTCGGCATCTGCCTGCCTGACCTCCCTTATAACACGAGGGTTGTACTGTGGGAAATACAGCGCAAGAGGCTCAAATTCACAATACAGTCTTAATATGATCTTTCCGGGACTGCATCATTACAACAACTTAAAGGAAGTCAAATGGCATATTCAGAGTATCTGAATACAATCGTAGTAAACTTTATCTTAGAATGGCCTTCTCACTATCATCGAGTAGATGCTGCCTCATAATGACTTGACAGGACAGGGTAGAACTGCCTGTGTGAGTTCCCCAGCTCTAAATAAATGTGAATGGTCTATTTACAGAGAATTTCTTTACATCTCACATCCAATTCTCCTATTTTACATTTACTTGTACTTATGTCTGACTTTACTACAATACATTTGTCACACCTAATGGACAAAATGGAATCCCAAGGGCACAATGGGTAAAGCTTTTGTTTGCTAACCCAAAGGTCAGCAGTTCAAACCCACCAACTGCTTGGTAGGAGAAAGATGTGGCAGTCTGCTTCACATCTGTACACATTTACAGCACTGAAAACCTCTGGGCAGTTATACTCGATCCTAGAGAGTTGCCCTGAGTTCTAATTGACTTAAAAGGCAATGTGTAATGGACCAATAATGACACTTCAGAATTGGCTAAACAGTGGACTTAAATTTCTTCTTCTTTTTTTTAATCTAACACTTTTTATTGTCCCAGGATTCCAAGCAAAATACTTCACTACATGTAGTTGCCGGGTTTCCTCTGGCTTCTGTGATATCCCCTGTTTTGGATGACTGACACTTTTGAAAAACACTGATCAAATATTTCGCAGAGTGTCACGCAGTTTGGGTTTGCCTGATGTTCTTCTCATGGTTATACTAGGATTGTGGATGTTTGGGAGGAAGATCCCAATTGTACCACATCAAGTCAAGTTTACATGTAATCAACATGATTTAAGACTGTTGATGACTCTGATCACCTGGTTGAGGTATGGTTTACCAGCTTTCTCACTGCAAAGTTACTCTATCTTACTCATTTACCATTTAAGAAATATTGAGATGGTGTATTTTTAGTAGTTGCCTGGTGATGCAAACACTGAAGTTCAAATCCACCCTCTATTGGTAGACTTCGTGATTTGCTTCCAAAAGCTTACAACCGGATGGAGAAATTGTACTCCACAAGAAATACATGAGGTTGCTAGGAATTGGAATTCACTCAACAGCAAATAACAATATCTGGGTTTGAAAATGAGATTTTTAAAGATAAAATACATACAATCTCATAGAGGCTACACATTTGAATAAAATTTTATAACACCGAATATTAACTTTGAAAAACAATTAGATGAAATGTTGCTTCTCCCAATATAACATCATTATTCTCATTAGCAGACATGTTAATTTTCAATCTTGTCAATAAACTATTTGTGGAAAGGCACTTTCCCTCTTCCGAAAACTCACTTCCATCACCAGTTCTGACTCATAGTGACCCGATAGAAAGGTGCTATGTGTTTGTGAGAATGTAAGCCTTCATAGGAGCAGACAATCTCATCGTTCTCCACTGGTTTTCAATTGTTGACCTTTCAGGTAGTGGTGCAATGCATATGACATCTTACGTTATTTTGGAAATGTTTGCTTTAGATTGCTAAATCAGCTGACTCATCTAAATAATTGTCAAGTGCATTAATAAGGAAAGTAAGTTAAATAAAAAACTCTATCCTCCTGAACCTATTATAAATATCATTTACACCAAAAAGAATCTATTTAAAAGGTTGGATTTAGGAAATTGAGAAATATTATTCAAAAAGTATTTTCAATGAAGGGTAGAACACTATGTCTTCCACTGCTTGCACTGGCCAAATAAATATTTCACTTCCTATTTCATTTTCCTTCATAAATACTTGTCTGGGAACTAACTCCTCATGGCTAGGGAGGTGGGAAGTGTGTGGAGAACTAAAGAGAAAAGTTTTGGAGCAGTGTGCATTAAAATGTATTCATGTGTATATTTACAAAAATTTTTACCCATGTGGGAAGACTCTCACACTCTGAAACCCTTCTATAAACCTCCGATGAAAACTCACCGATGAAAACGGTGAGTTGTGAATCTGCTTAGTCTGGCAGTGCTGTTGTCAGTCGGGTGCTAAAGAATCTCTTCCAACTCGGAGCAATCCTGTTCACAACCGAGTGGAGTACCGCATGGTCGTGTGCCATCACCACAATCAGTGTACTTGGGCCCACCGCTACAGCCACTGTGTCAGTCCGTTTCCTCAAGGCCCTTCCTCTTGTTCGCGGCCCCTCTCCTACACCAAGCACAATGCTGTTTGCAGCTACTGGTCCCTCTGACAACGTGCCCAAAGGAGGTCAGAGGAAATCTCAACATCTCAGTTCTAGGGAGCATTCTGGTTGTACTTCTTTCAGACAGATTTGTTTGTTCTTCTGGCAGTCCATTGAGGAGCTTCCAATATCCTTAACCAACACCACAATTCAAAGGCAGCAATCAGTTGGTCTTCCTTATTCATTGTTAATTGAAAATACCATGGCTTGGGTCAGGCACACCATAGTGCTCAAAATTATGTTTGCTCTTCAACACTTTAAAGAGGTCCGATGTAGCACATTTGCATAATGCAATATACATCAGTTGATCTGCCCATAGGTTATTAAAACCTCGTTTATTGCTCTGTTTTATATATTCTTTCTTTTCCCTTTTCTTTTATTTCACCCGCTTATTTTGTCTACACTTCTTTCCTTAGTCAGACCTACTGTGTAATTCTGTCTTGCAGATGAAAACATCCATGTTGGAATGATTTTAAGGAAATTAAATAAGTAAACGGTCATTTGTGCTACAGTCTCATTGTGAATTCTATGTAAATATTCCAGACAGACAACCAAGGCACCTTATCTGTTTCATATATCTACTTAATTATACATCTGATTGTTTATAGATATATTCACTTCAGAGGGAAACAACACATTAAGCTTCCAATTACCTACTCAGAGATTCAGGAGAGATTGTGAGTGAGGAAACAGTATTATTTCCTGGAGGCTAATACACAAAACTCCACACTGTTTCAATGCCTTTTATCTCAGACAATCCCAGAAACTTTAATCATTAGAGACGGTTCTCTTCTGAGTGCCTGCGGGCATCCTGCATCTTGACCAAGAGGAACTGAAATAAAGGAACTCAAGTTCCCTGGAAATAGGAGTCTTACTGCATCACGAAATATATTCATCACAGACCCTGGCAGCTGTCTGTACAACAGTGACGAGGAAACCACTCTGTTAACAGTGTAGGGAAGCGACTGCACCTTGTTGTTTAATGTCAGGCTTTGGTAGGAGGCCAATGGTAGCAATAACACTTCTTTTTTTCAACTTGGATGCTTGTATATTGAATCTTTTAGTAGTGTAATTCCTTTTTGAAGGACACTTCTTTTTATGACTGATGTCTTCCACGGGCTTCTATTTATAGATACATGATTTAAAAGCCTGCATTAAATTAAATTTCTTCGATTCCAAAAATCAATGAACAATTTACATAACGATACTGTGGTGCCATGAAGTACTTGATATGGTTCTCCTAACCAAAGTCTCTGTAACGCCTATCAAGTGACCTTTTCCTGATGGGTCTGGGTAAGGGAAAGCAGGGGACGATGCTGATAGGTTATATGGCTCAGTTGTGAGTGACTGTTAACAGGGTTAATTTTGATTATAAAAACTTAGAACTCTTATGTGGGAAATTTGTTGATTTTGCCATCCTTCTGGGTGCAAAGTGAGCTATCTCAGAGGCTGGAAGAGGAGCTCTCAGTAGCAGTAAATGAAGTGTGTACTTTGGACCCCACAATCACAGTGCACTGAACCTCCTCAATCCAGGGACAGAAAACTGTAATGCCAGAGAAGTGGCAGAGTAGCACAGAAGCAGAACCAAGAACCAGAGCATGACACAGTTCGGTGCCTGCAGGTAGGAGGAATGTTCAGAGATTGGGGTGGCCTCAGGTACTGAATTGGAAGAGCTAGATTTGCTAACCCATGGAGCTGCAGCTCAAGCCTTAACTGCCCTTAGAACATTTATCTGCAGCCCCAAATGAGCTTTTAACCTGGCCTGAATAGGCAGGAGGCAAGGGGTCTCCTGGCTGAGAGCTTGAAGATCAGAGCGACCAATCTGTGGCACAGCAGAGGACGTTTTCCAGAACAAAGAACTGTGTCCTGAGTGTGCTTTATTCTGATTTATAACCAGTTAATTTCCCTCATAAATTCCATAACCATAAGTATGACTTGGCAGTTTTGCGTGGCCATTCCAATGAATTATTAAACCCAGCTAAGAAGTGGAGCTTGCCATGGGTAGTGCAGGAAATATCAAAGTTGGCAATAAAGTGGGAATGGGGAGGCACGTCTGAAGGCAGCATTGTAGAAATCATCCTTGGAATAATGTGGAATGTCATTCTCATTCCTCGTTGTGAAGGCAGAGAAGGTCAGAAAAGGTCATCTCCACACTGCTCTTACTGATCTCAGCATTAAAAAAAAGACAATTAGAATGCACATAAGAGCCATACATTTCAAGTTTGACCCTGTATTTATTTAAAATTTTAATATAGTGCAATTATTATATAGCTAATGACAAATGAATAACATTAAGCTTTTACTATAAACTAGTTAATCCAATTATGACATCGACCATTTGATCTTCGCAATAATTGTATTGTCATCCCCAAACTCACTGCCATCAATTTGATTCTGACTCATAGTGATGCTCGATAGGGTTTCTGAAACTGCATGTTTTTACGGGAGTGGATAGCCTCATCCTTCTCTTGAAGAGCAACTGCTATGTTTGAACCGTCAATCTTGAAGGTAGCAGTTCAACACCTAATCCGCAGAACTGCCAGGGCTCCTCAATCATACAGTTAAGCAGGTACACGCATGATCTCCAAGGAGCTCTAATGGTGCTATCCAGTGAGTGTGGGGCAGCTAAACACAGAGTTGGTGGTTAAAACCAGCGAGCTGCTCCTTAGAAGAAAAAAGAGGCTGTCTGTACCTACAAAGATTTACAAAGCTTCAGAAACTCTATGTAGGTTGATATGAGTCAGAATTGGTAATAAATGGAATGGAAGTGATATTAATACATTAATTAATTTGACAATTTTCTCTTTAGAGCGATTGTCAACAGTAGTGTTTTTTTTTGTTGTTGTTTATGATCACCATTTTCTTGATGTGTAATGAAGATCACAGGTATCGGGTGATTGATCCGGTGTTACTGAATTAAAGTGTTATGGAACTAAGTATCTAATTTATAATTTTCTAGTAGGCACATTTAAAAAGGAAATATACTTAATTTAACCTGAAATCCAAAATATCATTTCAACATTGAATCAATACAAAAATTATCATAGCTTACATATTTTTACATTTATTAAGTCTTCCATATTTTTGTGTACTTGATATGTGGTGTCTATCCCCATGTGGTATCTGTCCCCATGTTGCAATGGTTAGGCTCTCTGCTCTTAACTTTGGCTGTTCAAATCTACCCGGAGGCTGTGCAGGAGAAAGAACTGGCCATCTGCTTCAGTAAAGATTACGGAGGAAACCCTATCGGGCAGTTTTACTCTTGCACATAAGGTTTGCTCTGAGTCAAAAATTTACCTAACCATACCATCGAGTACTTTCACTTACATGCATCTTAATTTGAGTAGTCACATTTCAATGCTCAGTAGCCACATGTTGCTAACGGCTACTGTGTTTTATATGAATTCTTTTTTTCTTAAGGAATACTGTATCGCAGACATTTGACCAATGAGCCCTGATGACACAGGGCTAATGATGGGCTAATCAGGTAAGCAACTTAAACTCACCAGCTGCTCCTCAGGAGAAAGACAGGAGGCAGTCTGCTTAGGTGAGGCCTTGGAAATCCAATGAGACAGAACTACCCTGTCCTATATCACAGCTATGACTTGGAATCGACTAAACGATTGTGGGGTTTTATTTAAAGTTACAGTGTTAGGGTGCTGGTTTAGTAGTGATAAAATGCTCACCTGCTAACCAAAATGTCGGCAGTTCAAACCCACCAGCCACTCTTTGGTAGGAACCTGGGGTAGTGTGCTTTCACAAAAATTATGTTGTAGGAAATCCATGGGGCCATTTACTCTGTCCTAGAGGGCTGTTATGAGTGAGAATCAACTTACTGGGGTTAAGACTTTGGTAATGACATGAAAATAGATCCTTCTTATGAACTGCATGTTCTTTGAGGAGAAGCAACCATTAAACAATAAGGTCAAATAAGCAATATCCTCTCAAACAATAATACCGTGTATACTTGAGTATAAGCAGGCCTGAATATCAGCCGAGGCACCTAATTTTACCACAAAAACTACATTAAAAATGTGCTGAAAAACTTGGCTTATTCACGAGTATATACGGTATGTGTTATGAAAAAAAATAGAACCATGGAAGTACAATTAGGTGACTGCTGGGATTGCAAGAACCCTGTGAGGAGGTGACATTCTGAAATAAATATCTAAGGTTTCCTTGAATATCCACAACAAATGAACAGAAGATAGCTAATTGAGTGGAGCAACAATAAACCTGGTGTGTCTACTGGATTCTATTCCTTTCCATTGTATAAATCCTTACCCTAGGATGTTCCTGGGCTTTCCTACAATGCCATTTATAAAAGTAAAATGTCCTTGGCAATTACCTCTCAGAGAAGACATGAAGAATTGTGGGAAACTAGAGCTGTATGAACATTTGATTTATGTGTCAGATAACCGATTAGAAAATACTTGACCTCTTAAGTATGATCATACAAGAAACACTAGATGACTTGAAGGAATAAAAAAGCACTTAACTACAAGTTGAAAGATTGGTGATTCAAATTTGCCCAGAGATACCTTGAAGACAAACTTGACTTGTAGTTGCTTCCAAAAGACTGCACCCCTGAAATCCCTATGGACTAGTTCTACACTACACAGGGGGTCAGTTGTCAAGTGTCGTGTCCATTATTAGATGGAAAAGAACAAGATTGATGCTATCGGTAGGTGCTTTCAAGTTGGTTCCAACTCACAGTTATCTATGCACCCAGTGCTGTCTGTCCTGGTCCATCCTCGCAGTTACTCCTATGCTTCGGTGTGCAGTCAATGTATCAATCCACCTTGTTGAGGATCGTTCTCTCTTTTTGCAGACCCGCTACTTTACCATCACAATAGCTTTCTCCAGGGGCTGGTCCCATGTCCAAAGTACTCAAGAGAAAGTCTTGACATACTTGCTTCTAAGGAGTATTCTGACTGTAGTTCTTCTATACAGACCGATTCATTCTTCTGGAAGTCAGTGGTTTACTTAATATTCTTTGCCAACACCATAATTTAAAGATATAGACTCTTCTGTGGTCTTCCTTATTCATTGTCCATCTCTCACATGCTTATGAGGTGATTAAAAATACCATGGCTTGGGGCAGAAGCACCTAAAATGCTTTAAAACTGAGTGCAAAACTGTAGTCTAAAACATATGAAGAAGGTAGGTCCTTTCTTCTGTTGTGGTAGCAATCCAAATATTCAATAGTGATTAAAAAGGAATTAACATTAGAGTCAGTGATATTTAACTTATAATGAGAGTTTATAAATAAAAAGGATAGGAAAAACCACACTTACTATAGATGGTCAGTTTTATATCCTTGGCTTGTTTGCCAGCTGCATTAGACACAGAACACTGGTACCGTCCCTTGTCACTTCGTCTTGCATTCTTTAGATGTAAAATTTGTCCTCTGTCTAGAAGTTCAATATTAGGGTCTCCCAAAAACAAAGGCCTGGAGAAAATAATGTTTGATTCCATGTTTCTATTTTCACTTTAGTATATTTCCTTTTCTTAGCAATCACAGAAAAATAAGCAATATCAAGTAAAAAAAATCTGTTATCAAGGTTGATTAAAAAAACAGTATTGTGATAGGTAGCTCCTATATAGAAGAATGAAATCCTTAAACTTTTACTAGTGGAGGCTAACTAATCAGTACTTGAGGGATGAAAAGTTTCTCATTTTAAAATCAAGTTCTTTAATAATGCACATATTAATAAAAACTTTAAATTACCAATATTTGCTTCATTTATTCTTCCATCCTTCATTTCTCTCTCTCTCTCTTGTTTTCAATGTCAAATTTTATATCATCAAATAGAGAAGGAAAATTAGGAGCCTCATTCTACAGCATAGTAACTGCAGGCCAAGCAATATTATATTCAAACCAATACCATAATATATGGAAAAATATTCACAATTGAATAAATTATTATTATATACTGAAGGCAGTTATTACAAAACACCTTGTTAGATAGGTATTTTAATAAATATGAATATGTTAATAATAAATATTGAAAGATTTTGCAAACACCAAATGTAAGCTTTTATATAGTTACCAGGCTATAATCAGTTATGGACAACTATCAAATTGTCACTTTGGGCAATTGGCAGCAACTTTAATACTTACAACATCATGGTTATTAAGAGCTGTGATATCCTCAGGCATACCATTAAATCTCACTCATTTCATTTCAGGAAAACCCATAGCTAGGTTTTGAAAAGTTTCATTGAATTAAGCATATGATCAATAATTAGATGTCCTCTTAGATTAATAAGCCATTAGTAAAAGTATATGACCAAGTATAAAGCACAATCAATTTTCTTTGCTAGCATGCTTGACAACTTCTTTAAGAAAAATTCCCAAGAGTTAAGAGAATAACGTAGCTTAATGAATTTCAGTGATTTCAGTGGTGTGACTACCTGGTAATTTACTCAAATTTAGGAGGTCCTCGGCGTGTCAGATAACCGCTGCGAATTGCCTGTGGGGTTCTAATCTACATCCTCCCCAGCAGAGTACTCACTCCCACTCCCAACACAGGAGCCAGTGCCTGGTATTTCCAAACCCTTTCCGCACACCCCTGGATTCTCTGATTTGTGAAAAGAAAATACTTCTGTTTTTTATTTACCTTCCCTTAATTATTAAGGGTAAGAATCTTTTAGTAAGTTTATTGCCTACTTATATTTCTTTCTTTTTCTTAATTGCTAGTTCATACCTTCCATACACGTATGGCATTATGCTGTATGATATGCTATTGTCGGTCTTCTTTTGCTGGTTTGTAAAAAACGGGAAATAATCCCTTATTTTGTCTGCTGCAAATATTTATCATGTGTGGCTAGGCCTGATACGCCTGCTCTAGGAAGCTACTCTAATAGACAAACATGGGTCACCCTGTGAGGGATAAGTTCTCACACCCACACTGCACGGTGCTAATTCAACTATCTGATGGCTCAGCCACGGCTCCTTTCCCCTCGCGTGCATCACAGTCTGACACAGGCATCTTGGTGTCATGGGCACATTTATTTTTTGGAGGGGTTTTTCTTTTAAATTCAACAATTATATTTCATTGTTAACCTGCAGTAGAGACTAATTATGTATATAAATAAATTTGTGTAATTTATAGTCTGGTAACTCATAATAATGAAAGATATGATAAGACGTTGGAACCATTTTTTAGGAATATTCTTTTTCAATCATGCTTACTTATTAACATTGTGTGGCACAGATTCACGGGCATTGATACATTTATTTCTCATAATCTGGGATCAAATAAAATGAAGAAAAGGTACTCACTTGTTATCTTTAAACCAATGAATAACAGGGAAGGGCGTGCCTTTGACCTGGCATTCGAGGGTGGTGTCATGGTTGAGTAGAACTGAGGCTTCTCTTGGGGAGCTGGCACCTATTATGGTGGGTGGAACTTAAGCAAAGACATTTGATCATGAAAATCTATGACTTAGTACAAACAGTGTTTGCTATAGTATTTCAATGAGCTTTAACGTGCAAAGTAAAACATCATACAGCAATCCCTCTTGAAGTCATCACTATTAAACGGGAGGACTCCAGGGTTAAGCTTAATCATCAAACCACATTCATGAAAGATTTGCTAGCAGGACAATTGCCTGGAAGGATTACAATAGTAGTGAATTCATTTTGAGGAATATTAAATCCATGTGGAGTAAGAGTTTGGACTGTAAGTGATTGGTAAAGCTCATAAATACAATTTACTTCTGCTATATATTTTAGATCATGAAAAATAACATAGTACAAGACATATGAATGTTCACTTCTTCAAATTATATACCACAGTGCTACCTGACTTAAATAACCTGTCACTTTAGAATTCTTTAAGCTAAAATTGGAGATGCACCATAATTTGAAAAAGAAAGTGCTAGTTTTATTCTCATAGCAACTCTGCAAGGCAGGGTAGAACTGTCCCAGTGAGTTTCTGAGACTGTAACTCTTTACAGGAGTACAAAGTCCAGTGTTAGTGGAAATTATTTGGGCTTTTCTTCTGAGATGGTTCCACCTTACATAGGTTTGGGCTTTTCTAAGTTTTCCATGTAGCTTTAGAGCTCAGAGAAGTCTGAGCTGGAGCTCAGACTTTGGGAATCATCAGCACACAGATGGAATTAAGTTTGGCAGTAAATATGTGCCAAAAGAAAGAATTCCAGTAAAAATAATGTTAAGAAAGATGATTTAATTTGTTTTATATTTTCCATTTAAACACACGTATGCAAATCATTTTCTTTTTTGCAGAGGAAATGCAAAGTCCTCCAGCTTTTGATAACACAGACGAGAGGAGTGCTTTAACTGTTAGGACCTTACTGTGATCCTCAACTTACAAAATATAGAAGGGCGCTCTAAAAGTTCCATTCTCTTTCAATTCCATTATTTCTACAAATTTTTGAAGCTCCTCATATGTCCATTTAGAAGGACAAAACATTGAAAAGAGAGAAATAAGCCATTTGATTACAGACTGACCTGTCGATGTCAGTGTAATTATAAATGGTAAGCTAAAATTCAAAATTTAACATTGGCACTTTCAAAACTAGAAACATTTTATATCCCAACTTATTTCTCTGCAAACTCCTCTTGGCATGTTCTTTCATTGGTTAGAATCAGGGTTGAGGTGATTGCATTTTCAAGAATAAGAGTGCGGAGGTAGGAGGACGTATTACTCTCCAAGTTCAAGTACAAGCTAGTAGAGTCAGTGACCTCCAGAGTGAGGACGAGACTACCTTGCATTATCTTCTAGGACGGCCTCCTGGAGTATTTCCTGCCCATGCACTGAAGAGTGACACTGTTAAATTTTATGATTTTATGCACAAGATAGTACCATATTCCCAAAGTATCTCCATGAGATATACAAAATATGCATTCAAACTTCCCATATCATATGTTTCTGGTTAACCAATATTAGCAGTGAAAATAATACTATGATCAAAGGCGGTATTTTTTCCATGACTTGAACTGTTTCTTTGTATTTTCATGTAGTCAGCTCAGTCCTTTATAATAAGTGCATCTGAAATGCAGATTTTCAAAAGAATGTTATGCTTACCTAGTACTTCAATGTTAAAGTTCTTCTGAGACGTGCCTGCAACATTAATCGCCTTACAGGAATATCTTCCTGAATCCTCTGGAGTGGCTTTAAAGAGCCTCAGTATCTTCCCGTTGTTCACGATCTGAATAGTATTACTTTCAGTCACCTTTGAGGGCCAAAATGACCAGTTATTTCTAACCTTATAAAAATGTATATTGAGAAATTAGAATACAATTTTAGTATTACTATTAATAAGGAATTAATGATAAACTATTCCACAGGCATTTAGTCAAGGGATTATACATATCTGGAGGTTTCCAATTACCTGGACTTCATCTCGATACCACATAATGATGGGGGCTGGAGTACCTTCAACTTCACAGAAGAGATTGGTTGCTTGATTTAGCAACACTGACACATTTGTTGTTTGATCTTTATCTTTTATTACTGGAGGAACTGTAAAAATATGAACAGATCATTCATAAGAAGTTTTATTTAGAAAAATTATTTATATCCAGCTATCTAATGGCTAGAGAAGCTTACAGTATTTTAGTTTGCTATAAAATGAACAAAACTTCTTGTGTAATGTATCTATAGGTAAATATACTTAGGATTTTTACTGTGAGTTTTGGAGACTGTAACATTTTACCAGAGTAGAAAGCCTTATCTTTCTACTTGGAGTAGCTAGTGGTTTCAAACTGCTGACCTTATGGTGAGCAGCTCAGTGCATCACCACGATGCCACGAGGACTAGGTATACCATGGTTTATGTTTTAAAGGGGCTGAATGTTATATATTTATATTTCCTTATACATGTACAAAACGTTTGGGAACACACCCACACACAATTGATAACTTCACTTATCTATCTTTTTGTACCATTGAATTTTGAATCATATAAATTCATATGTAATAAAAAATTATATGAAGTTATAATTCTTATAAATACATGCAACTAGACCACTGACTTCCTGCTTGAAAATTCATCCATTCACATTAATATTAAATAATATTACATCGGAGACATAAATACAAATGAAAATTTTCAAACCTCCCATATTTAGTTGAATGCTTTTAGCATCTTCATGCATATTTACCATGTACTTTGAGGTTATATTTTTTTTCTGTAGTCCCAGCCTCATTGATTGCGACACAGATGTATTCCCCATTGTCATACGGTGTTACTGCAGCAATAACCAACAATGTGCCATCTTCCAAGATAGATACACCCGGCTCTCTGCCTGACAACTCTCTACCATTACGTAGCCATTTGATGGTCGGTTTTGGCATACCTAAGTAAGATATTAAAAGTCTGGTTATATTTTTTGCAGCAAAATTAGAAATAATAATTAAAAACTATCAAATATATTGAAGAGAAATAAATTTTTGTCATAACTACAGCTTGCACCCTTAAGTACTGTACTTTTCTTACTCATCGCTATTGAATCAATTCTGATTCACTGGCAACCAACCCTAAAGGATAAGGTAGAATAAGAGTCGACAAAAGTGTAAACCTTTACAGGAAGAGAGAGCCTCATCTTTCTCCCAAGTACTGTGACCCAATCCAAATATTTCTCCTGGCATGAATGTTTTTTAATTACAGTATTGAAAGCCTCTAATTCCAGATTCGTCTTAAGATATCTATGACATTAGAATAAAATACTAACTTAGTTATATCAAAACACTCATATGAAATGATATAAGGCAAACTGTTTGCTTGCGTGAGTTTAAGATGACTATTGAGGATAAGAAAAATCAGGACTAGAATTGGAGAGGTTCTTGGCATGAGGATAAAAGAAGAGCAAAAATAAGTCACTTCCAGATGAATACAATATGAAGATTGTCCAAATAAATATGAAAGATGTACACACATAATGCACCATTCCAAGAGGATTTGGTATAGATGAAAACTTCCCCTATGCACACATCTGTTGGAGATCTCATTCTACTAAGGTAGGGCAAGACACCAATTCTTGCCATTTCCTATTAAAAAGAAAGTTGTGAAAACAATGATGTGGATTGCCTTCCTGGATTAAGTTATGATTAACAATGTGAATCAATAAAAGGGATAAAACCATCTTAGAGAACATAATGAATACAAATGGACATACTAAAAATAGACACTGTTAACTCTATACTTACAATTTATTTATTTAGCAGTTTGCCAAGTACTATTCTAAAAAAATTTAATTTAGTTGACCCTTATAAAGAAAAATCACACTAAATAAAATCTATGTGACTGTATCACTCACTGCCATCAAGTCATTGTTGACTCAGCGACCTCTAGGCTATAACTGTGTCTATATAACTGAATTAAAGTAATCCAGTATTGAAGGTCAAGAAGCTACTAAGAGATGGATACATAATGAAGGACAAAAACACAAGACTGCCATGAATACATAAACATCTCATTCAGGCTAACCTCAAATTGAATTTAAAATTCTTAGTATCTATGAAAATGATATTTGTATGGGGGAAAAGTAAGTCCAATTATGACTGATCGATCAAGGAAGAGATTTATTACTGGATTTCAGATGTTTTTTCACTTTATTTCATATTATTTGGAAGTAGATTTTATATGACCAAGAGGCTACAGTCATCTCTTTGGCCTATTTATTCTTGTATATACTTCATAAATATTTGTTGATCTAAGAAAAGAAAAATAAGTTACAAAACAAAAAATAAAGTTGTCTTATTTTTAATTGTATGTTCCATATGACAACCAGAAAAAGATAATTCAAGAACCTTTAGCTGCCCTTCATGAGCTCCAAAATCATATCCCAGGCGAAAAATCAGAAGCTGGAAAGAGCTGCACAAAATATAAACGGGAGTCAAAACAGAAATGCTGATTTGGGCTGATTTGGAAGCCAATGCGTCACGGTGAGTTAGGGTGCAGTGGTGGTGAATGCCACAGCATTCACCCGAAGGTAAACCGTCTAGAGAAGGCTGCCTCTTTAGCACCTGCTTACCTATTTCTCACCGCCATGGGGCTGATTTGACTCAAAGAGACCCTCTTGGACAGAGGAGAACTTCCCCGTGGTCTTTCCAGCAGTGTCAATCTTTACAGAAAAAAACTGCCACATCTTTTTGCCCCATAGAGCAGTGGATGGGTTCCAAGTGCCCACCATAGTTAATAACCCAGCACTTACCCACGGTGTCACCCTATTCTAGGGATACCCAAACCCCTGAACCCCACTGCTACTGAGTTGATTTCAACTCGCTGCAACTTTGTCGTTTCTGAGGCATTGTACATCTCCACAGGAGCAGACTCCAGCACGTCTTTCTTCCACAAAGTGCCTGGTGGGTTTGGACCTCTGACTTTGTGGTTAATGGTTCAATGCTTACCTGACATCACCAGGACTCCTTTACTGATAATTCTTTTGATATGTGAAAAGCTTTTCAAAGTTATTTTATTTTTATGCTGGTAGATATAAAGGAGCTGTGGTGGTGCCGTGGTTACGCATTGGGCTTCAATCCACATGGTTGGCGATTTGAAATCCCCAGGAAAGCAGCTCCATGGGAGAAAGACTGGGCTGTCTACTCCCGTAAATCATTACAGGCTCAGAAACCCACAGGCTATCACTGTGAGTTAGCGGATGGCAACACGTTTGGATTTTGTTGTTGTTTTGTTTAGTTTGGGTGGCTATAGAGGCAACATTGGTAAGAATTACTGCTGAGAGATGAAAAAGCTTGCTACGGAAACAGTGCAACCATGAAGACCCATTTTTGCTGCCTCCAGGAATAAGTACTAGAGTCAACCACACGTAGAAGCATGGATGGGGGAAGCCAATCCAAAGCCCTCCAGAAAGTTATGGAAGGAGTATTGCTTGCATGTTTTCAGAACCACAGTGGCCCAGCTTGGTCATGGAAGAGGAAAGCAAACATGGATGTCCTTGATCACCTACTTGGTATCTAGGGTAAGACGGAAAGTGACAGTTACTTTCCCACATACCCCTGAGGAGTCATCATGATCTCTGGCTAGAAAACACGGTAGGATAGAAAGTCAAGATGTTCACGGAGAGAAGAGCAGGAATAAGCCTTAGGAATCGAGTGACAACTTGGTCCAATAGTCACCAAAACCCAAACCCAGTGCTGTCAAGCTGGATCCCTTTTATAAGAGCCCTATAGCAGAGAATTGATCCATACAGTTTTGAGATTGTAAATATTTATAAGAGCAAACAGCTTCATCTTTCTCCTGAGAAGTTGCTGGTAGGTTTGAATCACCAACCTTGCAGATAGCAGTCAAATGCCTAACCCACTATGCCATGAAGGCAGAAGAGGGTAAATCTAGGAAGAGGGCTTTTAGAAGAGAGGTGTCCAAAACAAACAACGGAAGCATTCCAGTGTATACCCTGGATTGAATAGAACAAACTTAGGGAATGCTGAACAGTTCTAGATGTTACATTTTAAAAATTAATTCATTTTATTGGGGGCTTGAACAACTTTTATCACAATCCACACATCCATCCATTGTGTCAAGCACTTTTGCACATTTGTTGCCCTCATCATTCTCAAAACATTTGCTTTCTACTTGAGCCCCTAGTATCAGCTCCTCATTTGATCCCTTCGCTCCCCGCTCCCCCTTCCCCCAAGAACCCTTGATAATGTATAACTTATTATTATATTGTCATATCTTACACTGTCCAACATCTCCCCTTACCCACTTTCCTGTTGTTCATCCCCCAGGGAGGAGGTTATATGTAGATCCTTGTAATAGGTTTCCCCTTTCCACCCCACCTTCCCTCCACCCTCTTCATAACACCACTCTCAGCACTGGTCCTGAGGGGTTCATCTGTCCTGGATTCCCTGTGTTTCCAGTTCCTATCTGTGCCAGTGTACATCCTCCGGTCATTTTAAAGAGCAATCTCCCTCAAACAGAAGAAGCTAAGAAGTAACAGAAAGGAACATGAACTCCCAGGAGAGCCACGTGAGCAAGAACAGGGAGTCTTTCCATTGCAGGACACAGAACGGCTGGTAGGGAAACAACCTCTTCACAGAGCTGCTATCCGAAAAGGGATTTATTTCTCTGGGGCTCCAGTGTCATTTTAAAGACTGATGAGGGGCTGTTTATAAGGAGGAAGCTCTCCATTCAATGTAGAACTCTGGGCAATGTAAGCAGTATAGCAATGCTTAAATATCCAAGGGTTACTCACCTCTTGCAGGGCATGGAAAAGCAATGCGTTGATTGGCCACTCTTTCTTGAAATGGAGTATTGTATGGAGGTTCAAGATCTTCCAGTGTAGGTGGTTCTATTAAAAAGTAAATACATGACAAGCATATATTCATTGGGACATTTTAAAGTCTCTTCTTTCCTGTTGCCTGGCTTTTGTGAACCAGAGCTCTAAATGACTCCAAGATCCATTATTTCATGATCCTTCCTATCCTGTTTTCCTTCATTCCCTGGGCTAAGACATCAGGCTCCACCCGGTCATTCCATGGTTTCTTTGTTACTCCTGACCTCGATATTCTAGTGGTTACCATGTACCATTGTTCACCTATGTATCTTCCTTTCTTCTTAAGGTCACTTATTAAAAGCCTTACTTTTTCTTTCTTAGCCTGGATGAATCTCCCCATTCTCACCCTTCATTTAGCATACTTCTCTACATCCTTCACATCTCCAATGCAACTGTCCCAGAAGAGCCTCTGATTTGGTTTTCTGTTAGAGGCTCATACAGTTCTACCATTTCATGATGACACTAACTCATTTGTAAATATGCACTTAGAAGCTCATTTTATTGTCTATTTTTCCTACTAGATTATAAGCATAAACACTCACAAAAAACCTACTGAGTGAATAGACTAGCTGGACCAGCTCTCCAACAGTGTTCTAGTCATCCATCCAACAAGTATTAATTACACTGTACCTGGTGCTACTATTACATATTATGTTAAGTATGACACCTGTTTATTTTGTGCTTGCCTGGGGGCCTAGTCCCTCTGCCAGAAATGTTCTTTTCCTGATTTGCACACGGCTTGCTCCTTAAAGTTGTGAGGCTATTACTATGACTATCACCTCCACAGAGAAGTCCTCCTCAGTAATCCAATCTACGGGAGCCACTTCCTTGTGTCATCACACGCGTTCCACGTTGCACACAGAATTCCTCGCTCTCTGCGTTTTCTGGCTTCTTTCATTTGTTGCTTTGTTTATTGTTAGTCTACTCGTGTTAGAGCAGCTCATGAGAAGGAGGGTTTTGCATTTTTCACTCTTTTCTCTCCAGTGCCTAGAACCTGACAGGAGCTCATGAAACATCTGCTGCTTGAAGGAATATATACTGGTGTGTCTTCATCGAAACAAAGCCAGCATCCACCGGGGCAAGGAAGATCTAAAATCCCTGGGGGTTCGTTTCACCAGTCAAAGTGACGTCCTGCTCCGACTCTCCCTGCCACCGCTTTTCCCAACCCAAGCTTGTCCGGGCATTTGTCTGGGATGATTTCCCTGATCTACACCAATCACAGCAACTTCAGTTTCCAAAAAAGAAACATTAAAATCGATGCAGGTTATGCATGAGTTAGTTTCAGTACTTTCTCAGATGGCTCCTCTTTCAGACAACTAAAGAATCCCCAGTGTTAGTTAAAACTTTTCCCAAGGTGATAGAAGACAATCACAAACTCCAGGAGTACTCGCCCACCCCTTCCTCTCCACCCCTCACCCCATACCCTGCCACCCACTCGAACATGTTTTCCTCTGCCAATAATCACCTTGGACATGTAGGGTTATCTCAGCTTCATCATTTCCTGCTATGTTAGTAGCAGTGCATGTATATGCACCAGCATCTGAGAGAGTGGCTTGGTCAATGCTCAGTGTTCCATCTGGATCACTAATATGCCGCATTCCATCAGCCATCACAGCACTCCCGCCTTTGAACCAGGTGATTACAGGATGAGGCATCCCTTGAGCATCGCATGGAATATCCACTCTTTGACCAACTTGGACTTTCATGACTTTAGGGCCACGTCGAATCTTTGGAGGAACTGGAAATAACAGAACATTAATAACCCACATTTTAAAAATTACTTTTTCTCATTTTAAATGAATGGTAAATGGAGAAAGTGGAATGTAGAAGTCTCAATATGTAAGACAGTGCTTGGGCATCTTACTTAATGTGTGATCTAGAGCAAGTCACGACAGTTCCTGTGGCCTATTGCCTCCATAATTGGCATATAACAATCTCTTATAAACCAAATCGAGGGAAAGATAGAGGGGAATGATACAAACAAAACCACTAATGTTCCCATGTAGCACAATAAGTTTTGAAGAATGTGAGGCACCCTTCCATTCAGAGAGAATTTTAAGGCTTTAAAACACTCCTAAAGGGTAGTCTGGAGACATTTTGTACTTTAAGACAGAAAGCCAAAAAACATTTCTTTCCATGTTCTGTACTCTTAGTTCTTTTAGAAGGTTTTATAAGATAAGGAACAATGGGTCTCAAAGAGACGTTAGCTAATTTCATAGAAGAGAATCAAGATGGAGCTTCTATTATTGCCCTTTACCTACTTTCCCTTAGACATTTAAATAGATATTTTATCAAAATATGTTTATTTTCCTGTGTGTGAATTATTATGTGTGGAATCAAGCTGAATCATAAGGACATCTATATGTCCCACATCTCTAAAAAGCCCCCATTTCTCTCTCCTTAAAAAACAACAACATAGTATTCAATAAACATTTTCTAGAGCCTGCCATTTATAACATTCTAATCAATTTTGCACTATTATGATCACCATTTTAAGAATAAGAAAGCTAGAGAGAGAGGTTTTCGATATATCTAATACTTTAAGCCCAAAAGCCAAACTCACTGCCATCAAGTTGATTCTACTCATAGTGACCCTATTGGCTGGGTGGAACTGCTCCCTAGTGTAGCATTTTTTTATGGAAGCAGAAAGTGTAGCAGATCTTGACGGAAGCAGAAAGTGTAGCATATCTTTATGGAAGCAGAAAGCGTAGCAGATCTTGAGGGAAGCAAAAAGTGTAGCATACTTTTACGAAAGCAGAAAGTGTAGCATTTCTTTATGGAAGCAGAAAGTGCAGCAGATCTTGACGGAAGCAGAAAGTGTAGCATATTTTTATGAAAGCAGAAAGTGTAGCATTTCTTTATGGAAGCAGAAAGCCTCATCTTTCTCCCACAGAGGAGCTGGTGGTTTCAAACGGCTGACCTTGTAGTTAGCATCCCACTGCACATTCTACTATGATACGGGGTCTAAAGCCCTAGAGCTAGCCAGTGACAGAGGCAGATTCCTATCACCTTGAGATTTCAAAGTCTGGGGCCAAGAAGAAACAAATATAATGAATATCTGGAAAGGAAATCAGGTTAATACTATCAGAGAAAATTTTCTTCTGATGCGTGAATATCCAGTATGCACACAGTAGCTGGCATGGAGTATACACTCAATATGTATATGCTAAATGGATAGATGATTAAATATATGATAATAAGTTCAAGGAGATAAATTACACAGAATATTAAAATAGTCCAAAAAAATCCTCAGAAGCATATTTTTTCATTTGATAAGTTCTTAAACTAATAAAAGGATAATTTAAACACAATTAAACTCTTCTTTGAAAATTCATATTCACTTTTACAAGAAGCTCACAGGCCGTGTATCAACAATAGAATTTTAAGTGGCTTATTAATTAAAAGTTAAGGTCCAAAAATTTTGCACTGTTCATTTGAACAAAAAGGAGGGTTGCTTATAGATAGGAGGCATTTTTTTTTTGGAATAATATGTAGGAAGGTCTTATAGACTCAAGTTTTAGAAAATGTTTATATAATTATTCTAAAACTAATTGGAGCTAAAGCCTAAAGGCACTGGCATGATGGTTTTTCCTCGTGGCTAGTTCACAGAGTTATCATATGACGTCATTTCAAGACTCACCATGAACGTTTAACTTAACAGACTGAGTCACATTCCCGGCAATGTTTGTGGCAACACAAAGATACATCCCACTGTCGGAAACTCGCGTCTCAGTGATCTTCATTGATCCCGATGGCAGGAACGTGTGTCTAAAAAAAAAGAAATCACATAGCAGACCATAGGTAGACATAAGAATTTAACTATCTCCCTTGCAGCTGTGCTCGCCTGTGAAAATACTACTCTTCAGGCATTTCTGAGAAGCATTCTGCCATCGCTAATGACACCTCTGGACATCTCCTTCAACACTCACTGCTATGGAGTCGACCTCGACTCCCAGTGACCCTGTCGGACAGGCTAGAAGTGCTGCCGGGAGTCTCTGGGTCTAGGATTGTTAAGGGGGTGGAAAGACCCATCTTTCTCCGGGGAGCAGCTGGTGGTTTCTAACACCTGGCCTTGCGGACTGCAGCCCAAGGCGTAACCACTAGCCACCAGGGCTCCCTCATACGTCTTAAAGATCAGGAAGTTTCCTAATGATCTTGTGCATCTGGTATGATGTTTTGACAAATACAAAACCAGTTTTTTTCTATCAACCTTTAAATATATTCTAATGGCATGAAATTGCCAAATAATTCTACATTCCTCTGCTTTACAAAGTTGCATCTGTACAAAGCAAATGTATATCTTAGTAAATTTTAATTTATTTTGACATTTTATTATGTTTCTCCAATGTTTCATTAAAAATCTTTGTATTAAAATAAAGGTCAAAGAAGGTATTCCTGAAATGTATTAAATATATTCCCCCCATCATATGAGAATACATGTAGTTGGGTGAGATAATGTAGTTGGGTGAACCAGACTTGTTTATACATATGAAATATGTTATTACAATAATTGTGTTAAAACAGCTTTAAAGAGGAACAGGCTAGATGGACCTACCCACTAAAAAGATTTTACATAAAACTAAATGAAATAAAGTGTGCCATTGGCTCTAACCCAGAAACCCAAAGCCATAGCTCTAAAGTCTATTACAACTTATGCTGACCCTAAATAGAGTGTCTGTAAAACTTTATGGAGAAGACAGCTCATCTTTCTCTCGAGTAGTAGCTGGTAGGTTTGGGTTATCGACCTTGAAATTAGCAACTGAACACCTACCACACCGCACCACTAAGGCTACATGATATTGGCCCAGTGATAGACAAATAAATTAAGGACTAAAAAAAGAAAAAAGAAAATTAAAAAACTAAGCCATCTGTTGTCTAATGGACTTTGAGTCATGGCATCCATTTGTGTCAAAATATATTGGTGCTCCATCAATTGCTAGGGCTTCCTGAGACAGCCAGGCCTTTCTTCTGCAGAACCGCTGAGTCGGTCTATACCACAGATCTTTAAATTAGTAAAAGTGGTGTTGAGCAACTGGATATCCACACGTGGAAGAATCAAATTAGGTCAATATCTAATACTATGCATAGAATAATAATTCAGGCCGGTTAAAACACAAAATATGAAAATTAAAATCTAAAACCATTGAATGGAAGCAACAGTTATGTTTATAAAGCCTCATGATGAAGACACAAAAACAAACAGATTCATGGGTTAAAGTACATGATAATTTCACATTTTTATACAAGCAAACATATCATAAATAAATTTTAAAGATTTGTAATAGAGAAAGTATTTTAACACATTCAATGGACACAGTATTCAAAGCATATTAAGAACAAAGAGAAAAAGTCTACCATTCAATCAGGAATGACCTTTTCACTAGATAGCTCTTAAGCTTATGTAGAGAGGCAAATTTACAGGGAACACAGATGGCCAACAAGTAGGTGAAAGAATGCCCGGTCCTGCTTGAAAACCACCCCTCCAAAAGCTGACTGCCATTAGGATTGATGCTGAGTTATAAGGACCCGCTAGGGTTTCGGAGCCTGCGCATTTTAATGGGAGCAGACAGACGTATCTTTCACAGACTATCTTTCACAATGGGAGCAGACAGACTTATCCTTCACACGGAGTGATTGCACCTTGACTAAGGAAAAATCAAGGCATTTGAATTACGGTGGTAGGGAAGACTGTTGAAAGTACCACGGATGGCCAAAAGAACCAGCAATAGTGTCTTGGAAGACATGCAGCCAGAAGGAGCCTCAGAAGGAAGGCCAGCATGACTTTGGCTCATATACTTTGAGACAGGTCATCATCAGAGACCAGTCCTGGGAAAGGACGTCATGCTTGGTCCTTTTTTTCTCTGTGAAAAAATAGAAGACCCTAGGCTGGGTGGTTTGACCTAGTGGTGCAACCATGGGATCAAACATGAAAACAACTGTGAGGAAACATGCTTAATTCTGTTGGAGGCTTACTGTGAGCTGGAACCCATTGGATGGCACCTAGTAAGTGGGTTACACACTAAGCTGCTAATGGCAAGGTTAGCAGTTCAAACAAACCAGCAGCCCCATGGGAGACAGATGAGGGTTTTTGGTTCCAGGAACAGTTACAACCTGAGACGTCCACAGTGGCAGTGCTATCTTGTCCGCTAGGGCCACTTGATATTGACTCACATGGCAGTGACTTTCGTTCGGAGGGTAGTAGCACTTAAATTCTGAGCACATGGTTTGTGGAAGGCTAGTTTCCAGTGAGAGCTCTAAATCCATTTTGAGTCTTGACATAAAGTGAGCCTTCAGTGAATTCTTTCTGACCAATGGCTTGTCATCTAAAAAGCTTTGCCCTCAGAAATAGGGTACTGGAAAGTGGATTACAGCCCAGGGAATGTCAGTCTCACCCAGAAGGATTTTTCTGGGCATGCACTCAGTGGTAATGGAGGTATCAGAGCTGCATGGTTACCAGTTATACCCCAACTACGGTGATCAGAATCCCAGAGCAATCCTATAGTAGTGCATGTAACCCAACCAGGGCCCCTTTCCTAGTTTCGTAGACCTGCCTGTGACTGCAGAATGACTTGATCTCCCACAAATTATGATCTTGTGATCATTCCTTTGGTTTTCCATAGTCTTTATAACTAGTCGCATGGCTGTGAATGCCTTGGCTATCTCCATGGCCTTATGCACATGGTCTCCCTTATCCTGATGACGTGTGTGTCTTTTCTTGTCCCGTTTAAGACAGAATCCACACTGACAGTGAGCTTGATTTGGTTCATTTCAAATGCAAAATGCATTTGAATTTAGGGTACTTCTCCCCCATATAATACTCAAAACAAACAAACAAAAACCCTCACTGCCATCATGTTAGTGCTGATAGAACAGAACACAACTTCTGTGCGTTTCTGAGGCCATGACTCTTCACAGGACTAGAAGGCTCTGTCTTTTCCCCAAAGCGTGGTTGGTGGTTTCAAACTGATGACGAGCTTAGCAAGCAGCCCAGGGGTAACCACTTTGCACGCCCTCAGGCCACCTCCATAGAGCACCAGTAAAGCTGAAAATAGACATTCGCTCTACCCAGACTGTCATTCCAGATACAGGGCCTGAGAAATCCATGCATTTATATGTAAAAAAGCATATATAAAGATATTCAATGAAATGAGAAACAAAAAGGAAAGAAAGGAGAAAAAGAAGGGCAGCACCAGAGGAAAGCAGAAACAGGTCAGGACAATAGTGATTCTCCCAAGTGGGGGAATCTTCCACCCCTCACAGCCCTTGAGCCAGTGCTCCCCGCTCAGGGACCCCGTTGGGGTTTCTGAGATTGTAATGGTTTGTGGGAGTAGAAAGCCCAGTCTTTCTCCCAAGTAAGGGAATACATATATAAAATGCAGACTATAAATGCAAAGTCGTTAAAATAAATAAGCTAAATCTACATGTATAAAAATATAAATTTTGGCATCATAAAGCCAATAGTTGAAAGATAATATTTGTTACGACATGCAAATGTAAAACAGATTCGCAAAGCAAACATTAAAAATACAGAAAACAATACTCAATCTATTTAAGTATGTTCGTACACACAACACACCCACTTTGTGATAGCGTTTGCTCCTGAGATCAGGAGAAAGATGAGGTAGTCTACTCCCATAAAGATTGGCAGTCTCAGAAATCTGAAGGACCAATTCTACTGCCCCTTAGGTTCTCTGTGAGTCTGAATCAACTAGTTGGCACTGGGTTTTGCTCCTGGGAAAAAAGGAAAGAGCTAGTGTGTGGAGAAAGGAAACAAAGGAACATTGAGTTTGTGCTAATGTATTTATTTTATTCAAAGGTATTCAAAGCCATGAGTTTTGAAAAAAAAAATTATGAAGTCGTAAAGTCATTCCTCTTTTCCCCTTTACCAGTGGAGAAAATGGGGTAGCATGAATTTATAGCTTTGTAAATAGGCATATGCTTCAGTAACTCTAATAGGCAGGCAATCGCTAGTGGCTATAATTCTTATTCCGTCGTGACGTTGGCATGATGCAGAATTGAAACAGTCATTACTAGCACTCATGGAGAACTGGAGGTTGATGATGTCAAATATAAGGTGTGAAATTCTTTCAGGTATGCATTATCCCTGTTTTATAGACAGGAAATTTGAAGTTGAGAGAGAACTCCCTGAAATAATTGCCAAAAGTTTCAGACAAGCTTTCCGTAATGGAGATAAGTTTAAACTCATAACTCCCTGACATCAAAGGTTGTGCTCTCAAAGACTGCATTTTACTTTCCTTGTCACTTGACCCATCAAACTAATTGTCTCAATGGCTCTTGATTTGTAGCAGGAGTTCATAAGGCAGACATTTATAAAACCATCTAATAAAAGTCAAATCCTAGACACAGAGTGCACATTATGCTTTATTGCTCTCACAGGATGACTGGAATTTTATGTGTGCTACATACATTGTACTAACAAATATTTACTTACAAACAGGCTTCATTTTAATCAATACTTAAAATATGCCACAAAGCCCCTGAAGAGCCCCTCAAACAGACTTCAGGCTAGGATGGCAGCTTCCTGAATTCCCCCAGGACCGGTGGGGAGATAGTCATAAAGGTCAGTGGAGAGACCTGGAGTTATGTATGCTTTTTTTCCTCTTTCTTTTTTGCTTTTTTCAATCTTTTGTTATCTTTTTGTTTGGTCTCTACTATTGTTGGTTTGCCTGCTTATATAAGGTATGCATGAGAAGCAATGGGACCTATGGCCCCAGAGGGACTTGTGGGGAGAAGGAGGTGGGATATGGGAGTGGTGAGAAAACAACTCCATAGACAGCAGCACAATTAGGGAATTAAAATCAACATCAAGGAGGGCTTAGAAATCCTAGGGGTGTTGGAGCAACAACAATCTAGCTGAGAGGAATTAATAAGAGGCAGAATTAGGGAGAGCATATTGGTGGGGCAGGAGGAAGGTAAAAGGAAACAGAGGAAAGATCTAGCAAGCAAAGCTATGGAAGAGTTATAAGGATAAGTGTGTACATAGGTAAATACATTAATTCATAAAAATAGAGGTATTGGCCTAGGTACATATAGTTATATGGCAATACACTGAGCTAATGCGTGAACCTCAGGCCTCTGCGCAAGCCCTCACTCAGTGCAAGAACACTTTGTTCTAACAAACTGGCCTTCTGTGATGGTCACCTTCTTGGCCCAATCGCTGACGACAAAATGGGCACATAAGCAAATGTGAAAAGCAGATGGTACCCGGCTATCAAAAGATATAGTGTTAGAGTCCTAAAGGCTTGGAGTTAAACAAGCAGCCATCTAGTAGAGAAGCAACAAGCCCACGTGGAAGAAGCACACTAACCTGTGCAATCATGAGGTGTTGCCCGGACCAGGTAGCAGGCATTAAAAGACCACACACAAACAAACAAAACATATTGGTGAGAACGAGGGGTCACAGAAGGGTCACAAGGAAGGGGTGAGTAAACCAAGGCACAGTATACATCAATGAAACACAATATTCCTCTGGTTCTTTGAGGCTGCCCAACCCCCCCACTCTCATGACCCCAGTCCGGCTTTTCACTGCAAGCTAGACGGAAGCCTGTGCACAGGTACAGATAAGAGATAAGAGCTCACAACATACAGAAGCTGGGAACAGTAATGGGAGTAGCAATACCAGAGGGGTAGGTGAAGGTGGGGGGAAGAGGGGAGGACGTGGGAACCGATCACAATGATCAACATATAATCACACACACACACACACACACACACACACACACACACACACACACCCAGGTGGATGAACAACAGAAACCATGAGGGAAGGAGATAGCAGTCAGTGTAAGATATGAAAATAATAATAATTTATAATTTATCAAGGGGCCCTGAGGGTGAGGGTGAGGGTAAAAAGAGGGGCTCAATGGAAAGAAAATGTTTTGAAAAGGACGATGGCAAAATATGTACAAATATGCTTGATAAAACGGATGTATGGATTGTTATAAGAATTGTAAGAGCCCCCCAATAAGAGGAACTTTTAATAATAATTTTTTAAAATGTGCACCAGTGAGAAATGCCGAAGCTGGGTGTTAGTATTTAGAATAGAATAGAATGAATTAGATAATAATTACATATACGCACACATTTTCCGTAGGTTCAGATGTACTTTGATTGTTTTTTCATATTTAAATGTCCATTTTGAGATATCTGTAATCCCCATCCCAGCCCTGTCATTTGTCCCTACGGGCTGTTGTTTCAGCATCATGCAATTCATTTCAACCTCTTACCTCGGAGAGAACGGAGAGATGAGCTGGCTCTCTCTTGCCCAGGTGATTATGGGTGGAGGTGAGCTCTTCACTTCACAGGGAAGGGTCACCTCTTCTCCGGCAAGCACAGAGATCTCCACAGGCTTTTCCTGTGAAGGTCCCCGCTGGTCTCCAAACACCCTGGGCCTAACTAAAATCAAACATTTATGGAGGATTGGATAGAGTGCATAAAAAGGAAAACACAGCATTTACTTATAAACAAAGATACTGTATATTTCAAAGTTTCAGGGCATATCCAACGGTCTCATTAATATGTTTATGGTGACAGGTAACAGGAAAAAAACCAAAAACAAATGACAAATGAAAAAAAATTTCTTTCAGCTCTTCCCTCGAAATACAATGGAGGGCTCAGCTGCAAATGCCTTTTAAAGTCTGCCCTCTGCAAAGCAACCCCTCAAGGCACAGCACTAACTGAAACATAGCTGAGGTTTGGCTTCACTCGGGGGTTTTAACTAACTGGTGTTACTAAAGCTGGTTGGGTGCAAGAAGCATTCTCCTTGGGAAAAGCACCATACAATTTCTCCGAAAGGCTATACAATTACCTTGCCTTAAAGTCAGAGCCCAAGTAGAGGAGATTTGGGTTGGCAGCAAGAGTGCATTCTTGTAAAAAATATAAAAAATATGAGCCTAGGGGAGCGGTTCACTTTAGGGGTACAGTCCTCTGGTCACATGACTTCGAGAGGACTGTGAGTTCTGGCAATGATGGGACAGTGCCAATGGAAAACATTGCTCCAGGAGCCCTCACCATAGACAGTCAGCTGCACTTTCCTCTTGGCATAGCCTGCCGCGTTGGTGGCCGTGCACACATACTCCCCACTCTCCTCGCCTTCAGGTGACACCACATACAGACTGCCATCAGCACCAGCAGAAAACTTTGCACTGCTGGCGGGAATCAGCTCTCCTTTCTGCAAAGCATAAGGGTAAAGTGTGTTTTAACATAATCAAGGAGTAGTGACTTCATGTCTGGAAGAGACAGCGAAAAAGGAGGAAAAAGAAAATACTAGATGTTTTCAAATGTCGATTTGAAGAAAGGTATAAATGAGGAAAAATTAGGTCCGTAGGGTGATGTTTCTCCTTTCCAAACGGTCTCCTTCATTCCAGAGCCACTAGACTGAGAGAACTGTAATAACAAAGGATGGCAGCATGAGTATGCGTGCTAGGGCTCATGCTGTTCTGAGCGCTTACCATGAGTGAACTCTTAATGTGCATAAAGACCTGCACACATGGGGGTACTCAGCCCTGAGAGGGAGTAAAGCAACTTGTCTGAGGGCAGAGCTTGTCAGGGCTACAACTGGCCTGGAAACACGCTCAGTCAGGCTCCGGAACCCAAATCAACCTTCGTGCTGGACTGCAGCACAAAGTCCACCTGAGAAAGGACATTCCTTTCTGTAAGTTACTAAAATGCATTCAACTTATGCTAAGAGCTAGAAACAGCATAGTCTGGGTATCGACACCACCAAAATTTTGTGTCCAGTAAACAGTATAAAATAAAAGGTTAACCTTACTATTTAATTTACAGATATTGACATCTGTTTCTTCACAATGAGAGAGTTTTATATCTGTTGCCGTTGCGTAGATGCTAAGCCACTGTGATCCTATAGGCTGAGTACAACTACTCCATAGGATTCTACGACTGCCGTTCTTGACAAAGGCAGAATGACACATCTTTCTCCTGATGAGCTGCCGATGGCTAAACCGCTGACCACTGGCTGCAAACCGCTGACCACGCAGTTAGAACCTAAGTGTTCAACCACTGTCCCATCAAAAAACCTTCAGAGATTTTTATGTAGATAAAACTAGCTAGGATGCTAAAATATTTTTAATGTAACACTAATTAATACTATGCCACATTTCATTATTAGGGAATCATTTTTTTTTTTTTTGGGAATCATTTTATATTATGTTCTATCTTGCTGATTTAAATGAATGTTCAGAAAGTGTGCCATCTTTATGGCTAATGAAAGATGGGAAAGACTTCCTCAGGGAACGGGTGCCCCCTCGCTGCGAGACTCCACGTGAGAGAGGTCCAACTGCGTTGGAGGGACACAGAGCATGTAAGGATGGAACTGGCTCCCTGAAAAAGACATGGAAGTTCTAACCACTCATAACGATGAAGTGTCATTGTTGTTCCTGGGTGTCATCAAGTGAATTTCAACTCGCAGCGACCCAGTTCCACAAAACGAAACACTGCATCCCCGCACACCCCCAGCTGTGCCTGAACCCATTATTGCCGTCACAGTGTCAAAGCCATCTCATTGAGGGGCTTCCTTTTTTTTTTCTGTCACCCTCCACTGTATCGAGTATGATGTCCCTTTTCAAAGACTGGTCCTTTCTGATAACATTTCTAAAGTATCGAAGATAAAATCTTACTGTTCTCACTTCTAGGAAGTATTCTAGCTGTAGTTGCTATAGGACAGATTTGTTTGTTCTTCTGGTCGTCCATGGAATATTCTGTCTTCATAAACACCACAATCCACAGGTGCCGGGTTTTGTTTGGTCTTTCCCCCTTAATTCACCGTGCCACTGTTGCATACGTACTAGTAAATTGAAAATATGGCAAAGGGCAGGTACACCTTAGCCATCAAAGTACATCTTTGCTTTTGAACACTAACGTGGTTTAAGCAGTGGATTTGCCCAAGGCAGCATACTTGGTAAGGTCTTCTCTGCTATTTCTATGCACAACAGTAAAATGAAACTTTATGAAAGGAAAATGGCATCGTTGACACTTCAATGATCTCTCCCTTTACTCTGGCCTTGCGTATTCCTTCAGTCAGGAGCACTTGGTTTTCTTCTTGGTGAGGGGTGACCAGACTGAAGACTGCATCTACGATCTTCACCAGTACGTGCTTCCACCCTTCATTTTCTGCAGATGTGGTTGGATCATCTGTTGATGAGTCTTCTTCCAATCCTGATGCTACATTCTGTCTCAGAAAATCCGGCTTCTTGGACAACGTGCTCAGCATCTGGATTAAATAAGTGTGTTAAAAGGATAAACCTTCCCACACCTGTCCTGATTTTAAGCCACGCAGCACTCCCTTGTTCTGTTTGAACAATTTCCATTTGTTTTGTGAACATGGTTTGCATGAACATCATTAAATGTTGTAGAATCCCCATGTCGCACAACATTACCCATAAATCATTATGATCCAAATTGTTATGATGCAATGCCTTTACATAGTCAATAAAACACAGGTAAACATCTTCCTGTTATGATCTTCTTTCAGCCAAGGTCCAACTAACCTTAGCCAGGATATCGCTCCTTCTGCATCCTCTTCTGCATACTTTTGGGCTATGAGTCATAATCCACTGGAAGTTAATATGTTTGGGTGGTAATGAATTGGCTTACCTAAAATATGGTGGTCCTTTATCCTTGGTTCTTGATGGATAATCCCTGACATTTCCTGGGTAATCAAGATGGCTTTGTTATCTAAAATCAACAGACTACATTTGAAAATTCCCGCAAATGAGGGAGGGGTTGGTCAGGTTATAAAGACTTCCTCCTTAGCTAACCCCAGGAAGGGTATGAGGCATGGCTTCATAAATAATTCATATTTAAAGAAGCCTTGATCATGACTGTGAACTGGGACCCAATCATGACTATGCAGCAAAGCCAATAAAATACTCTGGACGTGGGAGTTTCTTGAGTTTCCTGCTTGGTAAAGAATCTTTGCACAGAAGAGGGGGCACATTGCTGAGGTTATGGCAGCTCTATCCTGGGATCCCTACCAAGCTTCACCCTATATGCCGCTCGATTTTTATCCAGTGATAAATTGGCAGATATTCTCCATGAATACTGTGATTCTCCACGAATACTGTGATTCATTCTGGTGAATCCTTGATCCTACAGGGAACAAAAGGTTATTTGGAAGTGATTTCTGTTGGCTTGAGTAGGAGAGGGAGAAAGTGAGGCAGAGCGAAGGAAGGGGAGTTAGTAAAGGCCTTCAGCTCTTTGGTTTCTTCTGTGGAATAATCGGACGCCGTGTGTGGTATTAACAGTTAATGCACTTGGCTGCCAACAGAATGGTAGGAGGTTTGAGTCTGCACAGAAGCCCCTCTGAAGAAAGGCATAGGGATCAACTACCAAACAGCAGTGGTTGATAATCCTTGGAAGCACTGTTCCAGGGTGATTCATGTGCAATTCCCGTATGTTGAATTTGATCTCGGGAATTGGTGTGGGATTCCAGTTCATGTATGACTGAAGATATTCAAACATTTTTGATTAGCACATAACATACGCACACATAATGTTGCCATCAAGTCAATACAGTTGCCATCAAGTCTCAGTCTTATGACACATCCTCTGTGTGTCAGGGTACAATTGTATCCTTAAGATTTTTGAGTGGCTGGTTTTAGGAATATATATTCCCAGGTCTTTATTACAAAGTTCTCCTTGGTAGATTCAAAGCTCCATGCTTTTGGTTAGAAACTGAGCAAACTAATGATTTGGACCACCCAGGGATTTAAAAAAAACATCACTAGATGTGCTATTTACCTTTGACCAGATGATGGAAGGTTTGGGAATTCCACTTGCTTTACAAGGTAAATTTACTGGAATACCTTCGATGGTGCTGAGTATCTGCTGCCCATGCTGAATGGTTGGCAGAACTGCAAAAGCAGGCAGAAATGTCAATCTGAGTACCTCTTCTTCTGTTTAGCCCCATATGCTTAAAGATGAACATTTTCAGTACTTAAAACAAAGACGAAATTTTTTGATAGAAATCTAAAGTAATTGGCTAGTAAATGTGCTAAGCAAAGAAGAAAAACAATAGTTAGGATCTGGAGCTTTTTAAAGATATAAACAAATAGCAAATGGGGTACAAAAAGTTGACCTTCCTAATCAAAATAATAGATGGCAAAGGAAATTAATTTTTCTTGGAAAAGTAAGAGAAAATTGTACCCTGAGAGTTACACAATTCACATACATCTTTGAATGGCATTTCTGATTGAGTTACAATGAGTGGACTTAAATCCACCTATAGAGAAATGGGCTGTTTAACCATCACATGTTAAGTATTTGTCAATACAATACACAAATTACTAACTAAACTACTACACTAACATTTTAAAGAGGACCTATTTTTTTAAAGGGAACTTAATAAAGCTTGAAAGGTCTGGGAAATTTACATTTAAAAAATTACATATAGGATTCTTAATTTTTCTTCAGTAAGAAGAATAGCATCACTTTCATTTTTTAAAAACCAACTGAAGAATTTAGTTATGTAAATATAAATATAGGAAAAGAAAGATTATTGATCATTTCATTCTGGGGGAGGGGGGGAAATGTATCAGTAGTCAATGTGTTTGAAATGATGGTTTTGTTTAATTAAGTTCCCATTCATGAAAATCCTTCACACTGCAAAAAATACAATAAAAGCCCAATAAATACCAGCACATTCTCTTCCTATCCTCAGGAGAGATGAGGCTGATCTTCTTAGAGCTTCCTCACTCATAGTCTTTTGCCTTGAAGCTAGATTGTTGCCATAGCTACCCTGGAGTAGAAGTTTGTCTGACTAAGAGACACCCAAGACTGCAGTGAGGAAGCTCCCTGGGACAGTTGGTTTCCCACACACGCGTATCCCGTGACTGGCTGCGATCTTACATGATTGTTCTTAAGGAGTCAGCAGCACATTTCAAGCCCCAAATACGGCATGCCAGGCGACTCTCTAATGCCAGTCATTTCATGTGTAGGATCACAAAGCAGTCGACTTTAACTCTGTTGTCAATTTAGGGGAGGACTGAATAAGCCATTTCATAAATGCAAAATGAATTTGACAGTTATGAAGAAAAATGACAAACTCAAGCAACAGTTTGACACTAAGAAGACATTTAGGTATGGTAAAACACTTTCTTCCAAGATAGTCAATCTATATGCATCAAAATCTCAATTAAACTCTTTTGTCATTTTATAATCTCTGTTCATTCATTTGTTTTAGAACTAGTTAGAGCCTTTGATGAGCAGTCTTAAAAAGATTAGTGAAAGAATGGCAATGCTAATTAACATAAATGCAGCCTTCTAGAGAAATTAGTGCTTCACCACACCCAACTCAAAGCCAACTACATTGGCTACAGAGCTCTTTGCTTACCAAGCATGGTCTTGTAATGTCCCAAAAGTTCTCTAATAATGAGACACCACATCATGAAAACAAAAATGACACGTTTTCTCTGTTGCACCTTTCTCATCTAGCAGACATCACAAATAATTGTCAATTTTTAACCCATCTGCATATTTAGGTTTGGAATATCTTCTTGACACAATATTCCAGGCATGTGATATAGATCAAATGGAAGATACATGGTGGGGTGGTGGAGGTAAGGGAGAAGCATTCTCAAACCAATCCCTACACATGTGTTTGGAAATCCAGGAACTGGGCCTCTTTCAAATTACTTAGCCGTGTTTGGGCCTCTTTCAAATTACTTAGCCATATCCAGAGCTGACATTAGATACTGACTCTTTTATAACTAATTTGCCGTTGTTTGGTATTTTATCAGAATATTATTTCTTCAAGAATATCCCATGAACTTTGGTGAATACTCAGCACAAGGCTAAAAGTGAAAGGTTTTGTTTAAAAGGAAAAGTAGATATAAAAGAGGCAGATGATCTTCATCCATTACAGTTTCTAACCAACAAAACAAAATTTGGAAACAACTGGATGAAGTGATTCTCCAATTCATGTGCTAAAGAAAGATTGAATTAACTACTAAAAAAGGAATGTTCCATGCTACTTTACTTCTGCAAGATATCCAGTGCTGTACACAAAATCATTTTAAATACCACATAGTTTAAAAAGGAATGTTATAAATTCCTTGAGGGAAATACATAAAAAAATTATGACAATTTCTTAAATTATAAAATTATCACTTATTCTTGAGATGTGTAAAGTTGGTAATAGGTAGTCAGAAATGGGAAAAGAATGCTTCTGGATTTTCTTATTTGTGACCTTTCCTTAAACATGCCAGAAGATTGCTTGGTACACGTGAGGTGACTTTTAGAAGAGTTTAAGTCCCTGCTGGTTGAAACACAAAGGAGCCATTAATAAGGCCAGGCTCCTTTGCACAATCCAAGAGGAAATAGCAATTTGGGGTGGCTCAAAATAATAAGTCCCAACTTGCCAGAAATTAAAATGTATTTTTAAACAGAATTGTCCAAGGGCGGAGTTCATTTTATCAAGTAAGAAACTACTTACAAAAGCCCTGGCTATCCTTAGCTGGTGACTCCTAGGGTTGCCTTTCCATGTTCATTTAAAGAAAAATCTGGAAACAGCATTCACAATATCAACAATATAAACATTGCTCAAGAATAGAGCTCGTAATAAGGATGACAATTAAAATACTTATGTCTTATCCTTACAGCAGTAGAGCTAGTTGGTTTAAATACATTAACCATACTTGACCATGGTTTGGAGACAAAACAACGGGTGAGTGTCTTACCATGCACATCCACAGAGGTGGTTTTGTTACTGGTTCCAGCAACATTGGTGGCCACACAGGTATATTCGCCTCCATCCTGAAGCCGGACTCGTTCAATATGGAGGCTCCCATCACTGCGCACAGTGATATAAGGATTTTGGACCAACTTTAAAAAAAAAGTCATTTTAAGTTTTTTAAATTGTCTAAACCAAATTTGGTCTTTTTTCCCCCCACATGGGTTAAAAATATATATTTTAAAGTAAAAGAATGATGAGTATTAGATGTTACCCAAATCAGTTTTCATTGTGTCAAATCTGTGTGTATGACAAAACATTATGCCTATTAACACGTGACTGGGAATCGCGGGCACACTGGGAAGGGAAAGGAAAGGCAACATGACTTGTTTTGTGTTCCAATGGCACTCACAACCCCAATTCCACTTCTGGTTTAGACAGTTGTTCTGCAAGAAGAACCTCCTGTTCCAAAGAAGCCATTTGGCATCTTGGCACCTAGACAAGCATTGGCCATGAAGGTGAGAGACTTCATCATAACACTCACCTCGTCACATTGCAGATACACGGAGTGGAGAGCAATGTCCCTCATGTAAGACTTACACATACAAACCTTACCGCAGGAGATTTGACATAGCGATTGATCACCTCTCCATCTACGGCATGCGTGTATAATATTAAATTATGAGACTTCAGCAATGAAATATCACCGAACTAACCTTGAAGGGCATTTGTTATTCAGTGTGATTACCAAGTTTTCCATATTTTTATTCAGATATGAAAATTTTACATTTTCCGCTACATAGTTGAACAACCATGAATATAAATAGTTGAAGAAGTGACTATGAGAGTCTCAATACTTCCAGAAAATTCCTCTGAAAAAGGTGCAAATTCATTGCCAGATACAGCATATTTATGGGAAATTTTCATAGAACTGTAACAATTTTTATATCCTTTCATAATCAAACATTAAACACAGAAAGCCATAACAAAATAGAGATCCATATTTTAAATAGTACATGCTAAAATCTATAACCTTGGTGGTTAATATTAATGATGCTCATGTATAAAACATGAATTTATATATCAAAATTTCACAATTTCTGGGAGGCAGCACAAAAATATTGATATGCTAAGAAAATTAGTTAATACAAGCTTCAGATTCAGTTGTTTAATGTATTTTACATTGAATTTAATGTAAAATTGCGGAAATCATCCTACTGATTCTCTCTCAAATTTACTGATTCCAAAATAATATGAGCTGCATTTACATGTTAACACTGAAGTAAAGAAAAATATTCTGTGCACTTATGCGATATGATTTAATATTTTAATGTCATCAGAATTTCTTCTTTCTCAAGAAAACCAGGAATGTGCGTACATGCATTTAATATGTTCTTACCATGGCTGAGTTCTTAATCCACCGCCGTTCTGGAATAGGATTCCCAGCCAATAAAATACAAGGCAAAGTAAGTTGCTGACCTTCAATTACATTGGCCACGGAAGGGCTGATTCCAATAAGAGGCGCGACTGTAGCCAAGAGAGCACAAGCACTTTCACATGGGTCTCATCCAAAGAGAAAGCACACATTTTACAGGACAAGACAACTACTAAAGGGGCAATGACAGCTTGAGCTTTCAGGTTCAAAATTTATCAATATTGATGCGTATGAAGTTGAAGGGAGGGGTAAAGAACATCAGTGAGTGAGGAGAGTGGCAGGAAGACAAGTCAAAGTGGAGGATAAAGAGTAAAGGTGCCCCAGGAGTCAGAGGAGGGAAGGCTGGACATTCATAGTGTTTTCAGGAGATGAATTCTCCAATAATTGAAAGCACCTGAGTAAATAGGTAGCATCAAGGAAGCAATGGTTTTAAAATATGAATCTAAAAACAGAAATCAATAAATAAAAACAGAACAGGAGGTATTGGAGAAGGGAAATCTAGAAAGGGTGCAGTCAAAGCTTAAGCAGACAAAATGAGGTGGCCCCTCGTGGCCGGGCAAAGAAGCATTGTCTTCTCCTGGTTGCTAGAGAGCAAAGACCATGTTCAACTGAAATCAAAGTAAAATCCCTAACAGAGTTTATCTTCAAAGTTTACATAGACGTATAAAGAGAAGTCCGTGAGGAAATTTTTGGAAAAGTTGTGAATTAACTGTTTATGCATAACAAATTCAAAAAAGCCAGATTTTAAAATCACACTAAGTGATACGATAATTTAAAAAATGTGTTGCTGGAAGAGAAATAGAACAGAATACTGAGCATTAAACTTAAGAATATAAGCTTATTATGTAATCAATGATGTAATTTAATCAGTGGGAACAAAACAGATTATTCAATAAAATAGATGGAAAAAAAAGTCTCACCACTTGGGAATAAAATGCACTATAATTAATTGATTCTTTATCACACAAAATATAATTTCATGTGGACTATACATTCTTAATATAAATGTCAAGAAGACAACTAGAGAGGAACTCTGACTCTAAATATATACTCACATTTCAAATTAATTTTTCCAAATTCATCCTCATCGTATCTGATGGAAAAGATAGCTTGGAGCAGAAGTTCTCTGAGGTTATTTCCAATTCTACTATTTTATGCAATATGAAATGCTGGGAGGAAGGCTAGTCTAATAATGATTTACTTGGTTGTTCGTTTTAAGTGGCACAAATAATAAGAGATGATATAGTAAGTTATTGGGGTGATGCTGAAGACATTGGATTCTAAACTCTCAATTGATCTTACCAAGTCCTGTCACAGTTATTGTTGCCTGGGATTGGATCTTTCCAAAGTGGTTTTCAGCTTCACAAATATAGGTTCCTTTATCATTTGCCCATAAATCTAAAAATAAAAGATGAGTTATTCATTCAATACTATCTATGAAGCAGTAAGTACACGTCAGCCTCATTTTTCTCTTGCAGAGTGACTGGCAGGTTCGAACCACCAACTTTCCAGTTTTCAAAACAGTAAAAGGGACATTAAAGAATATTTGCTATAAAAAGAGGGAATTGAGCCTAATGGGATGAAGACGCTGGCAGCTGTAACAAGTGTGTCTGTTTTGTGTGCAAAAGGACGGCTAGGAAAAGAACTGAAACAGTCAAATGATTAAGATTTTTGCAATTATCTTCAGTAAAATAAATGTAGTTTATTTTGGTCTTTTCTACTAAAAAAAATTCAACAGAGAAAAAATGAGCTTTAAATCATGTGCAGTTTCAAATTGTCGTAGACAAAAGCAAGGATAAAGTTTGCACTGCTATGTTAATCAAAACCATACAGCTCCCGAACTGTACTTAGGAAACTTAGTGTCCATTGGAAACAAAGGTAAAGATTCTTTTGGAGAGGAGAGCTCAACAAATCCCCAGGCTAATAAGTTAGACATTGCTTCTAACCAAGACAGTGCTAATCTTATCAACTCTTGGGCTGATTTGTAAAGAAGTACAACATGCTACTGAGCAGAAAGCCTGTAGTCACTAGTTTCTTTTAGATCATTTAATCAAAACATCCACGAAGTCATTACTCAGTGGTCTCTTTAAAAAGTATTTTCTCTCATATTTCCTTTTATATATTTTTTTCTGTCTCATTTGTGCTTCCACTGGGTTGGTCTTCATTACCAGCGTTACCCTATTATGAGCCTCCCCGATTCCCTCTGTCTCTCAACTCTCCTCCCAAATAGCAGACCAACCCTTCTGAAAGAGAGCATGCATGCTGCTTTGCCTGCCTGTGAGGATTGGGTGGGAGCGGCACTCTACTTCCAGTTCATCTCTCCTCTCAGATTGCAGATTGTTTTTATGCTTGAGTGAGTGACCACATGTTCTTTTATGTCTGTCATCACCACGGAGTCTACCATAAAACCGAATATTTAAATACTTTTAATTAGATGGTCCATATTTTGTTTGCAAATGTAAGCAACAGTTGTTAAGGTGTTGTTAAGTGCCCTTGACTTGGTTCAGACTCGTAGTGACCATCTGTTTAATAGAACGAAACATCGCCAGGTTAGCGCTTTCTGCATCCTCACAGTCCTTGCTGTTTGAGCCCATTGCTGCAGCGCCTGTATCAATCCATCTCATTGAGGAGCTCCCTGTTTTTCATCAATCCTCTACTTTATCAAGTGTGACGTCACCTTCAAGGAACAGGTCTCTCCTGAAAGGTCCAAAGTACATGGGAGGGAATCTGGTAGTAACATGGCTCCTCTTTCCTACAATGCTGTTCGTTCTTCTGGAAGTCCATGGTATGCCTGAGATTCTGCGCCATAATTCAAATGCATCAGTTCTTTGCTGGTCTTCTTATTCCTTGTCAAACTTTCACGTACATATGAAGCAATGGTAAATATCACGGCCTGGGCCAGGTGCCACTTGGTTCTCAAAATTAAATCTTAACTCATCAACACTTTAAAGAAGTACAGTGCGGCATATTCTCCTAAAGGCATTGGATCCATCCTTTGATTTCTTGACTGCTGCTTCCATGACAGCTGAGTGTGGATCTAAGTACAAATGAAAATCTGTGATCGCGTCAATCCTTTCTCCATTTACTATGATGTCATCTATGACCTCAGTGCAGAGGATCTGGGCTTTCTTTACATTGAATTCTAATCCACACTGAAGCCTGTAGTCTGATTTTTATCAGCAAGTGCATCAAGTCCACTGGACTTTCAGCAAGCCAGGTTGTATCATCTCTATATTGCAGGCTGCTAAAAAGCCTTCTTTGAAACCTGATACCTTGTTCTTCTTTGTATAATTTAGTTTCTCAGATTATTGGCTCAGCATACAGATTTAATGTGCATGGTGAAAAGATAAAGCCTTTGCACCTACCTTTTTTGATTTTAAACTATGCATTATTCCTTGTTCTGTTCCACCCACTGCTTCTTGGTCAATGTACAGGTTTCACTAGAGTACAATTATGTCCTGGAATTTCCATTCCACCCAATGTCACTTAATTTTAAAAATGATACACATAGTTGATTGCCTTTACTTAGACAATAAAATACAAGTAGAGGTATTTTCTGGTGCATTTTGCTTTCAGCAAAGCTCTATCTGATATCAGCAGTGATCTCCCTCATCCCAAGAACTCTGCTGAATTCAGCTTGAATTTTTCAGCTTTAATCTCCGGTGGTTCTGTGCCAATATACTGGTGCAACCATTTTTCATTTATTTTCAGCAGAATTTTACTGACACATGACACTGATATTATTTAATAATTTATGTATTCTGTTGGTTCACATTTTTGGGGGAATGAGCACAAATAGGGACCTCTTTCAGTGAATTGGCCAGGTCAAACCAAATCCAAACTGCATTGAGTGAATGCCAATTCACAGCCTCCCTATAGGACAGGATAGAACTGCCTCTGTGAGATTGTAACTCTTTATGGGAGAAGAAAGCCCCATCTTTCTCCCTCAGAGAGGCTTGTGATTTCAAACTGTTGACCTTGCAATCTGTAGCTCAACATTTAACCACTGTGCTACCAGGACTCCTAATTGGCCAGGTAGATGTCTCAAAATTATATAGACTAGTGAGTGCCTCCCGCACTACATAAGTTAACAGGGAGGGTAAAGGGAGAATGGGTAGGAAAGAGGGAACCGATTACATGGAACTGTGTGTGACCTCCTCCCTGGGGGACAGACAACCGAAAAGTGGGTGAAGGGAGACGTCGGACAGGGCAAGATATGACAAAATACCCATTTATAAACTATCAAGGGCTCATGAGGGAGGGGAGAGCGGGGAGGGAGGGGAAAAATGAGGACCTAATGTCGGGGGTTTAAGTGGAGAGAAAATGTTTTGAGAAACGATGTACAAATGCGCTTTGCACAATTGATGTGTGTATGGATTGGGATAACAGTTGTATGAGCCCTTAATAAAATGTTAAAAAAAAAAAAAAGGTTGATGAAACCTTTCAATTCACATTCAGTCCACCCTGGAGGCTTGACTTTTTCTAATGCATTCAGGGCCGCTTATGAGTCCTGGTGGCACAATGGCTGCACATTGGATTGTGATGTGAAACATTACTACCGAGCAGTTTGAAACTACCAGCCACTCTGCAGGAGAGGGGTAGCTTTCTACTCCCATAATCAGTTATAATCTAGGAAACTCATTAGGCAGTTCTATCCTGTCCCATGTTATCACCTAGATGGCAATGAGTTTGATTTTTGAGGCTCAGTGCTGCTTAAACTGCTTTCTTCATATTATCAGTTCATAATCATTTACAACTTCATGAAACTGTTGATCATTAATCCCCCTCTTTTTTTTCCTGCAGTGTCTCTATGTATTATTTCTATTTTCCTTTGGTGCTTCTTACATCATTCAATATTTTCCCCATAAAATCCTTCAGTATTTGTAGTAGTTATATAATCTGTTGTCAATTTCAGAGGCTTATGAGTGAAGGGGCGAAGGCCTGCCTGTCAATCATTGGTTAGCCAATGAGGCCTCTGTGTGGGCATGGCTTTCCCCCGAGGATTCTGGGAATTCCTGTATTTCCTTCTTGGAGGCAGGAGACACTTTCTCTCTCAACTCACTTCCTGTGAGACACTACTGATAAGACACATGGCGCTAGACTGATGCAGCCAGCGCCCTGAGCGGGAGGAGTCACGTGAAGATCCCTGCCAGTGCCGGGATGCTTACACCACCACTGGACCCACAAGACTTCCCACGTACTGACCTGTGATCTTCCTGCATTCAGCATCATTGCATGCGTTTCGTGAGTATGAAGAGCATTTTATAAATTGGTATCGGACATGAGGGCTAATATTGGACTTATGCACTTATTCTGGACTGGGCTGGGATGTTTTCTCAATATTCAATTGTTCTTATATATAAAGCTCTTTCTTATACACATATGAATGTCCATGGATTTGTTTCTCTAGTCTACCTGGACTAACATAATCTTTCAATTTAAGGCTTGCATTTTTTCTTCATTATTTATTTCACTTTGTGATATGCTGATCAAACTCATCATTTTTGGCTTTCTAACTTCAGTTCTTTGTACATTTTATTGTAACACTTCACTTTGTAGTCTCGAGTGGTCCTTTGAAATTTGCTGTTCTGTTCTTTTGCTTATTTATTTATTTACTGTAACTTAGGTGAAGTTTTATATTTCAGATTGTTAACTTTGTATTCCACAGCTAAACTATAATTCAACCCCTACCCCCCACTAGAGAACCCCTCCCCCACTGCTTGACTGCTCACTCCCTCTTGTGGCTCATTATTTTCCAGCTTCTCTGCATAAAAGCAAGTTTCTGAGTCTCTTCTGAAATCCACGTTGGTCTGTCCTGTCTTTGTAATCGCGTTTTGATTTCTTCATGTGTGATGTTCTGCTGTCATCCCACAATCGGACAGGTCTTCTGTCATTAACATTCAAGGCATCAAATCTGGTTTGGAGTGTTCTCTAAATTCACTTTGTATGTTCTCAAAGTCATATTCACCTTGTATGTACTCAAAGTCAAATTCACCTTGTATGTACTCAAAGTCAAATTCACCTTGTATATACTCAAAGTCAAATTCACCTTGTATGTACTCAAAGTCATATTCTGGCTCTGGTAGACTTGTTCTAGTCTTCTTCAGATTTAACCTGAACTTAACCCAAACTTACATATGAGCCATTAGTAGTCTGTTCTGAATTTCACCTCTGGCCTTATCTGATGATACTGAGCTTCTTTATAGTTTCTTCCCACAGATGTGGTCAATTTAATTCCTGTACATTTCACCTGCTGATATCCACGTGTATAATGTCTGCGTATGCTGTTGAAAAATGTATTTTCAGAGAAGTGTTGCAAAATTCCATAATGCAATCTCCAGCTTCATTGGTATCACCGATGTCATATTGTTCAATTACTGATCCTTCTTTTTGTTTCAAGCTTTGACCTTCCAACTCCCAATAATCATCAGTGCATCTTGACGGCATCTTTGACTTCAGACTGAAGAAGTTGGTAGAATTCTTCAAAGTTTTCATCTCTAGCTTCCATGGTCAGTGTACAAATTTGAATATTAGTTATATTAATGGGACTTGTGGGCCCGTAGATATTATCATGGTGATAGCATTATATTTTATTTCGAGATAGTCTTGGAATGTTTTTATTGACAATGAACAGGCCACCATTTTTCTTGAAATTATCATTCCTAGCAAAGTCTATGTTAAGAATGCAAATGTCTCAACTCAAAATGACCAACATCGATCCTCTTTAGTTCAGTAGTGGCGAGGATATTGCCGGCTATACGTTTCATTTAATATTTGATGACACACGTTTCCAAGAGTAATACTTTGTGCAGCTGTTTCTTCTGATTGAATCATGCCCCACCAGCAAATGATGGTCCTGAAAGCTTTACTTCAGCAACGTCATTAAGGATGCCTCCACCTTCAGGAGGCAGCTCCTCTCCTTCCTACTGTGGGGGCTTCCAGCCTGAGGGGCCCATTACACCTTGAGATTATACTTTACAATGCTTCACGGATATTCACAACATTTTCAGTGGCTAATTTTTCAGATGTGAACCCTCTCTTCCTTCTTCCTATTCTGTTTCTAGTCTGGAAGCTCCTGCTCATCACGAATGGCCCTGCTGGTGCTGAACTACTGGTAGCAGGGCTTTCAGCATCACAGCAGCATGCAAGCCCCACAGCAGCACAAGCTCACCGATGAGTGAGGGCTAAACAGCTAGTGTATATTTCATATTGTTATTTAACAGCACAGTCACTTTTTGGAGACTTTGTACAAAATACCCGAAAGATTCAATGACCTTTAACAATCAATTAGCCACCTAAACATTTTTCCTCTTTTGGTGCCACAATCCCCAAATTCTTAATATTATTTGAAATAATGCAAAGTGGTTTCAAATGTATAGTTACTTAACAGTCTATAGGTAAAAATTTTAAGGTACTTAGTATTTGACTTATTTTTTGCATTTCTTGGTTCAAATGGATACACCTTTTTCAAGGAGCCTTAATGAATATCGCTTGCCAAAAATAGTTCACTAAAATTAACTGACTACTGGTCATAACTTTCTTTACAACTTTTCTTTTTAGTTGATCTATAAAATCAATAAAATATATGATTTATCCATCAAGAAACCAAGTTGTCTCTAATAGAAAAGAACAAGGAGGAATGGAACAATCTTGATTTAGAAGTCTTTATGACAAACTAATGCCATATATTTGAGTATATATAACCCATCTAGGTAATTCCAAAATGCAAAGTTTTAGTCCTCTTTTAAAGTGAAGTAGAGGAAGCACAAAACATGGTGACAAGATTAACTCACTGTTTTCAATGTAACAATACCTATGCATGCAACATTATGAATGCATAATTCACATATGTATTTTCATAAAATAAATTTCCTTTAGCTTACTGAAAATAGAGAGGGCCCCCGTCCTTAGTTGACTGACAGAACTAACTGAAAAGGGTCTTGAGAAAAGTGGCATGCTATCTGATCTCCGCCATTTGATCCTTGGTTCTGGATAACCATGAACATAGCAAGGCAATGTCACATTAGAGCCGATGTTTACAGACACATCAGTAGGTTCTTGTATGAAAACTGGAGGTGCTGGAAGATATCGAAAAACATAAAAAAATAAATCATTAGTACAGTGTATAGACACATTAATTATAAGCTTGATAATTAAGCAATTGACACATTAAATGTGAATCATATCATTGTTTATATAATGTTATTAATTTATACTTTTATAACTGTTCTGATATAGAACTAGAATTTCATATTTGTCCTATCGATGAAAAGGAGGCACGAGATGTAAAATGATTTCCCTAAGATGATATACGATGGGAAGAGTGAGACTGTAATTCAAGACTACGTTAGTCAAAGAGGATCTTCCATTTTAAAATGTGTTTTCAACTTTAGTTGGTGATGTGCTTCTCAAATGTGAAGATTTTCTGATAGAGAAGAAGGTCTTGGAAGAGACTATTTTGACACTTTCTAAACTCAATCCCTTCAACTGATTTTTTTTTCGAGGCAGAGTGATTTATTTATCACAGAGGTTAACTGTAAACTCTTATTTCGTAAATACTGGAAATGCAGTTAGAAAAGTGCAGAGACTTGCGCAAAATCAAAGCTTGTGAGACATTTCTCCTTAGGTAGTGCCAGGAGTGGAGAAAATATTTTAGTCTTCTAAAACCCTATCTTCAAGTTCACACATCTTTTCGAGGACGAGTAAGAGTCCCAGGGAGGAGAAAGCGATATGGCTTTCCATGTGTGTCAAGGAACAATAAGGACAACAAGGTGGCTTAAAAAACAAAACAAAAAACCAGCACCTGCTTCCTATTTTATGGATTAATGGCCATTTGAAAAAAAAAATCTATGGTTTCCAATCTCTTTGCCTTTCTGTCTACTCCTAAGCTTTCCCAGACCCACCCACGCTTCAGGACAAACCATGACAGCATAGTATACGCCAATAATTTCTAAAGGCCTGGGCACCTACTTTCAGGCGCTTCTGTCACAGCTTATTTACAGGCTGAGGAGGCATAAAGGGCACTGGGGGTTCTCAGGTGGATAGACACCGGCTTCTGAGTGGAGACGCTGAAGGTCTCTGGGTTGGCTTGCTGCTTCAGGACTCAGGTCAACAGGGGCTCAGATGAGAGGACAGGCAGCCCTGCCAGGAGGGGGATGGAGCATCAAGGGAAATCCTGGGAGCCAGTGATTACTACTCTCTGAGGCTTGTAGGACCTTACCTACCCTGGATTCATCCCCACTTCCAAAACGGCCCCAAAGAGGGCAGTTCCCCCCGAAGATAGAGTTCCTGAAAGAACCCCAAAAAGAGACTGCCCGGAAGAAAGAGAATGTAGTGATGTCAGGACCAGTCAAGAGGAAGCGAGAGCAGAGGAGGAGCCCAAAGGAAGTCAGAGCCCCAGCTTCAGACGCCCCAATGTTCTCTTCACAGGCGTGGTGGATGCTCTGGGAGAGCGGGCTGTGAGCCCAAGTCTGGCCCACTCAGTGACCGAGGCCTCACGCTTGGTCACGGATCGAATCCGCTGAAAGACCAAGTTCCTGTGTGCCCTGGGGCGAGGTATCCCCATCCTCTCCCTAGACTGGCTGCACCAGTCCCGCAAAGCTGGTTGCTTGCTGCCCCTGGAAGAGTATGCAGTGGTTGATCCTGAGCAGGAGAACTTTGGCTTCAGCCTTCAGGATGCCCTGAGCCAGGCTTGGAAGCAAAGGCTGCTTGCTGGGGGACTATGAGATGTATGTGGCCCCTGAAGTTCAACTGAATCTTTAAAGTGAGCTTTACTGGAGTTCATTATTCAACAGATCACTATATAACATGCTTAAAAGTGCTTAATCCCGAATTCTGTCAGTGTTAGAATCAAGAATAGGAAGTAAAAGAATGCAGTATGGATGAGGTGGAGACCACTCAGGGCTTTATATCTTAACAAAGTTAAGAAAGGACTCAGAAATTAAACAAACTATAGCCCCAAAGCTATGGATAGCCACATAATTCAGACAATAGGAGAGCAACACGAGTCAGACGAGACCGGGCTATGGTAATAGGGAGGATGCTGTCAGCAAGCCAGAGTAAGTGCTGATGAGGCATCTTCTCAGGAAAATCTGAGCGTACGGGATACTGTTGGGGGCCAGGAATGAAACCCCATCTCAGATTTAAGAGCAGGTAGCCAAAGTGGTCTCCTTGGTAAGGTCAAAGACAATTGATACATATTGTTTAGAAACTAAAATGACAACTATATTTGACTAATCCAAGAAGTGTGAGTTATGAATAATCTCACAATGTCCCTGTGAGACAGGTATTACTACTATCCCAGTTTCACAGATGGAAAAACAAAGGTAAATAAATTACTTGGTAAATGTCACATGGATTTGAGCAGTCAAACTAGGATTCAAACCAGGACAAATGACTCCTGAGCTCTAATTACTTGCCATTTTATCAGATTCCCTTTTTAAAAATAGGTTCTTACTGCCGTTCTCTTTAGAAGGCTAACAGAAATTACGTGAAGTTCATGTCTTTCATTGTCATGGGAATTCTGGGCCCAACTGTCCGTTACTTTGAGAATAGTGTTGTTTCTTTAGCTTTTGAACCTGGGCTCAGGACATTCCTCTACTTTTTCTACCTCATCTCCCACTACTTTCCTACATGATTTCTAACCTCTAACTAATCAGTACTCTTCTCTCTTCCTCAATAGGGTTGCCTTTTTGTTATCAGGATACCTATGCGATTTCACCCCATTCAAATGCAAACTCTCAAGAGACCTCTGGTTATCAACAATTAAAAATTCTTTCAAGCCAGTTCATGAGGTCACTCCTTCAGGATGCTGCCTCATTCCACCCCAGTGGACCACTGCTTGTTCCATCTGAACTCTCAGAGAGCTCGGCCTATGCCGTGCTCACGAGTCATCACGCTCCGTTGTTTAAAGCAGAGCATGCCTATCCCTCCTAATACATTGTAAATTTCAAAACAATTGAGATTTACAGTTTCATTTTTACCCTTATTGACAACTAACACAGTACTCTCTGCATTAACATTGGCGACTAGACATTTTTAAGTGAATTTTTTAATCAATCTTAAAGCACATCAATAAACTCAATGCGAGTGTATGTGTGTGCAGTGATAACCTTGGCTTATGTTGTGTCCAGAAGACTCAATTAACATGAGAGAAGCCATCCTTGAGGAAGATGCTTGGCAAAGAGCAAGCACAAAAAATATGTGAAAGGCCACCAATTAGTGAATGTACATACTAGGACCAGAAACAAGCCAAATAAGAGTACCAGGAACTGGGCAAGCAGCCAAGAGAGCACAAATAAGACATCAATGACAACTAAACCTAAATTATGAAGCAATTTATATCCCAGGCCAAGAGATCTCTTAAGTACTTCCTATTCCTAAGTGTGGAAAACTGGACTCTAAATGAGTAACATTGGGTAGACGGTAAACAGATTAATGAGCATAAGACCTGGGCAGCAGTCAGTAAGTGTAGGCCAACATTTAATACTGGTATACAGACGTGTCGGACAATGACAGGACTGCTAGTCTTTATAAATATCTAGTACATACATAGCAAATTCCCAGATATTAACTATCATGAGCCATAAATATCACATGATCAATTTATTAGATCTTAGTCCTGCAATTTAATGAATCTGTTTTCAATCGCTTTTTTTTTTTTGATTCTGCATATGTTGTAGTCTATTAAGACCAGTTTCTGGAGAGGATGTTATGCCTGGTCAAGTAGACGATCAGTCAAAAAGAGGAAGACCCTCAGGGCTCCAGCAATCAGCTCAAACGTGACCAGAACGGTGAGAACGGCACAGGACTGGGCAGTGATCCATTCCATTGTACATAGGATCACTGCATTAGAGCTGACTTGGTGGCACCAAACAACAGCCAACAACATCAAGATCCTGTTGAATCCTCTGTGATCCCCGAAGTTTTTGTACGCAAGCACCTGAGAATTGTGCAGTCAGGACTTTGATGCCACTTATTGGCAGATACAGTTGTGTAGGTTGGCCATCTTGCTATGAAACCTACTCCAAAATTATTCCAAGTCCTTGGGTGATAATTAGATATACCTACTATGTATGACAAGCTTCACATTATATTAATCAAACAGAGATGCTCTTTCCTACAAAATACACAGCCACAGACTAAGACCCAGTTCCTGTGTGGTGTGGAATGCTGCAAATAAAGTCATTGCCAGGCCAACTTTCTGTTTGCTATCACAGTCTTATTTCTTTCCCAATGAATTCACAATTCACTATTCCTCTATCAAAAAAGGATAAAAATCATTGGCAGCTTTCCCTGCTGACCTAAAATGTCCATATCTTAAAGCCATGAAAATGAGAAATATAAAAAAGGAGACTTACTATAAAAAGCTAACATTGCAGAATAATAGTAAACAGGATTCTATTATTATTTTTGGTTGAGTTTTGTTAATGTACAGTACTAGGCCCATAAAAACATCATAAAGTCCAAATGGCTCCGTGATATGGATAAAAATATGGTTTTGTTCTTAAGTCACTGGATACTTAAATTTATGCCCACAAGATTTGGAACTCTTATGAATAATTTTATGCACTACTAACAGTTTAATAGTTAATTTGTTCCAAGTCCTTTTCTAAAAGCTGGGTAGAGCAGTGACTTGCAAAGTGAAAGATAAATGCTTAGTCTTAAATATTAGGCTACTAGAATAGAGAGAGAGTTTAGATGTAAAATTTACAGTTAAAAAGAGCTTTAAAAAGTTCATGCAAAAATGAAATTTTTTGAAGCTCTCTTGTAGATCTTTATCCATCTACATATTTATATATGTTTATATATATAGATGCATGTCTAATGTCATTCTATATCATTTTTCAAAACTCAAAAAATTAACAATGGCCAATTAATTTCTGAAGTTAATATTCATCTAGCTGACACATGAATTCGGTGCAGTGGATAAAGAGAAACCACACGTATCCTGAGAGCCCACCAAGTTTCAAGTTTCAAGCACCTCATCTCATATTTAAAGCCACTCTGTGAAGTAGGTAGCTTTTACATACTTATTGTATAGACAAAAAATAGGTGGGCATAAAAGCTACACAGGCAATGATGATTAGAGGTAGGATTAAAAAAAACAAAAAAACACTCTTGCTCCAGAGTCCATTCTCTTAACCATTTTGTAAATTTTTGTTTCAATGTGTGCTTTTCAACCTAATAGTGAAACCCACAACTATCAGCGTGATTGTGATCCGCCTATATCTTCATAGTTACATCCCATGTCCTTGAGACCAGCGAGCAGTAGATTCATGAGAACAGCGAGGGGCTAAGCAACCTCTGGGGGATGATGAGTAGGATTCCAATAATGAAAAATGAAACAGTTAAAAAGATGCTGACGTTAATATTAAGCTATTTGGCAACTGCTAACAGACATCAAGGGTACAGTAAGCAAACAATTAGATGTAGTATGTTAACTCCATCAGGGCGACTACTGGAATAAGGGTTAAGGAAGCCATTGTCTTAGACAGGGTCAGGGAAAGTAAAGATCTTGAATTGAGATGGAAGATAAAAGGAAGTTCAGTTCAGTTCAAGGAATGAAGGATAAACACAAAACATTTGTTGGAAAGCTCCCTCATCCAAGGCAAGTCACCAGCACACACAGCTCCAGCCCATCCATGGTGTATCTCTGGGCAGGACCAAGAACCTGGAAAGTCCAGAACCCAAACAGATGACCAAGAAGACAGAGAGTAAGCCACGAAAAATGTGTAAGATTGTTGGATTTTAAACAAAGAGGGGGATCTGAAAAGGGCATTCCAGTTTTGCTGGGAACAATTCCTGGGCTGCTCCCCTCTTCCGCTGCTCTCTGTACAGTTGTAAAGAATGTGGGGTAAATAGAAAGTCTATGTGCAAGAAGGAGGGAGAAGCAAAACCAGAAATGTGGCGAACTGAACCACTGTGCTCAGGACAGTACTTGAAAACAAGAATTGTGTAAGTATTGGTATCACTCCTCCTCGTTTAATCCTGACATTTACAGCCTGCTGGTAGATCCAGAAACATCCTCTACTTCGAGATTCCAATTTTGTTTCCAAGGCACTTCTCTTAATAAGCACAGTTTTAGTCATGGTTTGAATACATCTTGCTGTGCCCTCAACAGTCTACAGAGGTCCTTGTGGCCATTCCCTGCGTTGTTGATTCTACCCTCAGGGCAAAATCTCCCAGAAAGCAGAACATTCACCAGATGGCCCCAGAGCAAAGGGATCATAAAAGATCCCAGGAAGAACACATGAAGCTGACATAAAACAAAACATTGCATGGCGTTCATGTAAAGAATTAATAGAATACAAGCGTTATGTGTTACTTTTCTTTTAAAAAAACGCATTTTCATTCTAGTGCCTTGCTTTCATGTTAAAAAAGAAGCTTTAGCATTAAAAAAATGTTATTGCTGTTGTTAGTTGCCAATGACTTGGTTCAGACTCACTGTGATCCCACAAACGTAAACAAAAATACAATTCAATGAAATGTCACATTTTATAAGCTTTAAGTGATACAAATGTTTGAATTATCTGTTTATATTAAGTTGCCAGCTGGTTGCTTAAACTGAGTTGTTTTCTTTTCTATTTTACCACATTGTGAAGAAAGCTTTTGTTGTTTCTTTCCCAAAGAGACCAGAGATTGTGGAACAAAGGAGGGAAGGACAAACTTATTGAGTGACATAAGTGCGACTGTCACGCACATCTTTCGGATTGCAATGAACATTTATTTGTAAATAAATATACACTGGAGAGTAATTGTTAGCGAACTGGAAAAAAAAGTAAAAACACAATCTGCTACCTTTGTTGTCAACAGCTTCTCCCAATTACAGTTTAGGGGCAAAGTTTAATTTCTGGTCTGCAGATATTAATATTTAAAAAATGGGTATCAGAGTGAATGATTCCTGATAGGAAAATATTTGGCAATATCTGATATACTGGTTAAGCCCCCAATCTCTGAAATCAGAGGGGGAAAAAAAACCTAGTTGCTGTATAGCCAATTCCAACTCATGGCAGCGACCTCTTGTGTAACAGCAGAGCTATGCTGCAAGAGTTGCCCCCATGGCTGATTTTCCAGATTTTCTCCCCAGGTCTTCCTTCTGAGGCCCCCAGGGTTAATTCAGCCCACTAACCTTCTGTTAGCAGCAGCATATGGACCGTTCTCCCCACTCAACAATGCTGAAGACAGAAACCTCGGTTCACATATTCACGTTCCTCCCTCCTACCTCTATAACACCAGTCAATTTGTTTAGCCTCTCAAAGCCTCCATTTCCTTCTTTATATAACTAAGCTAATAAAAGCATCTTTTATCCTCTTAGGGCTGTTACAAAGACTTAAGGAAATAATGCATATAAAGATTATTTGCACACTGCATGTCATAATAATCAATACTAAGTATCATGACTATGTTAGTTATCTGAAATATGCATTTTACTTTTGCTATTCTGACAAAGGTTTCTTCTCAACTACTTCAGAGTTATTAAATATAGATAATTAGTAGACAGATATCAAAAAGAATTTGTCTACTGTCACCAGAATGCTTACAACCAACATCCAAAGTTATCTTGCCGGTGGCTCTTCCTGCCTCATTGATGGCTACACAGGTATAATCACCAGCATCCAGATCTTGTGTTTCTTGAATCTTCAAATGTCCCAATAAGGGGTTGATAATGAGGAATGCCGAGGGCCTTAGCTCAAGATCTCCTAAGTCAAAACAAAGGGGGTAACATTAAACACCACAATATTTGCATACTATTGACTTTGACTCTGCTGTTGGTTTAACATAAAGACTTCAGAACAAAGTTGACTATAAAGCTTTTAGAGTACCAATGTCTGGTGCAAAGGAGGCAGTGTTTACGCAATGAGAAAACGAAGTGTTTATTGGGATTGAAGTGATTTATTAGTCTATATAATTCTACAAGCTAATCTATGGCCAAAAATCTGGCCGGGAGATGGATTTTGCACAAATATGTCTAAATTAATATGCACCTAAATAAGAATAAGCTCTTTGAAGCCACATTGCGTACCTGGGAAATGGTGGCATTTATAACAGTATCTGTGTAAAGCAAAGACAGGCATGGAAACAAGTGTGAAAAAAGTTTTGACAGAAATCTTTGTGGCAAGATGAATTTCAGTTACCCAAGGGAATGTTTCAGAGACTAGGAAAAAATAAAAAACTCCCTGCCATTTAGTTGATTCTGACTCCTAGTCACCCTATAAGATAGGGTGGAGCTGCCCTGTGGGTTTAACTCTTGTAGTAGAAAGTCTCCTCTTTCTCCCACAGAGCAGCTGGGGGGTTCAAACTGCTGACTTTGCAACTAGAAGCCCAAATTGGAAGCACTGCACCAACAAAGATCAATTGCCATTCCTGCCCCCTGTAATCCAATCGGCATGCTTACAGCTTTCACAAGATCAACTCTAACTGGCAGTATTCAGCAAACCCAAAATCTAGTCGTAAGCCAAATTACAATCAACTCTGATTTTGGCTAATGATTAGAATTTCAGTTTGCTGGAAACTGGTTGGATTTTGTTTTGTGAAAGGTATAAGCATACGGAAAGGATTCCAACCAACAAAGCCTGGGAGGAAGCCACAGGATTCCTGCAAAGGAATAGGCAAGAGTGCATGGGGAGAAGAGAGCATGTGGGTGAAGGAATTCCAACAGTGATCAGAAGGATTCTGCTCTATGAACTTCCAAGGTAATGCTACCATTAAAATCTGTTTTATTCTAATTGCTCTATGTGTGGATTGTGATAAGAGTTGTATAAGCCCCAATAAAATGATTTTTTAAATCTGCATTATTCATCAAAGTTGTTTTTTTGTTTTGTTTTTGAGTTGGAGCAACAGGTTGTGAGGGAGGGCAAAATTCCGAGGGCAAACTTGTGGAGTTCGAAATTTTACTTCAATAGGACGGAAGAGTGACCTAAGAGAGACAACTTTTATCTTGGCTACCTGTCTTTGTTGTGTTATCACGCAGCATCTCGGCTCCCCTCAGAAACCTTTTTGTCTGAAGGCCACAAGGCCTCCACAAAGCTGTATATTCAATTAGACTTATCTTTATCCTTCCTCCCGGGGGTTTCCGCTCTGAAGAATGTAAACTAAGCAGGATAACGGGTATAAAAACAAGTGCAGAGTCCTGGGTGTTTCATGCCAGCTCAGTGTCAACAACTCTTTGTTTATTTGTTTGTATAGAGCGTGATGCAGACCATGTGGAGTTCCTCAAAACTCCCATGAGGTTTGAGGACTGCCACACTTGGAATTTCACAGTGCTCCCTGTTACCAAGTTTATAAAGATAGTCTCCAAACGCATACACACTAGCTATTTGCCTTGGATCTGAGGCCCTGAGAAGTAGCTCCCACATCCTCTGAAGGGCGAAGACAATGCCAAAACCAACCCAAAGCACTTGCTGACCAATCAGTTCTCACTCACAGTGATCCAACGACAGAGCAGCCTGTCCCTCAGGGTGTCCAAAGCTATAATCTTTCTAGAAACAAACCTGGCACAGACTCCCACAGAGCTGCTGCTGGATTTAAACACCCAGCCTTTGGTTAACATCCAGGAGCCTCACCATTATGCCACCAGGGGTCCTTGCTTGGACAACCCAAGAGCTAGTTATTTCCCAGGACATTTCAAGAAGCACCTATCAACACTCTCAAGGCAACAAACAATTTCCTTTTTGTTTTTATGTTTTTGAAAGGAAGGGAGTTCAAAGGTGCTCTAAATTTTTTTAAAAAGAAAGAAAAAAACAATAATAACAATCAACCAACAGTGCCAAAAGCATTTCTCAACATTCCAATATTTCAAACCTCAACTTTCCTTTTAGGCTTGCTACTACATACCACGCAAGAATCAGAGAAGCAACCAGAGCTGAGTCTCTGTGTCTCTGGGAAATTTTCATAAATAAAAGCAGATGATGTTGACATAAACTTTCCTCCTCCCAAGACAGGATGCAAGGGGATGTTCATAAGTATTCAAATGTTTGGGCTACAGTGGATTTAGATTTTGGGAATTGACTTTTATTTCTTCTGTATATGTCACATAGGGCATGCTATAGTGAAATGGGATCTCTTTTGCTAGTAGGTTTTTCTTTTTTTTCCCCTTCAAAATGACAACAATACATAGTTGATCAAGGACACAGGAGGGTGGAAGGGTGGGGAGGGGAGGGGACAAAAAAGGTGCTTATACCAAGGGCTCAAGTAGAAAATGTTTTTGAAACGATGATGGCAACATATGTACAAATATGCTTGATACAATTTATGTATGGAATTTTGTAAGAGCTGTAAGAGCCCCCAATATAATGGTTTAATGTATTCACACACACACAAACACGATTTTGAAGATGAAAAAAATTAAAATAAAATGTTCTAACAGATGTTTATAAAGTAGCATTAATGAAGCAAAACAAATTTGAAAAAAATAGTTCAATTTAAATTCATATTTTCTAGCCTCTCCTTTCTGGCTTTCAAGTGAAAAGTTTGCCATCAAATTATAGATGTTAGAGAAACAGAAGTTTTGAGATAAAAATGCAGTGTTACTCACTTAGTTTTAGTCTAACCCCTGCATTAGAAATTCTGATTAGAAATATATAGGAAATTAAACAAATGGATTGTTAACCCATTGTGGAATTTAACTCATTACCACTGTGGAAGGTTCAAATTCAAAGTGAAAGTCACTTCCATTGAGTTGATTCCAACTCATAGAGACCCTGTAGGACAGAGTAGAACTGCCAGTGTGGGTTTCCAAGGTTATAAATCTTTATGGGAGCAGAAAGCCTCATCTATCTACCAAGGAGAGGCTGATGGGTGTGAACTGCTGACCTTGCCGTTGACCGCACAACTCACAACCCACTCCACCACTGGGACTTTTAAGAATAGTCTAAATGTAACCCTGTCTTTGTAGCTATAAAGACAAGCACAGAGACTACAATAGCTGACACGCAATCCTTTCAAATAGTTGTTGGCAATTAAGAGATTCTCAAACTTTTTTGTCTCCAGGCCCTTTATGTTCCTAAAAATTTACATTCCTAAAAAATAGTGAGGAGTCAGATCTGAGTCTTTGTTTATATGGAGTGTGTTCATTTATGTTTAGCATTTAAGAAACTAAATTGAGAAACTTAAAAACATGCATTCATTTATTTTAAAATAATGAAGCCTTGTAATATTTCAGCACAATGAACATATTTTATGAAAAATAAAGTTTTCCAAAAGAATAGGAATTAACCGAATATCGTTTCATAGTTTTGCAAATATCCAGCACATTTTGCTCAATAGAAGGCAACTGAGTGTTCAACCTTGCTTCTTACTTCACTCTGTTGGCTATCCTTGCTGCACAGCCTCCAGAAATTTTCACTACAGTTGTGAGATAATGAAAGTGCAAAAGAAATCTTAATATAATTGTAAAACTAGGTTTGTCCTTAAAAATCCCTGATTAAATTTTGGGTGACCTTCCAAAATTCCCTGACAACACTTTGAGAATCACTCAATAGTTTTAATGTTTCACCATAAATATATTTTATGACATTTTAATCATGTGCCTGATATTCTTTGAACCCACTTGATATTACTCATTTCTAAAATGAGAGACCTAAAACTTTATTTTAGGAAATTTCGGAAATTTCTTTCTGTTGATGATCTAAATGAAATAAAGTTCATTACTGCTTCTTTTTAAACACTCATTCAATATGAATTTTCTCAAGAAAGATATGCACAGAAAGTTATCCTTATGATTTGAGCAGGACCTATTCTTATTCATTCCTGCTATGGAGGAATTTTCCAAAACTTCCTGGCATCTTGTTCCCCCACTGAAGTGAGAGAGGAGAGCAGGGCGGCTTTGGACAATTTCTTTAGAGGCAGCCCATATGTAGAAGAGTTTACCACCTGAATTCCACTCTAAGTAGTCCACTGTTGACTCTTAAGGAAAATTGCCTGCATGTGACTGGAAGTATAAATAGGCCTGATTCTAGGTTTGGAGCATATCTGTCTATTGTTCATGAACATCAGAGCAATGTTTCCCAATATGGTCTGTTAGCATCTAATGGCAATATTCTGTTTCTACTGGTTCAAAACTCAAGGGGAATGTGCTGTTATTTATTGGTCCCTTGAATTCTAATATCTATGGCTGAGGAAAGAGAGTGATGAAGAATCAGTTCTAGCATCTCCCAGGTAGTACTTGTGCAGAGAGGCCATTTGAGCATGGCTTTGTACCTTACCCTTCATGAAGACCAACTCATTTCCACGGAAACTAACCACGAGGAGAGCTCCAGTTTGGGAGAACAAAAGTCTCTGTGCGACAGTCCTCTAGCCAGGCAGAGATCAAAGCACATTCCATTGATTTCTGAATATTTATGTTCAATGTAGACTACTGACTAACATAAAACACACTAAGCTCCCTCTGAAACGTGTTTTGTCTGAGTCCATATCTAAAATTATAATGTGAATTCAAACACTTTATATATGTACATATGTATATATACTTCTTTTGTAATTCAAAGATTTAAATATTTCGGATAAGTAACATGAGTTTATATGTTAAATTAAATAAACCCAATTAAGGAACAAGCCCAGAAATGTTTTCATATCAGAGAAAACCTGAAAACTAGAAAGCGTTTAGCATGGAAAACCATGAGCAGGACCTTATCTCCCGGCTTCCTTTCCTGTTTTTGACTTGTCTTACAACTGCAAGTGATTGTTTTCTGCATAAAGGGCTTCTCATTTTTTTCACCTCGTGTTCCCCAAGAGTCGGAACTCGAGGTGAAGTCATCAGTTTGTACTGATGACATCAACCCGTTACTATGGGAATGTCCATGATTGAGCAAACAGCATCAGAACAATAGTGCTTTGTACTACTTACCATTTTTTATTTGAAGATTACCAAGTATTTTGCAAACAGAATCTCAATAATCCTAGCAACCTCTCTATTAGGATGTTTGTGGGAATCGCTCTTTCTCATGAATTGGAAGAACTGAGACAGAAGCAGAAGCAGGGCTTTTTACACAAATTACCTCTGTCAGCAACAGCCTGGACCCAGACCCAAGTGTATTCTCACATGACTGTTTCTTATTATAGAATCATCGAGGTACAAGCCTTGTGTAAGACAGAGAGACAGATAATGCCTATACTTGATACAGGCCTCTGCCAAGCCTGATGAATCTGGTCAGAGAATATGAGCACACATCTTCAAAGTGTGTCTTTATTTGAGTAGTTTGTAGAAAACACCCTGGAGAATGGAGAAAACCTCCAGAGCCATCTTCTGTAAGGAAGAGGAACTGAAATCAGTGAAACTACACTGAACATTTACTGGGTATTCCTGGAACATATTCTACAGGAAGCGACCCTAAACTAACAAAGAGAAGGTTCAGCTGGATTAGCAAAGGCTCACTTTTCCTTCCTTCCTTTTCGTGGCTTTGTAATCCACACCAGATGTCAAATTCTGAAACCTAGAGTTTGGAATTTTGAGTAATCATCCCCACTGAGATCATAAACACTTTTTATGGGGCTACTATGTCACACACCAAGACAAAATTTTAACAATACCCCCCCAACCACCACCAACCAATTTTAAGAGAAAGCAAAAGGAAGTGAACTAAACACTTACCGTGTTTCCCCGAAAGTAAGACACCCCCCAAAATAAGACCTACTTACAGCTTTGCCTTTCGCTGAAATATAAGGCATCTCCCCTGAAAATAAGACCTCCCCGAACATAAGGCCTCCCCGATAATAAGGCCCCCCGAAGCTACCGTAACTCTGGACTCTGGATCGCAGTGGCGGGCACTGCCACACAGCTCACTGTTGGCCACAGCGCAGCCAGAGCAGACAGGAAGTATGAGTAAATGTACCATAGAGTATGAGTAAATATACCATAGATTGTTGTACATGGAAATAATGGTACTAACAAGAAATTCTTGATACTGTAGGATTCACAGTTTGTCTAGTTATGCTGGTTTGTGATGACAACCACTACTGTACTGTATACAGGTAATAAATTTCCTTTTTTGTTGTTCAACAATAAATGCATACCATATTCTTCTTCATGGAAAAATAAGATATCCCTGAAAATAAGACTTAGCACATCTTTGGGAGCAAAAAATTAATATAAGACACTGTCTTATTTGGGGGGGGGGGAAGGGTAGAAGCATACCTTTGAACCATTTAACTTGAGGTGGAGGCACACCAGAGGTTTTACATTCCATAACAGTTGTATCCCCAAGGGCAACCAAGAGCTCACTCTGAACTACCTTCAACTTGGGGGCTTCTGGAAATGCAGAGACGTAGATATTCAACGACTGCACAATGCCACACACAACTCTGTTTATTAAATGATATTAGATAAAAATATCTTTCCATATTTACAAACGTGTGTCTATTCCAGTATTTACTCAGAGCACTTTTAAAACACATACACATGAGTATGTGATAAAAAAATCAATCATTAAGGAAAAGGCCTGTTAGCAAAATACTTTATAAATCTATGAAGTGTTTACGGTAAAACAGAATCCTAATGATTTAAAACAAGTAATTAATTAGTAGGTTCTTATGAAAAAGAGGAAAACATAATTCTGGAAAACTGAATATATATTATGAAAGCAATAAACAAATAACAGCAAGAAATACTACTGCTAATCACAGAAATATGAATATAATCGAAGGAGGAAAGATGCTAAGACTGACTTGGCTAAATTAAGTATTGGAATAACAAAATTGCTAATGAATTTGTAGTAATCTCCACCTTATTTTAAGTACTTCCTTATCTAATTACAAATTTTTCATATCTAATTATCTAGCTACGGTCAAGGACTAAAATTTCTTCTATTAAAAGAAAAACAACAGAGTCTCTGTATTTCCCTTTGATGCTACTTACAACTATTCCCTGCATTTATTGTGGTAGCACTCTTTGTTTCTCCCCAATAATACTTTATTCCCTCACATGTTTTCTCTCAACTGGGTATATAAGAGCTTTCCAACTTCGATTGAAGTCATTTTAAACTATGGCTTTTTTACTTTTTTGTGCTGGTTTGGTCTCCTGCTGAGGATTTGTATTTTCATCCCAAATATGCTAACCAGAAGCTTTATTTTAACAAGATTCCCATGATGGTTCCTATGGATACATACATAAAAATCACCTGGAGATCTAGTTAAGCTGTAGATTCTGATTTCATCTATCTGGTTGGAAATGAAAATTGTCAGTTGAGGTTGAACTTGAGTGAACTGGGTTGAAAACTCTGTGTTAAATCAAACTTTCATTTTACTGTTACTTTCCACTAAAACGGAAGCCAAACCAGTTGCCATCATGTTCATCCTGACTGATGGTGACTCCACGTGTTTCACAGGACTTTCAATGGCTGTGATTGTTTAGGAAGAATTCCTTGGGTGGTACAAATAAGCACTGAAAAGCTGGCAGTTCAAACCCACCACATGGGTGCCATGGAAGGCTGACCTGGTGATCTACTTCTGAAAGATCACAGTCTTACAATCCTCAGGTGCAACTCCTACTCTGCATATATGGGGTCAACACGAGTTGGGGGTGATACAAGAGTAATGGTTTGGGCTTGTACTTGTAATATTTTGGAAGTAGATTGTTTGGCCTTTCTCACAAAGTACTAATGTTAGTTGCCCTTGAGAGAGCTCCATGTGTGTAGAGCGAACTACTCCATAATGTAGCGCTGCAAGGCTCTGACTTTTCACACAGATCACCACGTCTCCTCCTACAGGCTCTGACTTTTCACGGCAGATCACCACATCTCCTCCTCCAGGAGCTTCTTCTGTACACTCTAATAACTGACTGCTCAACCAGTGGTTGAACAAACTACACAAAATACCCAAACCTGCTCTAGGCTCTTAAATATCGCCCTGCCTTTGTTAACATTGTTTCCTGTGCCTGAAATGCTCTTTGCTCCAGCTCTTTCAATCCCACTTATTCTTCTCAATTTAGTTTAGATCTAGTCTCCTTGGAGAACTATTTGTAAATTCCACCATTAGAATTTATCGCTTTTTCTGCTCCCTGCCCACTGTAGTATTTGTCTCCCTACCGTGTTATATTCTGTTATGTTTCCACCACCATCATGCAAGTCCCTGGAAGGAGAGAACTATTCATTTACTTATTTGTTTCTTAAATGCTATAGTCTGCAGCACGGCATTTTTGCATACCCTGGGTGTTTAACAAATTTTAATTATAGCATCTGCGTTTCCATTTTGGCTCCTAAGTGAATCAAACAGAATTTGTTCTGTCCAATTTGGGATTCTGTGTCAAGCACTCATTCAATATTTCCAATTGTCTGTTCCTTCTTCACCTGGGTGTTCTGCCAACATTTTTAATTCAGTTAACTCTGAATCCTTTTTAATTCACTTAACTCCATTTTCCTCTCCAAATTTATTCACGCTGCCATCTCCTTCATTTGGACAAGTGAGGCAATTATTTCCCTGCTCCCATGTTTAAAACTTGTGAAGCTTATGTTTCCTCCCTCACAGAGCCACTTCACATCCAACCATCTATTTTCACCATGGCTCTTGTTACTCTTTCTTCTCCATCACCAGTTTCCTCTCTCAGCATGAAGTAATGGAGAAGAAGCATGGTGAGAAGGTGGAGTTCCAGCCAATCGTTTTCACAATTTGTAAACTCACACTCAGCCTCATGAGTAATAAAGAGCTCATGAAGCAGAAGCATTCTATAGAGTCATATCCATTATTTTCAATAAATGTTTGATAATGGAGGGGTAAACAAAAGATGAAAAGGAAAATCACACTTAGGTGAGATTAATAGCAAAAATACTCTAAACCTTTGTGACTGTAAATGAGAACTATAAAGTAGAAGTTCAGATAAGCTACAGAGTATGTCTCATTTCTTTATTCATTTGAAAGTTAAATCCTGCAGAGCAAATGAATCATGGAAGTGAATTCTATGACCAATGTAGATTGCCCATAAACTAAGCTTCCTTGATTTCTGTTGGCGAAAGAGGTTATTCACTCCCTGAACTTTTAACTTAAATTAGTTTACTTATTTACTTTAACCAATAGTTGAAGCATATAATTTAATTATAACACTGCATATAAGTCTCTGATATAAAGTCTCAGAATAATGCACTTACATTGTTCTTTATGATATTCATTCTATTTTAGTTGTCTTTTAAACTAATGATACTTGCCAATAAATCTAAGTGAAGATGTTTGTTCATCCATTCCAGCTGAATTACTTGCCAGGCAGCCATATATTCCTGCATCTTTGGGAACTGAATTTCTGATAAATAAGGTACCGTCTGAGGTCATCCTATACCTATGGATCAGAAACAAAAGGAAAATACCATAATAACAGTATCAAATTACTACAGTCCCTTCCATCCAATATTTTCAAATATTTCAAAGTTTTATTTCTATATTCATTGCAGAAATAATGAGCCTCACCATTCTGCAAACATATTATATATATAATATATATATTATAAGTAACACATTATGTATATATAATAACAGCTAACATGTACCTAGTACTTGCTGTGTGCTAGAGGGTATTCTGGGAGTTTTTTCATTTAGTAATACGTTCATCTTTATAACCAACCAATAAATCAAGTGCTATTATTCTGAGTTACAAATGAACAAAGAGGCTACATAATTTACCCAAAGGCAGGGTTAGAAAGTGGAATAACTCAAATGTGAACCCAGTTAATCTTGTCCCATGTGGGGACCTGCCATGCTAAAGTATTCCTCAGCAGGAAACCCTTCAGGAGGAAGTGCATGTCACACCGTGAGTCAGTGATGAGGGAGTCTAGGAATAGAATCTGGCTCAGCATGCTGGATCATACCGAAGCCTTCCTCCTCATGCCAAACCCAAGTAATGGAAGCCCAGTGGTTGGAAACTTGGTTGCTGATGTTCCACATGCCCATTACACTCTGAGTGTAAGGCGATGCAATGTCTTTAAAAATCACCCAGAAGAATAAAATCGCGCTCATATGAAGTAGGGCAAAGGCAGTTACAACATGCCGGGCTCAGTTTAATCCAAACTGGTCTAGTTGCCGTTGCTTCTCCCCGTCTCTTCTGTTGAATCCAACAGCCAAGCTTTTACGAGGTGTCTGAAAGCTCCTTTACTCCACAGAATATTGATTACACACATTTTTGTTATTCAAGGTACAATGTTTATCATATAACCCAAAAAGCACGAGGGTGTGTGTGTGTACTTTACTTAGACCCAGTTATTGGATTCAAACTTAATAACCACAGCTCTAAAAACCTCATCAGAGATTTTATTATTATTACTATATTTTAAAATTTCCTGGCCTGTTTGCCAAATCTAAGGCTATGGGTTTGGGGCAAATATCACTAAATCACAGGGATTTGGTCAGATTAGTTTTATTTGGAAAGGTCATCCATTTATCTCTGTGAAAACGAAGAACATGATACAAACCCAGTACCTGTGTGAACCCACGATAAACATGTTGTTCATGGTCCATGTGATCTTGGGTTTCGGATAACCTGTTGCCGAACACATAATGGAGACCTCAGAGCCTGCTGTGAAAGACTGGTTCTTAGGCATCACAGTGACTTTGGGAGATTCTGCAAATAAAAAGAAAGCAAGGTGTCAGAGTTTGTGTTAGGAACTGCCTCTGTCAACTCAGGTGTAGGCTTCCCACCACCACACTTTGCCTTCGGCTCTGCTGACACCAACAGGGGTCTGGCTCTTCTGGTGCAGGAGGGAAAATAAAAGTAACAACAGCAAGCTAAGTAGACTCTCTTTGTGAGAGGGAAATGAATGTTATCCTAATGCCACCTCCCCCGGTGAGCGCAAATTCAACATGAACCAGCTTCTAAGCCACGGCTCTTCTGCTCTGTTTGAGCTAATCTTTCTCTTTTTATTTATTTGCTGATAAATGTGTTGAGATTGGAGACTGTGTCTTTCATATTAATCCATATTCCATTCCGTTCCATAGAATGTAACATTCTTTTCATGTTATGCTGGGGCTTGCATTGAATACACTTAAACCTGTTGATGGAATGCAGGCCATGAATTTTAACTTGGTTTTGACCTCTAATATCTGCCCCTCCTTGAAGACCCTGCAATACTGAACATTTGCCTCATGCTACTAGATTCTTAGGGCCTTGATGTGACAAGAAATATCAATTACTGAAATTTACTGCATTATAAAAGAAGACTTCAGGAAAGGATATATTATTTCAGGGATCTCTTGTCAAAAGGAAATCAACAATGACCTGAGACAAACTCTAGGAAGTTTATATATTTATCCTAAACAATTATACATTTTCTATCTGCATTACTACTCAAAAAGAATGCATATCCAAAGAAGGTACCACTCCTAAATGAATATGAAATATTCTTCTTTGTGTAAATATTTTCCAGTCAGTAGAAATAATAAAAATAAATTCATTTCCACTGTGATCGAAACAGATGCCAGGTAGATTCTATGAGTATTAACAAAATTAAATAAATTAGCTTAATGTGTTAAGGGAATTGTTTCCCATTTACTTACATTTTTATTATCAGTGAAACTGGGAAATTCAGTTAGTCAGTTAGATCAGTAAATGAGGTCCTTATTTCACTAAGAAAAGAATCATTTAGTGGAATCATCATACATTTGTAAGAGATTCAATTTGTATGGCAGCTACATATCCCAATGACCTTAATTGGTGCTTAATCATGAGCAGTTTATAATTGCTCCCCCACTTTTCCTGTTTACATTATGTTTCTCAAATTATGGCCATTGAGTCTTTGAAGTTAATGTTTGAAAGCTTTTTCCGGCTTGTGGACCTAAATGATAGCCTTATTATCCTGCAGATCCTTCTTGATGAGCACATGGTTAGGGAAATGCCGGAGGTCAAAGAAAGGCTAAACGCAGCTAGTAAGCTCACATCGTGATTCCACCTGTATACCATCATCTCTGAAATGGTGGAGGGACTATCATGCTGTGGGGGTATAGCCAAGATCTTGAGGAGATGAAGAAGAACTAGGAACATTTCTTTTTCCTTGAAACTTACTGAATGCCCAAATTTATCACAAAACATGTTCCTTATGTCTTGCTCATATTGACATAGGATTATTGCAAAAATGTAGGCAGCTTTTAAGATTTTATGTAAACATGGTGCCTTCCAAAAGTCTGCCAAATTTGGCCTGGCATGTTTCCCAGTCAGGATCGCACTGGTAGGCTCTGCAGCTCAGAGAGCAAAGTGAAAGTTAATGTCAGGATGCAGAGAACTAAGAAGTCATTGAGGAAGTAAAGCCTGGATATCCAGCGCTGCCCAGGGTCATGAAACAAGTCTGTGTAGACACACAGATGGGATGACAGCGCCCTACAGACGGTGAGACATCGACCACCGCCCTGGGAAGGCTATTCCTGCTGACAAGAAGAAGATCAGAAATTGCATGAACAAACAGAGAGAAGCAAAACTGGATTTTTGTCAAAGAGCAGTTGAATAAAGATTGTCAAAATGATTTAGCCTTTATTTGATTAGGTTAAATAAGAATATTATTAGATCTTACTGTATCTGGTTCAACTGGTCAATGTTTAACTCATGAAGAAAGAGAGAAGAATCTCTCATGCATTTGTCAGAATCCATAGTGTTGTCTGACATAAGGAGTGAAAATTCACTTAAACAATAAACTTTAGTTTTCATGTTTCAATATTGGTTTATGAAATGTAACAAATGTACCAACTAAATGTAGTATGTTAATAATTTAATATTCAGTGAAACAGTGTACAGGGGTGGGTAGAAAAAGAGGATATAATGTAACTTTCTATAAGCCTAAAATTACTCTAAAAAGTCGATTTAAACATACCTCTCTTGAATGAATCACTTGATCTGAGACTCAGGACCATAGTTGACAGGAGGCAAAACTTCAAATGGCATAATATAGTTTCACGAAGACAACGTAGTACATACTGCCTTATTCAGCAGCAACTGGGATCCTAAAACCTGTGAGTGGCCTTGGAAGGTGCAACGAATTGAATCTTCTAAGGTGGCACTATTCTCCCATCAGGAGGAAAGAAGAGTGAATGAAGTCAAAGATGCATGGAGACATTTAGTCCAATGGATGCCCGGGCCACATCCACACCAGTCTTCCTGATCCACAGACTGAGAGCACTGCAGGAGCCCTGCACCACTCCTGACATCTCTGAAAGGGGTCACGTTACAAAAACTGTAGGAAAAAATGCAAACTACAAAAAAAATTCAAATTCAAAAACATTGAGATTTACTGGTTGGATAGAGACTGGTGGAACCCTGTAAAGCTAAAGGCCTTGAACTGAACTCACACCAGTGACTCAGTTTTGAACCAAACAATAGATGTGTCTGAAAGGGGAACAATGGCACTGGGGAGATAAGCACGCCTCAAAATACTCAACCATTTGAGATCAGAAGGGTAGCAATTGCCAAAGGTGCAATTTCAGAAGGCTTGGGAAAGGACAAACGGAAACAAAAATATGGGGAGGACCTGAAATAGGTGATGTTACATTGTGGGGGTTGTAATCAATGACTTGAATCCAAATGTATGTGGACTGTGAAATGGAAAACTATTTCAGTCTGTAAGCCTTAATCCTACACTAAGATCAACATTAGAATTTTTTTTAATCTCGCTCTTATTTATTTTTAACAGAGTAAGAACACAGAATTGAAATAGTTCAACTCCATCAAAGAAGTGGTTTGCCCAATAGTAAACTTAATCTAAATCTCTTTATTGGCAATATAATTCCAAATTTTCAGTAAGAAAAAAGTGCTACAATTCTGTGTAGATGGTCAGAGGCAAAATTAGGCTTGGAGAGAAGAAATTTATTTCACCAGCTGGTTTTCACACTCATTCAATTACTACTATCATTAGAACTACATTCATCACCATGATCACCCCATTATCGCTGTTATCATCACCATCATTAAGAGCACCGTCAATCAGAACACTTTGTTTTTTCATTAGTCAAAGCAATGGAAACATATTGCTTTTAGGTCAATTTTACATTTGTTATTTAATTTTAGCTATATAAAATGTCAACTAAATATTTCTGTAATTTCATATCGGCGACTTAAAAGAATTTAATTTATATGAAAATAAGAATAATAATAAATGTAAATATATACTTGGATCTGAACATAGGATTAATAGTAAAGACCAACATATAGGATTATAAATCTCATGCAGTAAAACCACCTTCACTTTGCTTGCAAAGACTTAAAAAAAGAATAAGAAAACATATTTTCATGGACTTGATTCTGACTTATGGAAACCTCATGTGTGTCAAAATAGAACTGCCTCATGGGGTTTTCAATGGCTCACAAACCTTCAATTATTTCACTAGTAGCCTAGTATAATCCATTTGCACCAGCCGGGGATATTCTACAAATATTAGGGAAGATAGAATCCTCCGTAGCCCTCTAGTAAAATGATGACGTTATTGTCATCAAAAGGACAACAGCTGTTCCCCATTAGAAAGATGAAGCTTTCTGTTCCTAAAAAGATTTATAGTCTCAAAACCACGTAGGGGCAGTTCTAGCCTGTTCTGTAGAGTCACTGTGAATGTTTGCTTTGGGTTCTCTTCACACTTCAGATGCAAATATCCACCAGCAGTCAGCTAATTCTGGTTTATTGTTGCTATGCCTCTTGTCTGTCGATTTGTGGTACTGTCGTGACTTTGTGTTCCTGTAATACTGGAAGCTATGTCAGCACTATTTCAAACACTAGCAGGGTCACTCCTAGTGACCAGGTTTCAGCAGAGCTTCCAGACTAAGAAGAGACTATGAGGAAGGAAGGAATGGGCTGTCCACTTTCTGAGAATCGGCTACTGACAGTCTAATGGGTGGCAGCAGAGCAGTGTCAGGTACTGAAAAACTCATGAAGAGCCTGGGAACACTGTCGGATACAGTGCTCAAAGGTGAGCTTCCAACGGGGATTGGACGGCACTTCAAATATAACTAAGGAAGAGCTGCTTTCTCAAAATAGACTCAACCATAATACCTTGGTTGGCTTAAAGCTTTCGTGGCTTTCATTTGCTGATGGAGCGTGACTCAAAATGAGAAGAAACAGCTGCAACTATCGACTAATAATCAGAATATGGAATGTACGAAGTACGAATCTGGGAAAACTGGAATCCGTCAAAAATGAAATGGAATGCATAAAGACCAGTAACTTAGGCATTAGTGATCTGAAATGGTCTGGTGCTGGCCCTTTTGAAGCAGGCAATCATGGTTTACAATGTCGGGAAAGGCAGATTCAAGAGAAAATGTGTTCCATTCATCAAGTATATTCAAATGCAATGTTGTCTGTGATGGGTCAATATCTATATGCACCTGGGGAGATCCAGTTAATACAACTTTCATTCATATTTACACACCAACCAATAAATCAGGTGAAAAAGAAATTGAAGAATTCTACTAACTTCTTCAATCGGAAATTGATCAAGCAAGCAATCAAGATGCAAAGATGGAAACAACGAGGAACTAACAGTAGTTGGAAAATATTGCCTTGGTGATAGAACCTAAGCTGGAGATCACCCGAGTCACTGAAATGAATTCAGTTCAAGGACTGTAGGTTTCCCAAGGGCCATGTCTCCAGGGAGGGTTCCACCAGTCTTTATCCAAGTGTTGTCTCTTTCATAGTTTGAATTCCTTTTCTGCAGTCTTCCCCCACTCTATTAAAGACCTTCTAATTTGATCCCTTTGAGAGCTGTCAGGAGTGAGAGCTGGGCACCATCCAGTTCTCTTGGTCTCTGGATCAGGAAGACTGATCTTTATGGGGCCCAGGAGTCCACTGGACTAACTGTTTCCATGCATCTTTGAGTTCATTCACTCATCTTTTCTCCAGATAGGAGAATAGCTGCACCGCAGAAGGCCACTCACAAAGTTTTAAATCCAGTTGCTACTCAACAAGGTAGCATGTAGACCATTGTCCTTGTGAAACTATATTAGGCTTGTTGACTTGGATCATTCCAGTGCCCGAAAAAGTAATCTAAAAAGCTCAACTATATGAAGAAGAAAGTGGCATCAGGATTAGAGGAAAATTCATTAAAAATCTGTAATATAAGAGATGACATAGCCATGCTTGCTGAAATTAAAGAAAACTTGAAGCACTTACTCATCAATGTCAAAAGCTAGGTATGGATTATATCTCAACATAAAGAACACCAAAATCCTCACAACTGAACATCTGAAAAGTAGCATCATAATAAATAGAGAAAGATCGAAGTTGTCAAGGATTTCATTTTATTTCCAATAATAGCCAACACCCATGGAAGCAATAGTCATGATATCAACTAATGTGTTTCCCTGAGAAAATCCACTGCCCAAGACCTCTTAAGTGTAAGCGAACAAAGATGTCACTTTAAGGCCTAAAAGGTGCCTGACCTGAGCCACAGTAATCCCAACACTTGCATATCCCTGTAAAGATGGACAATGAACAAGAAACACTGAAGAAGATTTGATATACTCTAATTATGTTGATGACCCAAAATATTTAATATATCATGAGCTGCCAGAATAACAAACAAATCGATGTAAAAAGGGGGGAAAAAAACCCAAACAAACAAACCCCAGAATGTTCCTAAGAAGCGAAGGTTGCAAGAATTTGTCTTATATACTTTGGACACATTTTCATTGCTACTTCCTAACTTTAATTTTGCTACTGTTATGTATCAGATGACCCCTGTGAAAGGGTCGTTCGACCCCCAAAGGGGTAGAGACCCACAGATTGAGAATTGCTGAACTAGAGGTAAGTTGTATGTTTCATTGGTGCTATACTCCACCCTGACTGGCTCATCTCTCCCTTGTGACCCTTCTGTAAGGGGATGTCCAATTGTCTACAGATGGGCTGTGGGCCTCCACTCCGCACTGCTCATTCACATTGATATGATTTTTTGTTCTGGGTCTTTGATGCCTGATACCATATCCCTTTGACATCTCATGATCACACAGGCAGGTATGCTTCTTCCATGTGGGCTTTGCTGCTTCTCAGCTAGATTGCCGCTTGTTTATCTTCAAGCCTTTAAGACCCCAAACGCTATATCTTTTGATAGCTGGGCACCATCAGCTTTCTTCACCACATTTGCTTATGCACCTATTTTGCTTTCAGTGATGATGTTGGGAAGGTGAGCATCACAGAATGCCAGATTATGAGAACAAAGTGTTCCTGTGTTGAAGGGGTACTTGAGTAGAGGCCCAATGTCTGTTTGCTATCTTAATACTTAACGTATGAATATATGTACATAGATCTATTTCCCTATGGATCTATATAAATATATTTACATATTTACATGCCTATATTTAGACTTCTAAAACTGTTCATTGCCTCATAGTTCTTTCCTATATTTCCTTTTACTTTCCTCTTGTCCCACTGTCATGTCGAGCCTTCATTCGGGTTTCAGTAATTCTTCTCAGCTATCTTGCCATTGATTGATCAAGTCCCATCAGAAATCCTAGACCCTCCTCGCCATCAATTTTAGATAATTTGTTGTTCTTTGTGCCTGGGTTGTTTGACAACCCTCTTCCTTTCCCCAGCCTTCCCCTTTCCTGTGTCCCCCTGGAACCATTGGTCCCATTGTTTTCTCCTCCGGATTGTTTATCCTGCCTATCTTATCTAGATAGGCCTGCAGAGACAATACTAAGCACAAAGCAAGAAAGAGCAAAACAAAGCAACAAAAGAAAACAAACAAAACAACAACAACAAAAAACAACTACAAAAAAGAAAAGCCTATAACTAGTTCCAGGTCTGTTTGTTGACCTTTAGGAGTGTTTTCCAGTAGTCTGATGAGGAGCCACGCCCTGGGCCCAAAGTCTATTTTTTATATTCCCCGAGGATTTCATTGCTTTGCTCCCCTTGCTGCTTTATTACACGCCCTTAGTTTTTTGCCCCAACACACACTTTATTTTTAAATAATGTGTACTATGTTGTTGTTGGTTAGGCAACATTGAGTTGGTTCTGAGTCACAGAGACACTATGTACAACTGAATGAACCCAGACACTATGGACAACAGAATGAACCCAGACACTATGGACAACAGAATGAACCCAGACACTATGGACAACAGAATGAACCCAGAC
>NW_022111324.1:28499849-28506382 GCF_000313985.2 Echinops telfairi | reverse complement strand
ACTATGGACAACAGAATGAACCCAGACACTATGGACAACAGAATGAACCCAGACACTATGGACAACAGAATGAACCCAGACACTATGGACAACAGGATCCAGTCCAACACCATCCTCACAGTTATTCTGATGCTTAAGCCTACTGTTGCAGCCATTGCATCAATCCATCTTGCCCAAGGCTGCCTTCTTTCTCTACCACTTTTGTAAGCACGATGTCCTTCCTCAGGGACTGATCTCTCTCAATAATATGCCCAACGTACCTGAGACGAATTCTTGCTACCTTTGCCTCTAGGCTCCTTTGGGCTCTATTTATTCCAAGACAGATTTCTTTGTTCTTTTGGCAGTCCAGGGTACTTTCATTATTCTTGGCCAACACCACAGTTCAAATGCACTGATTCTTCTTTAATCTTCCTTATTCAATGTCCTAATTTCACATTTGTATGAGGCAATTGAAAATACCATGGCTTGGAACAGGCGCAGCTTAGTCCTGAAAGTAACATCCTCACTTTTCAGCTCTTTAAAGAGGTCTTGTGCAGCAGATTTACCTAATTCAATGTATCATTTAGTTTCTTGACTACTGCTAGCATGAACATTCATTGTGGATCCAAACAAGATGGAATCCTTGACAACCTCAAGCTTTTCTCCATTTCTGATCCAGTTATGAGGATTTGGGTTCATAAACTGAATTGTAATCCATACTGCAGTCTGCAATTCTTGATCCTCATCAGTGAGCGCTGTAAGTCCTCCTCCTTTTCAACATGCAAGATGGTGCCATTTGCATATCTCAGGTTGTTAATAAGCCTACCTCTAATCCAAATAGCACAGTCTTCTTCACATAGTCTCAGGTTGTTAATAAGCCTACCTCTAATCCAAATAGCACATTCTTCTTCATATAATCCAGCTTTTCTGATAATGTGCTCAATTTTTTACTGTATCATTTAATTCTTCTGAATTTGGAGCTGTTGCTAGCTACTAAAAATTCACTAGAAATTTCAATAAAGTTAAAAAAATTCATTTTCCCCATGTCTTATTGGCAGGGAAATTGCTAATATCTGTGTCACCTGGGACATATTTCAAAAAGAAATATGATGATGTAATGAACATGTGGTTATGATAATAATATCAATTTCATACTGTGAAGTAATTCTAGTCACTAGGGACTTACTTCATCAATCATCCTAAGAAAGATTTCTCTTTTTAATTACAATAGACTCTGATGACATGGACTAATTAATGACAGACACCTACCCTTTCCTGGCACCACAGAAGACAAATCGGCACTTGAAACATCCATACAGAAATAACAATAATGAGAAAAGGAGATTTCAGCTGGTCTTTTGTTTTCCTATGGCAGCATGTGATTTTGAGATAGTCATATACCATCTACACCCATTATCCATCTGTCAGTTTGTCATACTGTGGTGGCTTCCTTGTTGCTATGATTCTGGGAGTTATGTCACCCAAATTTCAAGGATCAGACAGGCCTTTAAAAGTGGAAAGGCTTCAGTGAAGTTTCCACTGTAAACCAGACTAGAAAGATAAGCTTATTGATAGATTTTGGAAATCAGTCATTGGAAATCCTAGAGATGACAAAATAAGGTGTCCATCAAACAGTGACTTCCAAGGGGGATCTGCAGGGTCAGTTAAACTTCAGGCAGAGATGACAGCTCAGAAGCTTATAGTAACTTTTTTTGGTGGTGGTGGGGGCGTTGATTCAAATGGTAATCTTTTGAGAGTTCCACAAATCTCAAACACAGGAAGGTCACGGGGGCATTAAAGGAAGCTATTTTAAGAAAACAGAACATTGAATTACTGAGAGAAATGCCAGAAAGTTGAATTGAAGACGATTTTTCCATCATAACTATGCTCCTGTTCATTCTTTGGAAGTACCCCAGGCGTGTTATACAAGATTTTCATGGGGAAACCTTTTCCTTCTCTTACTCTCCAGACTAAAGGAACATTGTTCAGGATCATGATTTGGGTCCTTCAAAGATACCACTGCTTAAAGTGGATTTTTAAATTTACGACATCCTAATGAGACTAAGCCAAATGTACTGCTGAGAGAAGTAGCCTGCAGCCATCCGCTGATCCTAGACATATGCTATAGTACATTTTGTTTTGAATAAACCTGAACATGTATGAACTAGAACCTCAATAGATATGCTGGTTGACTTACCCTTGTAGATGAGGATGGTGCCAGTGAAAGAATGGAGAAAAAGAGCGATAAGCACGAGAATGCAGAACTGACCTGACCACCAGAGAGTAAGTAAGAGGCACCTTGGCCTAAAAGATCATTACCTCTGGGATAATTAATCTGCACTGTAAATTTCACATTAGACTCATTCACAGTGATATCTATGCACTCTGCCAAGCATCCAGTGATTCACACACAAGCCCATTGGAAGTGTGTCCCAAACCAAAAGGACATCAACATTTAATTTTTAAATTTGATACACTGTATCTGTGTGACCTGGGTACGAAAAAGACCAAAAGAAGCAGAAAGCGAGAGTGGGGGTGAGAGCGAGGACTCCTAAACAGAGATCCCACCTTGATTTTGTATCATTTCATTACCCCTTGAACAATTGTGTTACTGGACTTAGCTATATAAGGGTTTTCTATCTCACTAGTTTCTAATATTCACAATAATTGGGTCATAAAATTCCATATGTTCTTACAAAGGAATCTGTGCTGGCAAAAGGACACAGTGGATCAACCGGTTCTCAATTATTGCAGAATGACGCTTCATCCAAGAGCGTCTTTGAAAAATGTACTGCAGGGCTGCCAGAACATAGCTGTGGTAGAAGATTTGCAAGCTTCTAAGAAGATAATAAATACTTTCATATCCTTTGATATGCTCTTGGTTTCAATGTATTCAATAAAAAACAGATAAGACTATGATGAGAAGAAAGACAGTATGTTGAACAGTTTTGCATGTTAAGTGCTTTTTCTTTTGAGTTCTCACTCAAATCAACGCAACTGCACTCATCTTTGATATAGATAAAACTGACATATTTAAAAAGTATCCTTAATATATATTTCATTGTGGGTGACGTATTTCCCTAAAATATTAAATGATCTAACGAAGCTTAATGTCACATTAAAAGTTGGAATATGTTTAATATAGAAAGGAATTAAATTTATCTTCAATCATAAAGACTGTAAAATGTATTTTACAAGGTCTCTGACATTTCTTTTAAATATGTGTTCTTCCTTTTAAAGAAAACAACAAGCAACTTCAAAGTTTACATGACTACCATGAGTCATCTGGGAATTGTAATTAGTAGCTATGCCTCATTCTAATAGATTGTGCCTACTGGGTTAGCTCATTTTACTTCAAGCATATTAATATTGTTTTCAAATTCCTAATTTACATTTCTGATTAGGCAGGTAATTCTGATTTTTCAGAGTGGAAATGATAATGGGATATATTTTCAAGTTTCAAGTTCTCCCATGCGTACTACTTCACTCCTCATATTCTTTTTAATGCTCAGTACCTCTATGTTATACTGCTCTCCACATTAGCCCTACAATGCAACATTTCCAAATGATTTCTCACTAAGGGAAGTATGAAGACTTGGTTGCAGCCTCCAAAATGGTGGGTGTGATAGTTGCATAAGCTGTTGTCAAATTGAGACATTAAGAGTGGAAGGGTGGGTGGAGTTTTGCCTGTCAATCAGGTCGCAGCTTGATGACCATATTTGGAGGCGTTAAGGAGATAAATAGCTCGCTGGAGGCGGGACTCAGACTCACTCCCTGTGAGATATTAAAGATGAAGAGTCTGATGGAGTTATGCTGATGCAGCCAGAGCCCTGGAGCTGGAGGAACCACACATGGAGACCCATGCCAGTGCTGAGATGCTTTTACCGCCACAGGATCCACAAGACTTTCCAGCCACTGACCTGTGATCTTCCTGCATTTGGCATCACTGCATGTGTTGCCTGAGTCTGAAGAGGAATTTACAGATTGGCATTGGACATATGGGCTAATATTGGACTTATGGTCTAGATCTGGACTGGGCTGGGTTTTTTTTCAATATACAATTTCTCTTTCATATACACATATGAGTGTCTATGAATTTGTTTCTCTAGTCAACCTGGATTAACACAGTGGGATCATCTCTGAATGACTAAAATGCAAATGAATGATGATAGTAAGTTTATCAATGTGGTAACTGCAATAAAATAAAATTTAAAAGCCCAAATCCGAACTCATTTCCATCTAGTCTATTCCAAAACCTAGTGGCTCTATACGACAAGTAGAACTGTTCGTGTGGGTTTCCAAGATAAACTCTTTACAGGAGCAGAAAGCCTTTCATCCAAGGTGCAGCTGGTGGTTTCAAACTGCTGGCTTTGTGCTTAGCATCCAGCTCATAAACCACTACACTACCAGGACTCTCTTGATAACTGAAATAAGTTTCCTAAAACTTCTACTCCTGCTATATTTGTCTTTCTTGCTTTTTCTAGAATAGATTAGATCTATGCTGTCCAATAAAGTAGTTACTAGGCACAAATGCTGGCTTCATTCTAAATTAAATTAAATTAAACAACAAATTCCTCAGGTCTTAAAAGCTTCAATGAAACTATGTAAGCCTTGACTCCTCGTCTCCACTCACCAGAAGCAACACAGTAAGGTAACCAAAAACACGATAAACACGTCTCCAAGTCCACAGCCTCCTCTACCTGAGGCTGGAAGAACCAGAGGGTAGCCCGCTGACCATTCTGACCAGGACCACAATAGTTGGTCTCAGATAGAATAAGGGGAAAAAATGGAGATTGGAGAACTCAAACTCTTAATTTAAAAAAGCCAGACAAACTGTATAAATAAAGTATAAAAGATCCCCCACTCACCCCTAGACTGTCACCCAGAGACACTATTTAAATCTAGAACTAAGCTTATTTCCAGAGATCGTTTTTATTGAAATAGCAGAATAGTAGAGTGGCATACAAATAAAGGATACTACCCATAAGGTTGGTGGCCATCTTAAAAAACACTATCATATCAAAAGATAAAGCCTTTCCTAAAAACAATGATGAGACGATAAGGGACAGTTAAATTGGAGTACTGAGAAGGAACAAACACAATTAAAGAGAGTGTTGACACACTATGATAAATACAACGAATGTTACTGAACAACAGTAGGTACCTTGTCAAGTGGGAGCCTAACTGGCTATATAATCAATCAGCAAAAAGTCAAGAAAAGATTCTTACATACAATAAACTCCCCACCCGGAGTGTAATTCTAGTCCTCAGTTGCCATCTCCACCCGGAGGCGACCATGAGGGAAGGTGTAGACACAGAATATTTTCACCATTATAGAAAGTTCTCTGACACAGCCTTGGGTTAGCACCCTGAAATTCTATGGAGGAAGGTCACTAATTCATTGATTTAGGTGGTGCATTAGCAACAAAATACTATCAAAGAGCTAGATTGACTTTATATCTACAATTTATATGCTGGATTTGCAATAATTTCACACCCAAACACCAAAGTGGTTATCTAACTAAATTAATAAAAGAGACAAAATGTCAGAGATATACAAAGACTTATTAAAACTATATTCTATTAAATGACAGAATCTTACTTTGTAACAAGCATCAATGTCTCTTTTGAAAATATATGACTTATATTGTCCCAATACAAGATATAAAGATGAATTTGTCGCAAAGGTTTTCTGCCTTGATATCCATTGTAAGTAATCTCTCATATAAAATTATTAAGAAATAACAATGCTTCCGTGTAATTCTCTATTTTTCCTTTCCTTAACAACAAAGTTATGCATTCAAGAAACTGTTAGGCGAATAGAAAAAACCGGTTGATAAGAAATATGGCTAATAAGAAAAATGGAGTTTTAAAAGGTTTCCAGTCTTTTTTATTTAGAAAACTTCTACTAAATTATGTCCAGCATTGCCATTCTTCACTGACTACACACAATAATAATGTTCAACAACTACTGAAATCCTAAATGATAGATGAAGGCCAAATGTAAGCTTATATTGTCATTTGGATTGCAAACATTAGGATTATTACAGTTTCATAGAAAAATTCAGATATGGATCCCCTGAGAAGCACAATCAGTTAATTGCTCCTGAGCAATTGGTGGGGGTGCATTGGAAGCAAAATCTGGCAATCTACTTCTGAAAAGTCGGCTATTGGGGACCTGACAGAGCTACCCTGACACAGGTGATGTGACCACAAGTCAGAGGGAGATTTTACACATATAGAGCTCCTGGCCTAGATACAATTAACAGCAACCAAAACGTTTGCCTGTCAAAAGTTGGTGTAAGTATTAAAAAAAAAAAGAATCAATTTCACATGCATATACAAAGGTCAGAATTAAGAAGCATATGAAAGTGGAACTACAAAGCATTTCTTTTTTTTTTAATCAATTTATTGGGGCTCATACAATTCATCACAATACATAGATCAATTGTATAAAACACATCTATACATTTGTTGCCCTCATTATTCCCAAAATTCGCTTGCCTCTTGGGTTCCCGGAATCAGCTCATTTTCCTTTTTCCCCCTCCCCTTCC
>NW_022111324.1:28473183-28499359 GCF_000313985.2 Echinops telfairi | reverse complement strand
ACTTAGCCCACATGGAAGCAGCACACCAACATGTGTGATCATGAAGGGCCAAAGGGACCAGGCTTTAAACACCAAAGCATTTCTTGAAGCAATGATTTAAGATCTGGCCTTCAACTTAAGCTGCCAGACAGATTGACTGGCTACCTCATTATCTCATTAGGGAAGTGCCAGTGACGCAATTGAAAGAACACATCTCTTGAGAGTGTAAACTGAGGTTCACACTTCCCCTCCTTCCAGTTACTCCCTGATTCCCATTTTGTCATGATTTTTGAGCTTTCCTTTTTATTACAGTCTACTGGACCCTGCTTTTGACCTTCTCTTCCTTCTGCATCCCTCCTAGACCCCACAAGATACCATCACTGCAACTACTTTCTTTGTAGTTACCTTGATTGATTGATTTTTTTGCTTTAAGAACATAACAGTGTGAATTCAGAATTGTGTACAATGGGTACAGACCCAATCTGTTCTTGTCTTTTACTGTAGGGGTTGAAGATTGCACAATGAGGACATGGGAGTGAGGCTTACCTGTTCTGTTGGGCCTTCCATGCTCAGCAATCCAGCATCTCTGCTTTCATCTCTACCAGGACTTCCCTGGTTTTTACCTGCACATACTGACTCATCTCCCCCTGGTTCTCTTAGGCCCCTTCTCACTTCTACTCAACACTCAGAGGCAGAATTTAAGGCTTGCTTTCCACCTTGAATAGTTCTTATCACAGTTTAAGTGAACATTTGTTCAGTATATTCATTGACTTTTTTGTCGGAGCCTGCCGACGAGTCGAACAGTCCTGAAAGGGGGAGTGAGGATTAAGGAAAAAAGAGAGACAGAAAGTATTGGGAGGCAAGAGTGAATACTGAAGCCCCGAGTTTATTCTATATCTTCCTTATATACATGCAGAAACAACCCGGGGTTACAATTAGTCTATCATCACAATATATCAGCAACTCTATATTCTGCCAAGTTAAGGATTCTTTGATAAGAATTAAACATTCTGTTTTCCCAGAACTTGCCTACGTCTCTGTTGTTTATCTTAGTCTCAGTGTCAAACCGCAGAAGCGATCAGCAGATACTGACACCTGGGTCAGGATATCTCAGCCGTTTCAAGGCTGAGTCTTAATGGCCCTCAATACTTTTTGAAGATAAAGAAATAAATAGAAAACTAGGAAAATGAAAAACTGTTACCACCGAGTTGATTCCCAAGCTGGGTGAATGCATGTTGGGTTTCCCAGGGCTTTTATATAGCTGACATTCGGTTTCTTTGGATGGGGATCCCCAGACTTTCTTCCCAAGGTGCCTTTGGAAGGACTGAAACCTCCAACCTTTCAATTGATGGCCAAGCACTTGAACCCATTTGCACCATCCAGGGATTCCATATAAATGTTAAGACACTTTAGTTTTAAGTGACAAGATTTATATCCCCCTTCATTCGATTGCCAGATCTTTTTTCCAGATCCTTGGAAGAAACATTGGGCAATCTACTTCTAGGGAAAATAAAATCAGCCATTGAGAACTTTATAAAGAACAAATCTACTTTAACACACATGAGTCACCATAAGTCAGAATAAAATAGACATTTGCTTTGCTAATATCTCTATAGCACCCACATGCCTTTGATAGACGGTCAAATAAAATGATGTGAACAATATTTATTTGCACACTTTATTGCATGGAATTGGATTCTGTTTATAGCAGAAGATTGTCCATTTCCATAAAGTCAATCAATTATATCAGGTAGGAAATCAAAAACTCAAAAACACGTTAAATTCGTACTCGTAGCAACCCTGCAGGACAGCGTAGCACTGCCCCTTAGGATTTCCAAGGTCCTAAGTCTGTACTGCAGTAGAACATGTCATCTTCCTCTTATTGAACAGCTAGTGGCTCAAACTGCTGTGCTTGTGTTAGCAGCTTAACACACAACAAGTGAATAACATATTCGCCAAGCGAATATTAACTTTTCTCCTCAAAAAGAATAAAGTCACCATGAAACAAAATTGAGAAGGCAAGTTTTTCTACAGCAAATATATTGTGCCAATATTGCTCTAGTGAATACCAAAAACCAAACTAAACCAAATTCACTGCAGTAGATTCAATGCAGACTCATAGAAACCCCCAGTAGGTTTCTGAGACTGTAACTGTTTACAGGAGCAGAAAGTGCAGGCTTTCTCCAGCGGAACTGCTGCTGGTGTCACTCTGCTGACCCTGGGGATCGCAGCCCACTTCATAACCACTACAATAAACGCCAAGGCTTCTAGATTCTGGTGGATATTCTATGCAAAATCTATCTGGAATTTTTCTTTAGATCTAAGGGCTTCCCACTTATTTGCCTTCACTGGCTCAGAAGGCAACATAGACAATATCATTTGTGTGGGTCAGCCTGGGATTTAATCTTCCAAGGAAGTGAATAAATTTAAGGTTTGACAGGAAGTAATGATGGGAGGTTTTTCATTTTGATGATATGGCTTCACTCTAGCCAAAGAAACTCCACAGAGATGGCACTAGCATTCAAACCCGTCGTAGAAGCTCCAAGTCAAGCCAAGGAAAGTCAATGCTTAACTGGTAATGTTTTGACGTATTAAAATGACTAGGAAAAGGGATCCACCTAAGGAAAATATTTTTTTATTACTAAAATATAGAAATGGTCTGTTATACATCAAAATAGATTCTTGTGTTAATTTTGTACAGGGAGACATTGGAGGAGGTTCTGAAGAAGTTTTCTCTGCTTTTCTTAATGGACTTACAAGAAAATTGAATTTAGTTATCATCTGAATTACTATTTATCTTTTTTTACGCTCCAGTTTCTTCAGAAAGGATTCAAGGCAGCGTTATTTCTAATACAGTTCTATAAGATTATAGATTTCTAAGTTTTCAAATATGACTTGTAGTATTGTCAAACATTCCTCCTTGACATTGTGGTTATAAATACCTCATCCACTCACTACCCACTGCCAGTTAGTTGACTCTGACTCACAGTGACCCTATACAAAGTGTCTGAGGCTGTAAATCTTTATAGGGGCAGGTTGCCTCATCTTTATTGCAAGAAGCAGTTGGTAGGTTTGAACCACCAACATTATCACCGTCCACCATACTGTCACCAGAGCTCCTCAACTGCTTCACAGTAATTTGCAAGTTACAATGAACTCCCTGTAATGAATATTTATTGGATGACAAAAAGAAAGATGACATGTAACAGTTCATTGGTATGTCATAACCCTCTCCAGTAAGCAGAACAGTCATTGCAATCCTGTCTCAAGAGCAATACAGCTGTCATCTCAACGCTCAGAGCCTTCCAAATAAGCAGCCAGAAAAACAAGATTCTGGCCCTCAGAAAGCAATTAGGAGAAAGCGTATTTCATATTAGCAAGGCTTCTCACAAGTAATATATTCCCTTATTGTTTTGTTAATTAAAGTAAGATCTTCTCTCAGCATAAGCGGTTGGGGGTGTGCTACCATGTTCTTGGGAGGTGAAGGCCATGTTTGACTGAAAATGAAAGAATGAGCCAAAGAATAAGCTTTTTATGTTACAAAAGAAAACAGCAGCTTAGAAAAGCCAGCTCATTAAAACCAGAAAATCCAAATTTGTTCCTTTCCATTTGATTCTGACTCAGAACAACTCATTAGTACTCAGAAATAAAAGTGATAACTTCCATAAATGAATTGAGAGACTAGATGCATTTTTATTTCTAGAGGTGAAGCAGGTTCAATAAAACATACTTGATACTATGAAGGAGCAAACGAAGTAGTGGTTTTTTTGTTTGTTTAATGAATGAGCTGTAATTTGAACTTGAAAATTGTTGTCAGAGAGACCTGGTGGTGCCATGGGTAAAGTGCTCAGCTGCTAACACAAAGGCTGCCTTTTGGAACCCACCAGCTGCTCTGAGAAAGTACGACAACTCGCGTCTGCACAGAATTGCACCTTAGCAAGCTTGTGGGGCAATTCTACTCTGTCTTTAGGGTCAAACTGAGTCAACCAAGTCAATAGTTGTGGATTTGTGTTTGTTTGTGTGTTTGCTGTTATTAGCTGTTGTCAAGTTGACCACTCACTCAGGGCAACCTATGCTCTCTGGTGCGGTGCCATTGTCATGAACCCTTGCCGACGGGACCAACTAGATTGCTACTCCTTTTTTTCCTAGTCTGTTTTAGTCCATAAACTCTACTAAAACTTAAAAAAAAGAAAAAGGAAAACAAACAAACCCAAGTCAAAATATATGAGGGGCTTTAGAAAAGTCCATGGAAAAATCCCATTGCCTTTTAATTCCATCTTCCCATGAACTTCTGAAGCCCCTCAGAAAATTAAACCTAGCAAAAGATGTCACCCTACGTATGATCTTATTTTATATCTACGATGTTTTTCTGGCTCTGCATAAGAACTAAACCATGTGGATTATAACAAGCTCTGAGGAGAAGGGGAATTCCAGGAGGCTTGTGACCACAAGGATCCGGTAGAAGGATCAATAGGCAACCGTTCAAGCAGAAAAAGGGAATATTGTCTGGTTTGAAAAAGAAAAGTCTGTGTCAGGGTGATATGTTCTTGCCATTCTTATTTAATCTGTATGCTGAGCAAATAATCAGAGAATCAGGACCCCTGAAAAAGAACGGGGCGTCAGCATTGGAGGAAGGTTTATTTACAACCTGTGACACACCGAGGGCACGATGTGGCTTGGAGAAAACCAAGAAGACTTGAAGCTTTTACTTGAAGACCGAGGACTTCAGCTTTCAGTATTGTAGCATCACGATAACTGAACGAATGGCGTGTTCACGGGGTTTACCTTGCTTGGGTCCATAACCAATGCTCATGGAAGCAGCGGTCACGAGATCTAACAATGAATTATATTGGATAAATCTGCTACACAAGACCATTTTGAGTGTTGAAAAGCAAGGAGGTTACTTTGAGGACTCAGATGTACCTGACGCAAGCCCTGGTATTTTCAACGGTCTCAGGTGAACATGGAAAGTTGAACACTGAATAAAGAAGTTCAAAGAATAATTAATGCATTTGAATTTGGGTCCTGGCAAAGAAAACGGAAAGTACCCTGGACCAGTGTTTGATCTAAAAGCTAATTTTTGGGTTGTTTTTAGTCCCATTGTTTTAATCCCATAATGCCTTTTTTGGAGAGGTATTATTTATAATTTTTTTGGATAATTCATTTTTCAATTTCTTTTAATAATTCATAATTACAAGATAAATAATAATGAAACTTTATAGAATATTTAGAAAACAAAGAAAACAATTATCCATAGTTCAATTCCTTGATAAAATTAATGTGAATATTTTCATGTATTTCCTTTTATAAAGTCTTAAATCCAATATATACTGTATAAAAATAATTTACACCTATTAAATAAATTGTGCCAAGTGGAGAAAACAAAGGTTTCTTATAGTTTGTTATGATGTTAGGTGCCAGCAGGTCAAGTGTGATTCATGGTGACAGCAGGGCACCGGCCTGTCCCTGGCCATGCTCACGGCCTTTGAGTGCATTGTTGCCGCCACTGTTTCCCTCCAGCTGGTTAAGAGCCTTTCACTTTCTCTCGGATCCCATACCAGACCAATAAGTTGCTTTTCTGCGGGTAAATTCCCTTATAATTTTAGTCTAACTGCTCCCCAAGAATCATATTCATATTTGTGTATGATTATATACTAAAGCTTGTGATCTTCTCCCGGCATAGGGTCGTAGCCTTCCATTGGTTTGTGTGCACTGCTGAGTTTGTGGTAAACCCCGCGTAAGGGCATCCCTTTCCTACTGAATCATGGTCCACAGTTTGAAACTCCCAGAGGTTCCCGGTAGAAAGACTGAGCTTCCTACTCTCCTAAAAGCGACAGTCTGGGAAACCCACAGGACACTGGCGTGCTATGAGTCAGAAATGACTGAATGGCTGGAAGTTAATCATCCTATTAACCCTGTAGTGGAGAATTCTTACAGTAAAATGAGCATAGCAACCCAACAGTATTTTCACATGCTCATTAGTGTGCTTGATTCGACTGCAGTTTGAGGTCAGTGCTTCTTCTCAAGACTACGTAGATCCACTTAACTGAGACTGATAAGAGTTATCACAGGACACTCACTGGTCCTTTATAATTTGTCCTCTTTAAGTTTGAATTATTCTTTTAAAATTGACATCAGCCGGTTAACTGACATCTCCAATAAATTGTTTTAAGGAGGGCATGGGTGTAGTATTTTTCTAAAATCTTGAATATTTGAAAATATCTGTTTGATGCCTATTCATAGGGAATAATTTGGTGGGGTCTTAAATTCCTGTTATCACAAATTTTTCTTTCAAAACTACACATATCCATTCCCACTATTATTCAATTAAGAGGTCACATTTGAAAACAACAGAGATGAGTGCCAGCTAATTTAAACAGAAAAGAAACTCATTGGAAACATAATTTTTGAACAACAAAAGGAGACCGGACGCTACACAAAAACTAAGGGAGGCTAAGGCAGGTCATGCTACAGGAAGAGTCTGTTAAGGTGATGGGGTTGGGCCACTGGGCAGTGGCTTCTGCTGAACTCTGAATTCCACGTGGCTACCAAAATTGGAATCTTTTAAATGTCTTTGGTCTTGGCAAGCAACAATGTCCCCTGGGGCACTGCAGGTCATGTGACTTTCTAGGACCTGGGAGAAAAGAATGATCAGATCTCATTTGTTTGTCGCTTCCCACTAACATAATGAAAAAATTCTCCTCGAATGAGAACATGTGTTCCAACCCCAAATGTCCAGAGTGTAGGCCATTGTCCTTGCCCTCATCATCCAATCTTCAGCACATCAGAGACCTGTGAAAACAGCCTGATTTTACGCCATAATTTACACGTTATTTGTTTAGTCTGTATAATTATGGTTTTCTTTTCTTTCAATCTAGTAACTTGAAATTTTAGTCTACTTTTTAAATTCATCTTTCTTGCTTTGCTTATAAAGGACAGATTTCCCTCGATGACGGTTTTCTACAATGCTATCTCTGACTATTTCTTATGTACAGTTGGTATTTTTTTTTAAACAGCTGTAAGACTTAAACTGATGTTCAAATTCCTGTCTTTCATTTCAACTTTTAATGGCTGATAATACACACCGGCAAGTTCTTTTCCTCCGCATTTTGAAATAACTTCTCAAATTTATATACAACATTCCTGATTTGTTTTTATATATTATAAACTCTACCTTTTGGCATCACTAATTCAGATGTACAATCTCAGATTGCATTTTTAACCATTTTTATTTTTCCCATCATTCTAACTGACATCCTTTCATCATCATCTGATCTTGCCTTATAAACTTACAATCCCTTTCAAAGAAAATATGTTCTTTTTAAAGGACTGCTTACATAAAACATGTTGTCTTTGTCTCTAAACTACATGCAAAGCACTATTCCTTGTAAGTAGCATAACTTTTTTTTATCCCTGAAATTTTTTAAGCCTCATGCGTTATTATTACTACATTATTTTAGTTACTTCTTTCAATATTCTTCTATTTGCCATCAAATAAAATGATATCTGTCCAGGTCCAAGGTCAAAGAACAAAGAACTTGGATGGCCCTTCTCCTCTAGATGAGCCTCCTTTCCAGCTCTGCCTCTGAAGTAAGCCATTGGTAGACAACTTCTGGCTGGATTCTCATGGATGAAACTCTTCTGGTTCAAATGGAATGTTCTTCTCAGTCACCATCTGTCTCAATTCCCCAAAGTTTCCTTTATCTCTATCTCTATCTATCTATCTATCTATCTATCTATCATCTATCTGTAAAATTATAAATGGGACATGTATTTCAGGTGGTCATTTTCAATCTAGGACCAAATTTCTGTCTACTTCTTGTCTTGCTGTTTTTCTAACCATGTCTTAGAAGTTTTCTATAAAGAGACAACATTACAGCCTCCTGAAAGTAAAATTTCTTGTTGGGGAAAACCATGAAACGGGGGAACAAAGATAGCTGCCTCAGTTTTCATATAATGAAAACAAAGATGGGCCACTGATTGAGATTGTCACCCACCGAATCTAAAATATGGACAAATATTATATGTAAATGTATATTTATAGTATATATAGACTTGTTGGGGGAGTGAAAAGGTTGATGTGGCTCAGCTGCTAACCAAAAGGTTGGAGGTTCAAGTTTATCCAGAGGTACCTTAGAAGAAAGTCCTGGTGAACTACTTTGGATAAACCAGACACTGAAAATCCTGTGGACACTACTACATTGTAATGACTCAATGGTAATTGATTTGATTTGGCTTAATATTATAAGTACAAACTAAAATATTTATATATAATATAAATAAAAATTCTACCCTGATTTTTTTCTACTTTTCTATTGTTGGTTTTCAGTATTCTTCAGATTTTGCCATTTTGAGGTCTTTATAGATAGTTTCATGGTTTGGTTAGGAGTGGTTGTAATAAACATATATATGCTATTTAAAAATATACAATTTTTGCATATGATGTTTTTTAAAACAGCTAAAATTTTATGAAACTTGAATTTTAATTCTTAAAAGTGTTCTAGTTCTAAATAGCTTCCAAAAGGACCGTGGAGACAGAGGAATATGAGGATATGAATTAAGCTATTGATTCTATAAAGAAGAAAATTATTTCTAACTGTCCATTAAAATCAAATAATTATTTAATCTTTGAAAAGTTCCTACAACTTTTTAATGCCTGCTTTCTAAAATATGTAACTGCATAAATAAAACAAATTTATAATCAAAGATTTCCTGTCAATCGTTTACATGCATATCATTAACTACATCAATATTCTCTTCCTTACTTAGAGCAATTTTCCTTTATCAAATAGCCACAGCTTTTCAATTGTGTATTCAACTGAAAATAATACATTCAGATGGCCACAATTAGCTTCATGCTCATTTTTTACTAATGAGGGACATAAATCTAGAATATATTTGTGTTACATATGTTAAAACATGCATATTTATCAAAGTTGTTCTTTTCAAGCTCAAGGCCAACTAGACGAGCCATGAAACAATGACTCCAAACAGATCTACACCCAACACTTGCAGAGATTAGCCAGTAATGGTATAGTGCCAGATGCTGGGCCTTTGTTTTTGTTTATGTTTAGGGTGTTACATAACTTCTTATCTCAGCATTTTTTCAAAAACATTGGATAATAATAATTCTATCCTACCAGCTAAAAATGAATCCAGAACTTCCCTTAAAAATAGACATATCTAGTTCTTAGGGTTCATCCTGTAAAATAGATTAAAATGCTCTTTAGAAACTGTTGTTCTTGGAATCACCCAGCTGCCTGTCCAAAGGGCTGCTTTACTGGACTTACGGTAGACCCAGGGAATCTGAACCTTGGGACATGTAGTTAAGAGCCTGCTTTTTTGTAAAAACAAGTTCTTTGGATAATTCCATATCCACAAAAGTTGGAGAATCACTAATGATCTAAAAAGAATACTGACATTTAAAAACTGAATCTGGGGAAGCAAAGAAGTTTCCTTGCTTTTTACTTTGCAACTCCATTCTAAGGAACTTCAAGTCAAGAACCAAGATCAAATTTCAGAAGTCCATTAGCATTGATTTGATCTGAAACAATTACTTGTTAAAAGAGTTCTAAAGATCTAGTAACCCAAGTTTCTACGGACATTAAACTCACTTTACCTAGGCAGTTGACCATGTGGAAATGTAGTGAGCCATTTACAAAAGCAATGTTTCCCAAGAGATTACATCTGGTCCACGAACAAAAGACCCATATTCAGATTGCAGACTATAGCTCTACAACCAGGGAGAGAACGAGCATCAGATGTCTGCCATTTTGTTAATTCTCACAGTACTTCCACTTTCCTGTCGTTAATAACATCTGATGATCCAGCCTTGAAACTTTGCAGTCATTTGCTTAGTGTTGTTAAAGAATCATCTGAGAGTGTTAGCTCAGGCATGTTATAAAGCTGTTTCCAATACCATAACCAAATAGCCAGACCTAATTCTGATGTAACCAGTATTGCACATCAGGGATTTAAAATGAAATATGCTGCTGAGACAGCAGCTAAACCTTTCAGTTTAACAGTGAAAAACAGCCGACAGTAATTTGCTTGTTACATCATGACTCCCAGCTGGACTGTAGACATTGAGAAGTCAAATATAATTCTAGTACAGTGAGGATTTAGAACAGTTTCTGATCTTCAGCTGATAGTCTTTAATAAGATGTGCATTCAATACCACCTTTTAACACGCATTTCAGCTGTTTGAACATTTAGTCTATTTAGACATAATTCAAGAATAGTTTGTGTGAGTGTGTGTGTCTAAAATGAATAAAGTTAAATTTGAGTAAAACTTTACCAAGACAAAAAGCATCTTATTTTTTATTTAAAAAGAGTAAATTAGTTGAATACATAATAATATAGTATTAAAATTTTTAAGGAACATTATGAGAAAATTATCAAAACAATTAGCATGGTTTTATCACATTTTCAAACTATCAGATCACCCCAAAGCAGTTTCTCCTTATATTCTCCTATACTGGAAGTCATCAAGTACTAGTAGGGCCCATTTTGGTTGTTTTAAACCCATTCCTTTTTAATAATGTCTCAGTTTTCAACTTAGTCAGTTGTAGACCACTGAGGAACACAAGCACTCTACCACTGGAACCTGCCAGTTTGGGTAGATACTGTCACTCTTCAGTGTCTGCAGCCTGGAAGGAGCAAAGATCTAAGGAGGAAGACAGAATGTCACTACTGTTCAGAAGTTAACACAAGTGCAGTACCTTGTACGACGAGAAACGCTGAAGCACTTGATGACCCTCCTTCACTGGACGCCATGCAGCGGTACTCTCCACCATCGCTGATTTTGACGTTTCTGAGCTCCAAGGAGAGGTTAGCCAAAACCTTGATTCTCATTGGGTCTATGAGTTTAATATCTCTATCATTTTTCTGCCAGGTTAGATTGTAATCCACTTCACTGATGACGAGACATGTCAAAACTGCTCTTTCTCCAGGAGTGATTGTGACATTATCAGGCTCTTGGATGACAGGAGGGGGCTCTGTGTGAAATCAAAAGTTTCAAATCTGAACATCCAAAAGCCATTTTGCTAGCTTATAGATATAGTCTAAAGTTTTCATGAGTATTTATTGATGATCCAATAGTAAATATTCACTACAACAGAAGTTATGGACAAAGGCACATGTGTATGACCTCAAGAAATTGCCGAGTTAAAAGTTGCATTCAAAATGGATTCAATTACATATGAAGCATGCTTCAGATCAAATCCATAAATCACACACACGGGGGAGTCAAAGAGACATGGCAAAGATCTCATTACACTGTTCATGATGGTGGAATGAGGCAAATTTGAACTGAATTTTGAAGGAAGTAGATTTTATAGCTTTTCAAAGACATTTAAATACATGTGGGTACATTCAGCGTTTTAGGAAAACAGTTCCGAAAGAACATTGGACGTGTCAAAGAGATGCTGGTGTTGAATCGATTCAAAAGTTAAATCTCATTCATCTGACACAGTACAACCGTGGAAGGTGAGATTGTTTCCCCAGCTGGGATGAATGCAGTCTGACTTAAGATGGCAGAGTGAAGAATAGGCTTAGTTCTTTAATAAAATCAGGCACACATAAACACATACCACAAAAGGTATTGCCATATTTCAGAAGTTGCCACAAGCCCATGGCTAAGTAGATATGGAACCACCATTTCTACTTAGAATCCCATATTGTTCTCATTAGTGGTGATGAAGCCCCAATGCTTTCAAACAATCTGATGTGAGAAACCGCAGTTGAGCAGAAAGAAACCATGGTGATCTGTGTTAGCAGCAAGTGCATGCGTCTGCTTTAGTTTAAATATTCAAGATTAAGCTTTAGCCCTCTACTATTTAAAACTGTGTATAAGTACAGAAGAATATCAGAAACCTAGTCAGGACTGGATGCAAATAACACTCAAACCATACTGGTCATCTCTGAATAATAGTAATGTGTATAATTTCTATATTTTTCTTTTTACTTAGCCCTGTTATCCAAACTCTTTCTAAGGAATATGTGTTATTTTAAACTATTTTTGAAAAAAACATTTGCTCGTGCTGCTATGTTTTTTAAATCTTACAAAAATAGCTGGTAGATGAAGTGGGAAATGCACATGGAAAAGCACCTGGCTAAGGCTCCCAGATAAAATACAAGGTCCTTCATTAAATCTGAATTTCAGGGAAACATCAAATAGTGCTTTATTATAAATAGGTCCAATACAAGATTTGGAATATACTTCTATGAAATCTAAATTGAACCTAGTCTCCTGTATGCTTTGGTTTACTGGCTGGGTTTTGTTTTGCTAAAAGTCCCTTCAAAGCTAGTTAGCCTCAAAGTGGCTGTGTGCACCTCACACTCTATAGAAAGTTTGTGAACACTACAAGGTATTGTGTATAATTAAAAATAATTTCTTCAACTATACTAATGCTTTTAGGAGACATGTAAAATATGTAACAGTTCTTCGAACAGAGGTGAAGATTAGAGGACCCGAGAAGGTTTAAGGATCAGCACACTGAGAGTCAGGAGACTTAGAATATACCACTCACTATTTCCTATCCAATCTGAAATGGGCCATACCTGATGCCAGTAATACTGAGAAATAGTTTCAGTGGAAATGGAGTGTGGGTGGAGAGGGTGGGTAGACTTCAGATCTCAGCCTAGGCTGATGCACAGTAATAAGCAGGTGCAGTTTGGAGGACGGTAGGTCAGGCCACGTCTAACCAGAGGAAATCTCCACCTTCTCAAGTCCAAAGGGATCTAGCTTACTACTTCTGCTGCTTCAGTCATTGTCACTATCATCCGTGCTTCCGCCTCCTTCTTTCAAAAGTGACAAGGTGGAAACAATTCCTAAAACACAGCTTAGGCACAGTACACTCCTTAGCCAAGTTCATAAATATCCTTAAGAGTTCACAAGTTCTTATTGGCACAGTTCAGTGAATTTTGCTAGACATCTGAATCAACTCACTCAAACCTCTTCCATGTTGTCCTTTCCATAATTAATATTGCTGGGAAAATACTCAAGTGCTCAAGTGTTTGTTTTCCCAGAAGCTCAAGAATGTTGACACGTTTCCAATGCTTTTTATAATTATTATAGATGAAAAATGAATAGTTTATGATGCATGTCAACTTGCTGAACTGCAAACGTTTCAGCAAACAAGCTTTATTTTTCTCAGAATAAGAATGTAAATAGTTTTACTGTCAGAGGATGCTTGCCTGGTTTCAAGCCTCCATTTTAAAGTTCAGTTTGGACTTGCTGATAACAAACATAGCAAATCCTTGTCTTATAAACAGCCTTTAAATTATAAAACTGTTTCTTAATCTGACTTTAGAAAATTCGTGTCCACTCAAAGCAAACAAAAGCATTGTTATGAATGAGGCAGTCACAGAAATAGGTTTAAGCCAAGAAACACTGCCACTAAATCCATTCTTATTCACAGCAACCCTGTAGAGGGGTTTCATTTCGAGGTTGTAAATTTTAATGGGAACAGAACAGCTCATCAGCTGGTGGGTTTAAACCACCAACCTTGTGATTAGTAGCAGTCCAACGTTTACTGGACTGTGCCCCAGGGCTCCTTTTCACATTGAGGTTAGCATGGGGCTATTAATACCCAGCATATTGTAACACTAGTCTGCACGGCATGTAAAAATAACTTAGCCCAGACAAGGTTTTCTATAACGGTCCATGCCAAGTAAGTGTTTAAATACTTCTGATTATATGAATATAAGGTCCTATAAAAAATAATTCTAGTAGATTAGAGGGAAAAATTTTGTTGTTTTTGTTCACTATAATATATTCTATTTCATAAAGATAATGAGAATTATCTTAGTCATAAGAAGCATACTATCTCCTTAAGTCATAAGAAGCATACTATCTAAATATAATTAGCATTCCTTCTGCCCTTCTTACTACTGGTTCTGTAGCCAATGAGACTCCAGGTACCAAGACGCTGATTGTTTTCATCATAGTCTTTAATGCAGATGCCAGGACCCATTGATCAATGTATCTTGTTCACTGTGCATATGGGAATGAAAAAGAGGTAGTTTCTATGGTCAAAAATATTTATTAATCCATTAAAATAATTACTAATAATCATGAATATAACGATTTTTGCTGTTGTTAGGGCCCATCAAGACCATTCCAATTCATATAAATTCCAGTTGGAGAATATTCTATGAATGCAAACTATGACGGACAATATAAGGATACACTGCCTGGGCCTGCTTCATCTTCACAGTCGCTGATATATTTGACCCACTGTTGATAAGTGCTTCTATGTGCCAGGCTCTCTTCTTCCTTTTTTATATTTCACCTAAGTTAATCTTCACAGTTTCTCTTGGATATAGATGGTGATCATCCAAATGTCAGAGAGAGGAAACCCAAGGCACCAAGGAGGTGAGTAAATGACTTAAGGCAAGTTGGTAGGTTGTAAAAGCAGGATTTGTTTTCAAATCCAGTAGGGAGGTAGATTATACTCGAATAATCAGAATAAACTTGCACAGAATGCAAATTGACTAATAAGTATCCCATCTCCATATTCAGGGAATCACACAGACATTAGTAACACTCACCTGATACGTCAAAAAAAGTCTCTGCCCTTCCAGTCCCCACACTGCTGATGGCAATGCACTCATAGGAGCCTTCATCAGACAAAGTGACCTTTCCAATATCCCAGTGCACACTGGCAGATTCTCTGGGGTAAGAAAAGAAAACATTTCAGTGACTATAAAAATAAACACAAGCTGAAACTAATGATTTCACTATTTGCTTGCAAGTACTTTTTAAAACACTGAGGGAAGGAAAATAAATGAAAATGGATAAACTTCTTTGACTTCAAATTCCACACACTTTTTATGGCATAATTAGGAAATTAAGTTTTTCTGCTCTGAACAGACCATTGATTGCTCGTATGGAAGTTCAGCCTAAAGCTAAAGAAAATTTAAACAAGTCCAAGAGATCCAAAATCTGACCTTGAATCTATCCCACATACATTTTAGGACCATCTCAAGAACAGATGTGGCTCAGTGAACACTAAGGACAGACGGCCCGAGTGAAGACATTAAGAACATCATGCATGAAGAAAACAAAAGGTCACTAAAAAAAACAGGACAGAAAAGATCAAAGTGGACATCAAAAGAGGCTCTGAAACTTGCTCTTAATCATAGAGTACCTACAGCAAATGGAAGAAATGATAGCTGAAACGATAGACAAAAAATAGCTGAATAGACCATTTCAAAGGCAGCTTGAGAAAACAAACCCAAATATTATAATGAAGTGTGCAAAGACCTAGAATTAAAAACCCCAAACAAAGAACACACTCAGCATACCCTAACCTGAAAGAACTCCAAAAAAAATTCAACCTTCAAACGCAAGATTGACAGATTCTATGGGGCAAATATGGAATGCTGTTCCAGGAAGCATCAAAGCTGATGAAAACTTCACAGGGCCATTGTCCCCAAAAGAACTAGTTGGTATTGTTCAATTTCAGGATATAGCCTATAAGCAAGACACAATGGTGCTGAAAGAACCTGAAGCTGCGGTGAAAGCATTAGCTTAAAGAAGGCTGCAGGAATGGATGAAAACCAATTGAAATGTTTCAACAAGCTCATAAAGCACCGGAATCACTCATTCATTCATCTATGCCACAAAACTTGGAAGGCAGTTACTGGGCCAAGAGATCCATATTTGTACCCATTTTGAAAAGGTGATCCAACAGAATGCCAAAATTATAAAGCAGTATCATTGTTATCATATGCCAGAAAACTTATACTGAAGATCATCCAACAACATTGTAGCAATGTATTGATTGACAGGGAGCTGCCAGAGGCTCATGCTTGAGGAGGATGGGAATTCCAGACCCTTCACTGTGCTTATGCAGAACTTGTATGTGAAACGAGGCAGTTGTGCAAACAGAACAAGGGGATGCTGTATGGTTTAAAATCAGAAAATGTGCTCGACAGGGCTGTATTCCTTCACCATATTTGATACTCGTTCAATCTGTATCCTGAGCAAATAATCAGCGAAGCTGGCTTATGTTAAGAATGTGGCATCAGCATTGAAGGAATGCTTATTAACAACATACGCAGATGACATAACCGTGTTTGCTGAAAGTGAGGACTTGAAGCACATGCTGACGAAGATCAAGGATTGCAACCTTTGTTACGGATTACAACTCAGTGTAAAGAAGACCAAAATCCTCACAACTGGACCAATAAGTAACATCATGATAAATGGAAAAAGATATAAGTTCTCAAAGATTTTGCCTTGCCTGGATCTATAATCAATGCTCAGGCAAGCAGTATTCAAGAGATTAAAAGACAAATTGCATTAGGGAAATCTGCTTCAGAAGCCCTATATAGAATATTGAAAAGATGCCTGACCTAAGCCACAGCAGTTTCCATTGCCTCATGTGCACGTGAAAATTGAACAGTGAACAACGAGGTGAATAACAGTGAACACGATTCAAAAGCGTATTCTGGGAAAGAATACTGAACGCCCCAGGGACTGCTGAAAGGAAAAGCCAATCTGTCTTTGAAGGAGTATGACCAGTGTTTTTCAGAGGCAAGGATGGAGAGACTTGTCTTACATACTTTGGACATATAGTCACAAGACCAGTTCATGGAAGAGAACATCAAGTAGAGGGGCAGCAAAAAAGAAGGTGGTCCTCAGGGAGATGGATTGACACTTTCACTACCACAAGGGGCTCAAACATAGGAACAGTTGTAAACGATGGCGCAGGACCTGGCAGTGTTTCATTTGGTGATGCATAGACACTTTGATGGCACTTAACTAAAACAACAACTTTGAGCAAATGACACACCTCCCTCCCTCCCATTGAGTCGATTTCAATTCATGGCAATGCTATAGGACAGAAGAGAAAAGGCCTGGTGGGTTTCTGAGACTGTAACTCTTTACAGGAGTATACAGCCTCAGCTTTCTCCTTAGGAGCAGCTGGTGGTTTTGAACTGCTTACCTTGCAGTTAGCACCAACTTGTGATCCACTATGCCAGCAGGGCTCCAAAAAGAAACCAGAGACCATATAAATAATGGAAATGGGACATTTCTTTCAGGATTCATTTTCTGCTGTGCACAATGTGAGTGAGGCGACAGAGGAACACTCATTGCAGCCTCTCTCCTCCCCTATCATTTCCAAATTTGGGTCATGTTGAGTGCGGTTCTTAATCAAAGGAAATAAACCAGGCAACTCATAATTTTGAAGGGAGAAAATAAAACTTTATATGTGAAAAAAATAAACTCCCTTAGCTTTATTTATAAATATAAATTCCAATGGGACTATATACACAACTGATATATATATATATATATATATATATATATATATACACATACAATGGAGAAAGAAAACAAGTATCAGTTTATTATCAAGGTCAAAATTTTAGGAAAATATTTTTAGAGATTTATTATATTATCCATTCCTTCACTGAGTATGTCATTATTCTTTGTCCTCTAACACTGAAACAGTATCATTTCTCATTTCCCAGCAATGGACGTTTCTCATCTCCTAAGTGATACGTATTTAATCCTTGTTTTAAACATTCCAATAATCTACAAATGCAGACATCATCCTGTTTAGTAATATGATTGAAATATCATAAATGTTATCATTTTTTCTTGTAATTATCTTTAGCTGTCATGCTCTTGTTAAACACTCATAGTACAGATTAGGCACGAAGCCCCAATACTGTCAAGAGATCTTCAGCTGTATTCTAAATGTGGCATAGTTCGTAAAGCCTCAAAATGATCATTCCAGCTGATTTTGCATCCAAATGCACATCATTCATCAAATGACCATGAAGATCCTAACAATGCACTTAATTTGGATTCAGCACTGAGCAAGGATTTGTAAGAGGAAGTTAAAACATAGGTTTTTGTGATCATAACTTCAAGAACTACGCCAGCTAGGTCACAACCCCAGATATTTTAGCAGCTAAGTATATTCACTGGCATACTGAATTATGGAAGTTAATGCTGTTTCTTAATTAACTGTGCATATTATATGCACCAATAATGTTTATGATTATTTTCAAAGGAAAGTGAAAGTTGTATGACTCTATAGTATCTTGAATGCAGAGGAACAGAGTGCTGAGGACAAGTTAGCCCCCCTGGGGGCACGGTGGGTCATGAGTTGGACTGCTAAGTGCAAGGTCAGTACTTTGGGGGGAAAATGAGGCTTTCTATTCCCATGGAAAGTTACAGTCTCAGAAACCTAAAGAGGAAGCTCTACCTTGAGGATCTCTGTGAGTCAGCATGAACTCAAGGGCAGTGAAAAGGACAAGCTTACACAGGTCATTGTCTAGGTCTTGCTATGTTCCAAGAAAGCAGAAATCTGGAATGCACTGGTGTGGTCCTCTGCGGTGCCTGCTTCAGAACTGAGCATGTTAGGATGCATCAACAACTTGGATTCATGGAAATTTTGGAACAGAATGTGAAGATTTATAGTACAATGTTGCTCATTTTTAAAATAAGGAAATTGAAATTAAAAAGGACAAGCAATTTTTTTCAAGGGCACATAACTAGTTTACTCATTGAAGAATGTACTTTGTGGTTGTAATTGTTCCACTCATATTGATTAAATATCAAATGAAAATGATTTCATTTATTCTTGTAATCTTCATTGAATACTATAGGGACACAGTAAAAGTGTTTTAAAGGACAGCCCTTGGAAACAGAGAAAAAATATACAAGAATAAAGAAGAAATAGGCCCTTTTGCTAATGCCAAGCAATCCTTTCTTACCTCCCATCTTGACTTAAGTGGAAGACATAGGCAAAGATTAGGTCACATGTCCTAAGCTCTTTAGATAGGGTGGATATATATGAATAAATAAGGCTTAGAGTGTCAATCCATCATCACCCATGACTAATTTTGTCTCCAGCACCTCATGAGAATCTCAAATGCCTATGTATATGAGCAAAGTGTGTCACAGATCTGGGTCACGGATTCAGAAAAATGAGAAAAGGAATCTTTCTACCTAACCTCCCAGGGAGTGTGTGGAATTAATGCATTCATTTTTATAAATACTCCCAAGTGCTTTTGAAGAAGCAAAATCGTGTTTGAGTAGAAAGTAGAATTATTTACTTTAATCAGTTGACTATATAGCTTTGTAATTTGATACACTGGTGGTTATTAACTTCAAGCTAAGTAAATCACCAAAATGCACTATATAAAAATAGTAGTATAGTTCAATCTTATAGAATTGAAAAACTGATAAAGCTCCAACAAACATTGCTGCCATAAGAATTTGTTTAAAATGACTTCACATAAAGAGGTGGCAAAAACTGAGATGAATAAATGTCTTCTGAAAGTTAATTATAATAAGATTAATTCTCAAGGTAAAAGTTTTACCAAAAGAAAAAAACACATGAAGTTTTCCCCAAAAATGTATTTTGCTTTATATTAAGTTAAAAATAACACTTTTCAGAAATTATTTTCTTCCCAGTTTTCAAATGGTACTCAATAGCTCTCATTTAAAAAAAAATAGATTCTGTACTTAGATTTAACTTAACAAATTGCCCATTTTCCCCGGGAAAACCAGTGCCTTCTAACCCTCCCTTGTTGATCTTTACATGCCGTCGTTTTACGTGCTTTTGGCCCATCTCTCGCTCAGGCCCAGCATACCGCATTTCCAAAGCTTCATCCTGACTCCTCGCCTTTTGGTCCAGTGGGCTTCCTAGACACTGGCCTCCTTTCTGCTTTCTTTCCCATGTCCTAGTCCACTTTTGCCTTAAGGCGCTACACTTGCTGTGCCTACTGTCTAATCAGTGGTCTTTCCTGAGTTATCTCCATGACTGGCTTTCTCACCTTCTGGTCTTTGTTCAAATACCTCTTTTCCTAAATTTTACAATTGTAACTTCATCAAAGCACATTCTCCCAACTGCCAGCATTCTCCATTTAGGTTTGTCCCCAAGTCTTGGCAGCCTTGGCAAGCCCCAAGTCCTGGGTGCTATGAACAGTACCCAGTTGCCAACAAAAGGTTGGCGATATGAGTCCACCCAGAGGCTCCTTGGAAGAAATATCTGTAATCCAGTTTCAGAAAATAGGGCCTCTGAAAACCCTGTGAAGCGTGATTCTACTCAGAAGCACGGGGCTCATCAAGAGTCAGAATAACTCACTGGAAACTAGTTTTAGATTTTTATCATTTTAAATCATATTCAGAGGTAGATTTCCCTTGAAATCAATAAAGATTAAGCGTTAGTACCCTTCCAAGATTGACCTAACTTTTTATAATTTTCTATTATATTTATATCCTAAAGTATATAAAATTCAGATTATATAAAACTGGAGTCCATCCTTGACCATATTCTAGAATTTATTACATTATCATATTATATCTCTGATACATTGTATATCTCTGTCAATCATTACATAAGTTCTAAAAAGGCATAGATCTATGTCTAATTTGACCACTAGTGGCTCCAAGACTAGTGGCTCTGAGGGTTAGGAGCTAGACTGCTAACCACAAGGTTGGTGGTTCAAACCCACCAGCTGCTCCACAGAAGAAAGATGGGGCCATTGGCTCCCATATAAACTTACTCTGGTTTCAGAAACCCAATATAGAATCACTGTGATTTATATTCAACTCAATGGCAGTAGATTTGAATCTAGGTTTTTCTATGCCAAGACAGGAATGCTATGGACAGTGTTTAAGTACTCATTGCTAAATGAAACATCAGTGATTTGAATCTACCATGTTCTCTGCATGGCCCCATCAACTGGTCACATAATCTGACCCCTGGAAACCCCAAGAAGACAGTCTACTTTTTCCTATAGGGTTCCTATGAGTCTGACAGCAATGAGTTTGATTTGCCTGTTATTTTAACATATCAAGACTATGGAATACATAAACAAGACTGGCTAGACCAGAGGAGGTACACTGGTACAGATAGGAACTGAAAATACAGGGAATCCAGGAAGGATGAGCCCTATAGGACCAGTGGTGTGAGTGGCAAAACAGGAAGGGTAAAGGGAGAATGGGTAGGGAAGAGGGAACCGATTACATGGAACTGTGTGTGACCTCCTCCCTGGGGGACAGACAACCGAAAAGTGGATGAAGGGAGACGTCGGACAGGGCAAGATATGACAAAATACCCATTTATAAACTATCAAGGGCTCATGTGGGAGGGGAGAGCGGGGAGGGAGGGGAAAAAATGAGGACCTAATGTCGGGGGTTTAAGTGGAGAGAAAATGTTTTGAGAAACGATGTACAAATGCGCTTTACACAATTGATGTGTGTATGGATTGGGATAACAGTTGTATGAGCCCCTAATAAAATGTTTAAAAAAAAAAAAAAAAAAGAACCCTCCACAACATAAATCAAACTATCTATTTGTATATAAAAATCTATTAGATGTTTATATAAACTGTTTTATTAGGACACAATTCATGCAGCATACAATTCAATAGTCCAGTCATATCAAGAAGTATTGTACAATCACTACCACAATCAGTTTTAGAACTTTTCTTCCTTCTTGTATTCCTTGTTATTAGGTCCCCATGACCCCCAACCACCATTGCTGTTTCCCCATATTTAGATTTTTAAAAATTATTTCCATTCTATTTTTTTCTAACCATTTTATTAGGGGCTAATTCAGACATCATACTGTTCCATAGTTCAATCATATCAAACAGTGTTTGATATGGCTACCACAAACCATTTCAAAACATTTTCTAACTTCTTGTATTCCTTGATATGGGCCCCCACCATTAGCGCCACCCCCCCGACCCCCACCCCCCACCTTCCCTTCCATACCTTGCAGGCACCCTTAGTTTAGTTATTGTCTCTAAAGAGTCATCCATCCTGTGTTTCATATACCAAAAATCACAGGGAAATACATAACAGAGAGTCAAGAAGTCTACCAACAATGACAAAATACAACAGAAGTAATCCTCAATATGGGGGGAAAAAACCCTGCACACAGAAAATACTAAAAACCAGATCAAGAACAAAGCGTATCAAAAAGGAGATCAGATGACAAGGCTTTAACGATTCAAGTCAGCTTTATCATTATAAACTACCATAGTCACCTCTCCAGTCCTCTGTCTGATCACCAGGTTAATCCCATCTGTCAGTTACGGTTAGTGCAGAAGGACCAAAGGCTTATTCCCAGGGGAGATCCTGCCGTTAGACTTGGGGCTTCTATGGTCACCCATTGCCACTGCACACTAGAATCTCACAATTTAAGTATTGATACTATTCCCTCCTTCAGATTTTAATTATATAATTTACAACCTTTATATCATGGATATTGGTGTGCTTCTTCCATGTGGGTTAATCTGTCATCTCACATAGATGGCTGTTTTAAGCCTTTAAGACACTCGGTACTAGTGTTTCTGAGAACTGGGCACCATCTAATTTCTTCAATACACTTTTCTATAGCACTCATATAGTCCATGTTTCTTTCATGGGGGCAACTGTCAAGTAGGGCCACACTGCAAGAACTAATTGTTCGTAGAGTGGAGTTAGGATCAAGTGAGAAGCCAAAATCCATTCCTGAATTTATGTTTTCTATCTGCCTCTGGTTCACCTTAGGGTAACTTTGCTATTTTATTGCAGAGACCCTTATCGATTACCTCCCTGGAGTGTATCATTTATTTAGCCCATGGTGATCATTTTAAAACACTATTGAGAAAGGATGGTTGATTTGAATGGTATAAAGGATTACTAAAAGAAACATTTACACACTTTAAATACTGGTCTACTCCAAGTGCAACTCCGTTTCTGAGGAAGCTCAAAGTAAAAGGCAGAAGACTCTCGACGGTGCAAGGGATTTGGCCCGGCTGCAGGTAGTATCCTGGCGTTCTCCTGGGCATTGTTACTTTGGGAGCATCTAGGAAAGATAGCCAAAGGTGACAAAACTGCTGCATATCCCTTCTTAATCTGTTCACAAGTCGTACAATTAAATTATGTCATGAAAGCCTCTATTCCAATTAACCCACATCCCTAAAATATCACATTTAAAAACAGTATTGGTTTAAATTCGTTCATTTCTGGGTATCTTCATGGAAATTCATTGGACACAGTATTGATGGAACCTAAGACTCCATTGATTTTAAGACACATTCTTTTCTGTTCACTATGAAGGGCGGGGAAGGGTGAGAATCTGTCAAATACGTTACAATACATTATCAAATATGAGACTTATTTTACTGAAAATAAAGTGTAAAACTATCTGAGGGTCAAATACATACACTAATTGTTTTCCCTAAAGGAACACAATAAAAATTTTTTTTAAAATCGAATACATTTTCGTATCATTCACCTTGGTATTAAGCCAACTAACTTGGAGTATCATATATTAGAAAACAGTGAGTTTGGCTCACTTTCCCCATTCTATAACTAATAAATAACATCCAGAGAATATCCCAAATCATACCCTGTGCATAAAACCATAAGTTCTTATCTCTCCATCCAATAGACTATTTTAGAAAACAATCCCCTGCACTGAAAGCTTCAATCAGAATTCAGCCACCAGTTGTGAGTAACATCTCAAATATAGCTCATGCCACCCACTAACACCTGGCCGGTGATGTATCTCTATTGAGTTACAATTATAGAAGTGGATTGGTATGTACTAATTGATTAACCAGGAACCCTGGGCACAGTTGTTCGATGTTTGGTTGTTGATCGAAAGACCTGAAGTTAGAACCACCCGTTGCTCCCTGGGAAGTAAAATTTGACTGTTTCTGGAAAGATCACATCCTTGGAAATTCTATGGGGCCAGTACAACGGTCTGCAGAATCACTATGCACTGGGATCGACTCAAGAGCAGCATGTTTGGCTTCATAGAATTAACTAACCAACAAAATTAATAAAGCTGGAATCATCACCCCTCATTTACAAAGAATAGTGTTCATGAAGGAAAAGGTGATACAATTTTCAATAGATAAACATTAAATCAAATTAGACAGTTTAATCAAATATATGTGGAGGAAAGCCCCCAGAATTCCCCAATTAAATTTCTTACAGTGATTGAAATAATCATAATCCCTCAAATGTGTGATCAGTAAGACTTAGTAGGAAACATCGGATGGGCTATTTTATGGTTAAAAATAATTGTATTGCCTAAAGATAAAAGCCCGTTGTTTTGGTAATGTAGTAGTAGGGTGAAGATATTATTTAATTTTTAGAGTTATTTTTAAGATCGCTCTGTTCTAATAACCCTTAAAGCCATGAATACATTGTTGTTATTATTCATGAAACTGGTGTCTCACCTGGGACAATACTAGAGAAGGAAACACTTGACACCCTCTGGAAGAGGTAATCATCCTTATCATAGCCAGTGACTTTAAGGAAAAAAGCTTCATTTGGTGGAATGAATTCAGAAACATTCCATAGGCCGTACGGTTTCTGATCTGGGTGATAGTTCACAGGTATGGTCTTCAGAGGTTTGCCTGCGATGCTTAGAAGCTGCAGACGATCTACTCTGGCTGGAATGGATATTCCAGAAGTGTTGAGCAGCACGTAGGTAGGTATTCCTACAAAAACAAAACAAAGACGCAAGAACATTGCATCATTTACAAACAACGTGAAACTGAGGTTATATATCAAATGCTTATTTCTGTTATAGGTACAGATAGTGAGTTCCCTAAGGATGAGTACTCAAACTGACTCAGCAATCGTGAACTTGCAAAATCTTTTCTACAGGAAAGAGAGTTTATGCATGACCACTGAAGCAGGGAATCTTGAGTAATCATTCTTATAGTACTTAAATAAGTTTACACGTTAAAAAACCAGAACTGTGAATATTGTGTTATATAATGCTTGATTTCATGGGTGTTTTTAAAGATTCACTATTATATACTTTTCTAGAAGTTGTATCAATAAAAATAAAATAATCATAAAAAATGTAAGACCTGAGTTTCTTTTATGGTAATAAAATGCTGATTCATCTTGCATAAATAAAATAAGTCTTTAAACTCAGCAAAATTTTCCTCTTTGAAGCGATCTGGTACATAGTATCCTTAATTTTTCCAACTATGTTGACCCACTGTCTACATTCTCACCGAGATAATAAAGTGTAGCTAGAATAAGAAAATATATCACGAAGTCAGTCGTTCTCAAATTTTAGTAAATAGGGAAATCAACAGGAGGCGTTCATTACAATGCAGATTTAAGGTCCTACATTCTGCAATTCTGAGTCAGGATTTCTCAGGTGGGGCCTAGGATTCTTTATTTTTAGATTTTTAACATCCTGATGTGGCAGGTACATAATCTGGTATCAATTTGCGAAGGGTTGGAGTCTAGCTTGTCAATCGGTCGCAGCTTGATGACCTCGTTGGGAGGCGCCACATAGATAAATAGCTCACTGGAGGCCAGACACACTGACTCACTGCTTTGTCTTCCTGCTGACAAGCCACATGGAGCTACAGTGATGCAGCCAGAGTCCTGGGATTGAAGGAGCCACGTGGAGACACACGCCAGCTCTGAGATGCTAACACCACCACTGGATCCACAAGACTTTCTACCCACTAACATGTGATCTTCCTGCACTCAGCATTGTTGCATGGCTGCGTGAGTCTGAGGAATTTATGGACTAGTATTGACATATAGGGTAATATCAGACTTGTGGACTCCATCTGGACTGGGCCAGGATGGTTTCTTAATGTACAATTACTCTTAGATATAAAGTTGTCTCTTACACATATGAGTGTCTCTAGATATATTTCTCTAAACTACCTGGGCTAACATACCTGAGAGTATCTGAGATCACTGGTCTCAAGACTACATTTTGAGTAACATTGACTAAGTAAAGAGAGCCATCATTTTCAAAGAGAAGATGCTGTTTTCCAATTTTAATGAATATATAAAATTATAAAATCACAGTCTTGCCTTAGATATTGATATGGCAATTTTAAAATGTGAATATACAAACCTTGTACTGGTCTGCTGACAGTTTTTTTGAAATCCAATGTGGGTTTTCGGGAGAAGCCAGCTCGGAAATCAATAGTACTGAGGCCAGTGATGCGGACAGAGTGCCTTCCACTGCTGGAGGTCTGGAAAATATTCATTGACAACCACGGTCATCCTCTACACAGACTGCTGAAAACTGAAGTGTGGAAAACTGAGAAATGGTTTATTTGGGTTTTATTTTCTCTCTTAATTTTTTTTCTTTTTAAAAAAAATCATTTTATTAGGGGCTCATACAACTCTTATCACAATCCATACACACATCAATTGTGTAAAGCGCATTTGTAC
>NW_022111324.1:28455348-28473083 GCF_000313985.2 Echinops telfairi | reverse complement strand
ACTCTCCCTCTACCCTCCCAGTATCGCCACTCACTCCACTGGTCCTGTAGGGATCATCCGCCCTGGATTCCCTGTATTTCCAGTTCCTAGCTGTACCAGTGTACATCCTCTGGTCTAGCCAGACTTGCAAGGTAGAATTCGTGTCATGATAGTGGAAGAGGGGAGGAAAAATTTAGGGACTAGAGGAAAGTTGTATTTTTCATCGTTGCTACATCGCACCCTGACTGGCTCGTCTCCTCCCCGAGGCCCATCCGCCCTGGATTCCCTGTATTTTCAGTTCCTATCTGTACCAGTGTACATCCTCTGGTCTAGCCAGACTTGCAAGGTAGAGTTTGTGTCATGATAGTGGGAGCGGGGAGGAAACATTTAGGAACTAGAGGAAAGTTGTATTTTTCATCGTTGTTACATCACACCCTGACTGGCTTGTCTCCTCCCCGAGACCCCTCTGCAAGGGGATCTCCAGTGGCCTACTCATGGTTTTAGACTGATGTCCCACATTTGAAGCTCCTAAGCTGGTGTTATGAACTTGACAATGTTTTCATATTTTAAGGACAAATTTTGCAATATTCCACTCAGCTCATAGATATTTCTCTAACGAACAGTTCAGGAAAGAACTCGTGCCTTTCATACCTCAGAGCCAGGTTTGACGGGCAGCTAATAAACCTCAAGCCCAGCTTCTATCTGTCTGTCCACGGACGCTGGGTGCTGCGACGGTGGAGGTTTCAGAGGAACGTTCAGACTGAGACAACTACTTCCCAAATCCAGCTAACGAAAAGCTTATGGATGGCAATGGTTCGATCTCATGGTGCATGGGGTTGCCATGAGTCAAGGGCCCATTTGATGACAGCTCACCTAAGTACTGCTTGGAGTTCCTGGGTCTTCGGTGTTAACCAAAAGGATGTTGGAGGATGAGTTTATCTACAGGCATTTCTAAAGAAAGGCTTGGCAATCTACTACTGAAAAACCAGCCACTGTACATGTTATGAAGCACAGATCTACTCTGCACATATGGAGGGCCAACTTAATGGCAACTGGTGCCCAATGACCTCTTTCCAGTATTTCTGCCTTTTCTGTTTTCTTCACTGCTGGGGAAGTTCAGCCAGGACACGCACAAGACACGACCACTGTCCGGAATTTATCTTACTGGTCTCCTTAGAACAGTAGTGTCCCAGCCAAGGTGCATAGTGCTCAAGAAACAACTGTGAGCAAAATGTAGTCCTAATCCTCTAAAAGGCTTGTGGCCAATGAGGGAAACAGTCAGAACAATACAAGCGTTTCATATGATGCAATGAATGAAATGAAAGGGCCCACAAAGAAAGGTAATTCTGGGGCACAGATTAGTTTGTATGTCAGCCAAGACTTTCTAAAGGGGATAATAGTTGACCAAATATTTAATGATAAACTAAGTCCTGACATGGCACATATGTGCATAAATAATAAATCATTTGGATTAAGGCAAAAGGATAAAATAGTAACAATAATTCATTGAGAATGCTTCCACTATGCCTAGATCCTTTAAATATATTAGCTAATATAATCCCCGACATATTGCTACTATCTGTTATATAGCAAAAGAGGTATCATCAGTATCCTTACTGCACAGATGAGAACTCTGAGGCACTGGGACATGGAATCAAAACTCCACTCACTGACATCGAGTCAGTTCCAGCTCACAGGAACTCTGTTGGACGGATAGAACTGGCCCTGTGGGTTTCTGAGACTCTAACTACTTACAGGAGTTGAAGGCCTCGTCTTTCTCCTGTGGAGTGGCTGGTGCTATCTGGTTTGGAAACCCAATGCTTAACCCCTGTGCCAAATTCACAATTTTTATTAACTGGAGAGATGGAGTTTTAATAGAAAGGTCAGTCTTGGTTCATTATCAGAGTAATACATGTTTCCTGAGGGGTAATGTAAATCAGAATCTGTCTCTACCTGATTATGTCTCAAAATATGATCTCAGGATCATCTTATGCCCAAATCATTTGGATTGTTTGGTTAAAAATGGAGATTCTCGGGTCTCAGCCCAGATTGACTGAATCAGAAATTTTGGTCATTGGATTCTAAGAATCTATATTTCAGAAACTACCTAGACTCACAAACAATTATCCATTATTTTATTATTTGATCATCAAGGCTGTGTTTAGCATGAAAAGACCACACACATACACACACACACAAGATAGCCTTTAAGTAGAAGCAGGAGATAATGGATGAGAGAAAGCATTCACATGGCCACACCGAGAATCTGTACTTGAATCACCATCTCATCACATATGTAGGTAGCACCTGAGAGAAATGCTGCAGGACAGCTATATAGATATACTTTTCATCTGGTGGACACTCAGCTTTGGCTACATATGGTTAAAGTTAGGCTACCACCAAAGCTCTGAAAAGTGTGCCTTCAATTATTATGGCTGCCTCGTAACTGGAAGTAAGGAAAGAGGAAGAAGGGAGATAGCTTGCTACTCCCATATTTCCTTATCACGAGGTAGAATCTGCAAAGGAAAGGGAAATGAAGCTGTGAGAGTGGGGAGACACATCTTCCTTCTCTGCATAAATAATACTGCCAGACACTGGAGTTCATCTGCAGAAGATTAAGTTTGGGGTCCTTATCACTACCACTTATTCCATTATTTCTAAGGAAAAATGTGTTATAAATTCCACACAATAAAGAAAGCATGCATACCATAAATTATAACCTACCTTTATATTGAGGGCTCCATATAGGGCAATTTAAAAAATGCTAAGCCTAACTTCAACTGCTTTGTGTACAGTAGAGTTTCAGTGAGGACACCGTTGCCTACTGATTTGTTGCTGGTTGGTTTTTGTCTTTACAAATGTTACACTACTCGGGGACTTCTACTGATTTCATGAAGGCCAATCAAATTGCTCTCTAGTATGATGAACTAATTTCTATTTATTTACTGGCATGATGTTATTGTTAAGTTGCATGCTATTCAGAAGTCCCCTTATGATAAAATAGTTTTTGAGACTACCAAGGGGGCAAACACGCAACATAATATGTCGTAGGACTGCTGTCGAGTGCAAATTGTCTGACAAATTTTCTGTGCACAAATCAACTGGCAAAGGCCTTTTTACGTGTAAAAGAGATGTGTTTAAATTATCTGTGAAAAATTAAATTTAATCAAAATTTAAATAAATTAAAATGAACTAATTTTAATCTTTGAACTATCAAGCTTTGAACTTCCATGCACAATTAATAGTCTTTGAAAGGAAGGGAGTAGATTTGCTATTTTCTGAGCAATGCAAACATTATGAAGGTCAATAAAAATTTAAATAGCGATATATATTAATTGTGTGTTTCTACATTATACTATATAGTAGAATTGCCTTCCCATAATATAAAAGTGATTGCAAAATTATTTCATTTACAAATATGTCAGTTTTATACATAACCATTGCCAAATCTAGATTAACTAGGGTAATGTGTACAAAGGTCATGAATAATCTGAAATGATTAAATTTTTAAACATAATATAAAGGAAAAAATGTAGTTTCATTTGAAATTATCTCCATTGTTTAGGCATGCATTCATCACTCTTCAGACATGCTCTTAAAACAATTATGACAATATTTGGGCCATATCTTAGGAACACTAAACATTACATTAAATTTATCAAAGAGAAAATGCCAATAGGGTTATTATCTACTGAAGTAATTTATGACTTTAATCTTTCTTATTTGCTCTTATCTTTTCCAGAATCTCACCGCCATGGAGCCAATTCCGATCCACAGCAACCCTGCAGGACCGGAGAGAGCTGTCCCTGTAGGTTTCCCGACGGTGACTCCTCATGCGACACATAATAATTTATAAGTTACCAAGGGATCAGAGGGAAGGGGGAGCGGGGAAGGAGGGGCAAAATGAGGAGCTGATGCTTGGGGCTTAAGTGGAGAGCAAATGTTTTGAGAATGATGAGGGCAACGAATGTACAAATGTGCTTTACACAATTGACGTATGCGTCGATTGTGATGAGTTGTATGAGCCCCTAATAAAATGATTAAAAAAGAAAAAAAAGTCACTACACCTTAAAAAAAAAGATAGATTCTTCATAGGATTAGAAATTAGCAGCTGATGTTTTTGAACTGCTATCTTTGACCTATCTTTGTGTAACCACTACAAGACCAGGAGTCCGCTTTTTCAAATTAGTGTAATACAATGTTGCATTCACAAGGATATTACCAGAAATAATAGCCAGTCAGTTCCAACTTGTGATAACTTCATGTGTATCATGGAACAATTCTCCATCATAAAGTTTCCAATGGCCAAATTTTGGGAAGTAGATTATTAGGCTTTCCCTTAAAGGCACCTCTGCGTAGACTTAAACCTCTAACCTCCCAGTTAGCAGCTGAAAGTGTTAACCATTGTCACTATGTCGCAAATCTTATGCGGGGGTGGGGTGTGTAAGTACCAGAAAATAGAAAAAGAAGGGGGAAAAGTGTGTGTGCTTGTAACATATATAGATTCTATAAAAGGCTAAATCTTTTACAAAAAATTCACTTTTAATCCTGAAAAATACCCTGTGTAGTTGTACTATCAATATACTAATTTCACAGATCAGAAATGTTATGTAACTTGCATAAATTATAGCAGGTGGCAGAACTATGGAGTGAAATTAGGCACTGAGCCACTAGGAACCACAATCTACGGTCACATCAAGGATTTGACTGTGCTACTTTGAGGGTAAAAGTTAAGAATGTTGAACCGCTCCCCATCATAGAAGGAGAGTAAAACTAGGATTCCCTCCAGAGGACAGCAGCAGATACATAATAGGGAGCCAAGAAGTGGGCAGCAAGGAGCAAACAGAAGCACACAGGCGCTTCAAGGCATGAGCTCCATGTCTAGGAGTAAATCACTCATGAAATCCATAAAATGCCTGTCGTTTCGTGAATCATTTTGAAGTGACGGAGTTTTGCTTTGGATCAAAGCAAAAAAGCTTAGAATCAACATCAAAGAAATAAGCAAGAAAGCCATAAGAAATCAATTTTCACAGGAAGCCGTGAAAGCGATGGGGGAGGATTGGAGCCTCTCTCACATATTACTGCCCTGGTGGGGTTAGAAAACGAAATGGCATGAAGCTCGTGAAAGGAGAACAAGAAGAGAGCAAATGCCATGCCCAGGTTAAGCCGAGATTCTGCCCTCTCTTCCTTTTCAAATTATTTGACCCATCTCGGTTAATTATTTTATATATAAAATACATGGATGAAGGCCCAAGTCACTGCCTTTTCTATTCAGCCTGTTAAGTAGAGTCATCCTGTGGGTTATGTTAAAATGAGAGTATACATTTAAAAAATTAAGGATGTTGTGCTCGCAAATTCAAGGTCCTTGATTAATATTTAACAACCATACTCAAGACTACTTTTCCTTTAATATAAACCTCTTCCAAAAAGATAGTCCTCGCCATGGTCTCTGTTACCACTGATGAAAATTTAGAAGAATTGAAATGGTCCTTATACTTATCCATGTGGAAACCCATTCCCAAATGGATACATCTAGCTATAACAGCCTGTAACTTATCTTTATGATCTAACTGTAGTTATGTTGTCTACTAATTCTATCACGTAAAACACAGGTCACCAAGTAAGTAAACTCAACAGCAACTAAAACAATAGCCATCGGCAGCGCCCTGCAAAACAAAAAGTCCGTAAGTGGGCAGCAGTAGCAAAGAGACCAGTAAGCAATGCCGCTCTTTACCAGAGACTATTTGGAAAGGTCAAAGGTGCACAGAGCTACCCTACCCTGTGGTTTCTGCAGTTAAGAAGAGATGAATCTAACAGCAGCAGATTGGCTAAAACATAACAGGAAATTTCCTAAACGCTACACACTTAGCAGGGTTTATAGGGACAAGATTCTGAGGGTTGATAATTCAAATAATCCACTCATACAGTTTGAAAGCATTCATAAAGATTAGCTTTACTCCTCTGAATTTAGATGGTTAGGTTGGTCCAAGAAGGTGGGTCAGAGTTAGGGCCTGAGGGTGAACTGAGCTGTGGCAAAGTCAACATTTGGCCAAGATGACGTTATACAACGACTCTACTGGAAGCCTAAAACTGGACATAGATTATCTTGACCCACAAAGAAAGAGAGAAGCATGAGCAGTGGGTGAGTTAGGTTCTGAGCTGGCCTTGGTCTACCAGGAATGAAGGACCAGGCCAGGCTGAAGCACCAGGCGAGGACCACGGAGAGCTCCAGAGCAAAGCCATGGAAAGCAGTTGCCTAGCTTTCTGAAAAATGAATCTATGCTTTATCTTGGGGACTGCAGGGCAATGAATATCCCTTCCTTAATACTCAAAAACTGCAAGCCAATTGGCACTTAATAAATGGAGGTTTAATTAATTTTTAAAGCAAACCACCTTATGCTGTTTGTTTGCTTGCTTGCTTTTTCCCTAAGATCCCTCTAGGAGCAGCTAAGGTCAGATTCATCAGGAATTTGTTGAATTTTTTCATCCAGGTATTATGATATGCATGTTCATATATGGTCTCATAAAATACTAATTATAATAGTAAAAAATGATTCTCTAGTACAATATGGAACCGAGTCTCAAGTAAGTATTCCTAAATGTTTAAATTGTATGATAGGGTAAACTCCATTGAGTCAGCTCCAACATACAGCTGCCCTACAGGGGAGAGCGAATTGTTGCCGAGGATTCCCACAGCTGTGAATCTTTACGGGAACAGGAAGCCACATCGTTCTCCCACAGGGAAACTGGTTCCCTTGAACTGCTTATTTGGGGGCAAACAGTCCAACGTGTAACCCACTACACCGTCACGGCTCCTGATAGGGTAGTTTAGGAGGATATAAATTCCACGTCTGATAGTCTTCCTAGTAAATCTATATTCATGCACAACATTTTATGATTACTTGTTTTCTGAATAAATTTGGCCTATATGGTATAAAATATAATCATTCTTTCCAACTATTTATATGTCCTGTACTTCTCAGTACCTTTGTACTTAGAAAAGTCCAGGTCAGTGGGATGCTAGTAACTACTCTCCGGGGAAGTGAAAAGCAATTTGGCAATTTCGTTAGCCAACTTCCAGCTCCCAAACATGATGACTCTGAATCAAGAATTTGGTTCACTATAAGCCATTATAAGAGGAACGCTGGTGGCATAATGCTTACGCACTGGACTGCTAATCGCAAGGTCTGCAGTTCGAAACTACCAGCCATTCTGTATGACCCAACACGGGACTTTCTACCCAGGTAAGCAGTTATGGTCTCAGAAACTCATAGGGGAAGTTCCACCCTGTCCTATAGGGTCGCTGTGAGTCGTCATACCCTGCATGGTGGGGCAAGGGTGTGGTGCGGGGAATGAGCCATTATGAACAATCACCTGCACACCTTCAGGCTATGAGTTATAAGAATGATATTCAAGTAAATGTGCATTCTCCAATGTGCCCTTTCCCCACCTCTACTTAAAATAACTAAAGAGAATACATGTTCCAAATCAGTGTTTTCCAAAGTGAGCGATAACATGGGGAGGAGTCACTGGAATGACCCAAGGGGGTTGAAAAGAAGATACCTACACTTTATTCTGGATTATGGGCTACAGTACAACAATTTTTAATTTCCAGGGATATGCTGTGGGGTTTTTTTTCTGTAAAGGGGATGATAGGCAAAAAATGTTGAAACCTATGTTTTAAATGATAGTGGAACTTGCATTGGCTTGGATTCCTGAGAGACCAGGTAAACCAGAATATTCTGTTAACCCCCCACAAGGTATGTAGATATTAAGTTTCTTGTGTTAAGTCAGTATGAATTCCTCTTAGCACTAAGTGTGGAATCTGGAATTAAATTTGATTGTTTGCACTCATTCTGCTCTCCCAAGAGTCTTAATATTATATAAAATGTCAGTAAGCCACCTGTAAAAATCCAACAAATGAACAAAACTTTAACAGCTTTAGTGAACTTCAGTGGCTTTAGTGGGCATCTGTACTTAAAGAAAGTAAAGATATGATTTAACAATTATGCTAGAGAATATGAATAGCTACTTTTACCATTCCTGTGTCAGGAACTTGTTAGGTGCTTTACTGACCACTCATTTAATCAAGACAATAGGAAGTATTATTTTCTCTCATTTTACTTACACTTGGTGAGGTTGTTATTTCTCCAAGAACTAAAATATATTAAGTAGTATATCTTGAATTCAAGGGAACATATAACTCTTCTTAAAGTATTTGTTCTTAATTTACCTTCTATACTTTACAAAGAATAGGATACTTTGCAGTCTGATATTGATTAAGTACCCATTGTGGGATATGAACTGAGCTATACATAAATCTGTAGCAGCTGCAGGTAAATGTCAGTATCATCGTAATACCATCATGTTATTATTAGATATTAAATCTTTGGAGAAATGTGATGATAGCCAAATACTGAGGATAAGTTATATTTAAATATAACACATGGTTATATGAATACATATTTCAAGATACAGGTAGCTATGCAAAAGGAAGCATTTCATTGACTTGGCAGGCCGAAACAACTGGGAATTTTCCATGAAAAGACTACTAGAAAGCATTCCCTTGAATTAGCACTGAAAAAAACTACGGTGTTTAAATAACACATTTGGTATATTGTGCAGGCTTATTAAAAGGAGTCATCAGGTGAGAAAATTTGGAGGCCAGACTAGTCATCTTCTTGTATGGGATTTTCTACAAAGGTTGCTTTAATTATGAATCCTAAGAAGCTATTGCCACTGGAGTATGATTTCTAAAATATTTTTATCCTGTAGAAAAATGCATTAGTAAACTCTGGAATCTAACATAATTATCTAACATTAAAATGTTTATACTAGTCTCAGGACCTCAATATAATCATGCTATTGAGTAGACAATCTTCTCCACTTGAAAGATTATCTAAGGACAATTTATCCAGATTTATGTAATGTAAATATCCTCTAGGAAATGTGTGGAATTATATGATCACACTGATAATCCTACACTAATAAAAAAAATTGTGCCATCTAAACCCACTGCATGCTCAATTCATTTAATTTCTTTGTAGAGAGCTTTCTTTAAGGATCAGAGGACAAAATTTGGCATATATTCTAATACTCTCTAAATAGATGCAGCCTGCTGAATGGAAAAGTCATATTGATTCTCAGAAATAAGACCCAAGATTTGTAGGTTCCCTTCAAATGAAAATTTGGGAACCTGAAAAGACCTTCTCTTTAGTTTTTAATAAAATATTAAGTTCTTTTCAGTTACTCCTTTTTTAGCACACTTTTACCAGCATAAGATGCAAATGAAACATTCGTGTCATTTATATGAACTAAACAGATGAGTTGACTCTCCTTCTGTTCGGTGACAGGGCGCTACTAGACCAAAGCAAAACACTTACTGGGGTTTCAGAGGGAAACCACGGGAGAAAAGAAATGGCCATTCTCTTAAGTTTTTAAATCCTGTACACATGAATTAAGTGTTCTTTATCACTATTTCTGTGGGAGAAAGACCAGGTTTTCCAACCCATAAAGAGTTACAGACTTAAAATCCCAAAGGGGCATTTCACCCCATCCTACAGAGTCACTAGAAGTGGGAATAAATATATTAAGTTTTAAGCTGACTACACCAATTCTCCTGCATACTTCCCTAGAGATGAGCAGAATAAATATATTCATTTATTCATAAATATTTATATAAAAATTTTCCTAGGCACTGCTATGTAGCATCTAGTGGTAACAAAATTTGGTCATATATTAAGATTAGGAAATACATTGTATACAATAATAAATGTGAAATACAGGAGCGAGTCTTCCATGCCCAAGCGAAAGTGCAGAAAAAATAGCAATAGAAAATTAGAGGGAAACAAGAGCACTGAAGATGGAAATGTCAGAAAAGACCATGAAAATGCTGCCAAGGGAGATTTGCCCTTGGGGATGTTAGGTAGGCTAGCTTAGGGCTGGGGGATGTCTGTTAACGCATGCCCAGAGGGCCAAGCTACGGAAACAAAAGAGTGGCACACTGCACATGCTCAGAGGTTCAGGTTTCCACTGGGTATGCATGGGTGGGCGCTGAACTTGGATTGGCCCACCTAGGCCAGGTGAACTCAATTCAGCCAGTGGGGTCGTCCACCACGCCTCCCTGCGAAATCATTGAAAAGGCAGGAGCCCAGAGTCAACTGGCAGAACTTTGGGAGATCACGTGACTCTGCGAGCAACTTCCAAACATGCTGCATTTCAGGAGGAGTCCTATGGGTGTCTGTGTAAACCTGAGACTTCTTCTAGCTCTCATAAAACTCACTTGGATCACAAACCAGGCTTCCTGTGAATTCTTTCTCATGCTGAGCCAAGGACTGAGGTATTTCTATCCCCATAGAGATCTAAGGAGGATAATTACCATTCAGATGAAGACAAAGTTGGGTAGAAAGGGGGAACTGATTATGTATGCAGATAAGGATCTACATATAACCTCCTCCTGTGGGAAACAGAAGGATTTTTCCCAAGTTGTCTCCCCCAAATATATGCCAAACGTAGCTGCTTGCGAATGACTATGCACTTGGAGGTCATCAGAAATAGGTCAGGGTTATTCTCCCTAAGGGTTATCAGCCATCTAGACCAAGCAGACACCACTATTTATCCCACAACAAAGAGGGCCCACTCCCTTCTGATAAGGATAGTTGTCTGTTTCTTTGTAGGAGATGCCAGAGGTCAAACCCGCCCTAGGATGACCAAGGTTAGGCTGCCATCATGAATCTAGGATCCGCCTTGTCACACTATACCCCTAGACCTTCCCATTCCTATGGGCACACCCCTAGCTCATCCCCTTCCTGTCATGCTTAAGCCTATCATCCATCCCCTTCCTACAACGTGTATGCCTATTGTACTGCCCCTTCCTGTGATGTGTGGTTACCTGTAACCATGCCCCCCTAAGGAGATATAACCGTTGGTTAGCAATAAAGTTGGAGCTTTCTCCTGCTCTTGCTCCTGGGGGCTCTCTCCTGCTCTCGCGGCCGGGCTGCCCCCATGAGGACCCCCAAGCGGGGCTGAGGTGAGCATGCTACCATGAATTGTGTCTGACTCCATTAATTCAATCTCTCCTCTATCTCTCTTGCTCTCTATGATGTTACTATAATCTTTACTTATTATCGCTGTACAATTGCGCCTACCGGACCTGTGATGATTTTTTGGGGACCCTCCTCACCCCACATCCTCCCTGGGGGACAGACAACAGAAAAGTGGGTGAAGGGAGGGAGATGTCATACTATGTAAGACATGACAAATTAATAATTTATAAAGTATCAAGGGTTCATGAGAGAGGGAGGAGGGGAAGGAGGGGAAAATGAGGAGCTGATACCAAGGACTTAAGTAGAAAGCAAATGTTTTGAGAGTGATGAGGGCGACAAATGTACAAATGTGCTTGACATACAATGGATGTATGTATGGATTGTGATAAGAGTTGTAATGAGCCCCCAATAAAATGATTTAAAAAAAAAAAGACAATTGGAGAAAGATCTTGGATTAAGAAAATGTGGTGAGAAAGGGGATAGGCAACCGAACAAAGCCGTATTTGTCTAAAGTAGAAAGACACATATTGGGAAAGAAATAGATTGGTTGATTTGGGTGATCCCTGAATGCCATGTGAGGGCAAATAATTGACTGTTGCTCATACTTTAGATAAAAAAAAACTGCTATAGGCAACATTAAAAATGCTATTATTAATCCCACTGATAGAGCAGACAGCTTCCAAATAGCTAGCTGGGTGTAAGGGAGATAGCACCAGGGACAGACGATCTAATCTCGGACATTTCTCTTCTTGAGAAAGAGTACATGTAAAACACGATCAGTTATTAGCTGGCCAAGAAGGAGATCCAAAGTTAGCAGCAACATTGATAGCGTTGATTCAGCTCAATTTCTTTTACATCAACTGGAAACATTCTTTTGGTATTTCACATAGGAGCAATTTGTTTTTTAACACTCATTGTTGTGTTTGAGTGGATGTGCAGCAAAACACACTGATCCCACTGTGTGCACATGCACAGCTGAGTGACACTGACTACATTCTTCGAGTTGTGTAACCATCCTCAACTTTGTTCTGAGTTCCTCTCTCTCCATTATGAACACAAACCCAGTGCCTCCCGAGAGTCCTATTCAACTTCTCTAGTCGTGGTCAAGTTGATCCCTAGCAGAGTTCTGAAAAGAGCATAATGCTCGAGGGCTATATATTTTCACTGGGTAAGCTAAACTATCACTGATTTTTTTCTATGATTTTAGGGGATATTTTTGATTGAACACTTAAAGACTAATTCAGGATAATAGTTTCAGGGTTTCAACCCCCACCCAAAGCTCCAGGAAGTCCAGAGTATATGAGAAATACTGTTTTAAATACTGTTTTGATCAGAATTCTGCTATGGATTCTTGGATCAAAACATCCAATAATATTAGCTGGGCATCATCCAGTCCTTCTTGTCACACGGCAAAAGAGGCAATTATCCATGGAGGCAATTAGTCACACATGCCCCATCCTTGCTCAGTCTCCTTATTCTGTTTCTCCACTGGAATACAGACTAAGACTTGTGTCTTGGCTGGCTGCGTGCAAGCTTTTAAGATGCCAGGCACCGTGAAATACACTAGGAGGAAGAACAGATGCACGAAACCCATTATTAGGCCAATTAACTGGGATGTCCCATGAAACCACGATTCTGAACTTCCATACCAAGAAACCAAATCACATGAGATGCTGTTCTTTTGCAGCCTCGGCAGCTACTCTTCCCCCAGCCCCCATAGTTGTAAATAGATCTATCACAAAAAGTTTTCCAATTCAACTTTTTATAATGTGGTTATAGATAGTGTGGCTTTTATTATTTCCTTAATTAAAAGATACTGAGCTTAGAGTCTTATCCAAAAGGAGTTCCTACCATCTCTTCACCTTATGATCTCTCCTTACAGACTAATCCCCAGTGCTTCCTTTCCCTAATTATCAATTAAAATGTGCCTAGTGCCCATTAAGTCAGTAGCACAGAACATGGATGTGAGCAGACACTGAGTAAATGTTTATTGACCGGATGACTGAAGGAATAGGTGTGTTAGGCAAGGGTAGAACAGCAGACCTGCATTCTCTCTCCTGCAGGCAATAGTTTGTACTAGAGAAAATGCCAAGGGTAGCCATCTAAATTGCCTGGAAATGAATTAAACTATTTCACAGTAAATTGCTAAAAATATAAACTAATAGCATTATTTGCATATCCTTTACAATCAACAAGGGATCAATTAAATGTCACTGCTCAAAAACCAAGAATGAATTACCACAATGGATTTGCTAGGCCATGGTCTTATAGGCTTAAGCTATTCTTACATTAAAATGATTTGGAGATAAAGACACTCACCACTTCTTATTGCCCTCCCTATTATGTTTAGAAGATGTTAGACTTAGAACTAATCATATTTTGAACAAATCGGTCAAAACAAAAATGCATTTTCCTTATCACTATAACAAACTCAATAACTATTAAGCACCCACTATGTGCAAGGGACAGAGTGAATAAAATAGGATGATGGACTTACAAGTATCTCTGGTCCATTTATTTAGAAAAAGTAGATTTTCTTTCATGTTACTTTTGTACCACTGTTATCCTTTATCATTCACCTCAAAAAAATCCATGTTATAATTTCAATTTTCCCTACAGGACTTATTTAGAATCCTGAGATTAAAGAAAGAATGTTCTAGGACTTGGTTTCATCCTTTGAACTGAGGAAGTCATCGTAGGACTATGTATGTGATGTCCTCATTTGCGCTGCTCCAGAAGGAACTGGAGCAAGTCTTTAATTTGGGATGTGAAAGGGTCCTTGTAGAAGAGAGGAAGCAAGGCAGGAAAAGGAACACGACCAATAACGGTCTGCTTTTAAGCCTGTTCCCACTGAAAAACGTGGGCTTATTCCTGGCAGGGGGAACGGTTGTTCCTAATAGGTGTTTATTCCCATAGAACATCCTCCACTTATTCTGGCATGCAGCTCTCTGAAACACAGAGGCAAATCCGGGACCTGGACCCAGGCCAGAGCACACTGAAAAGTCGGAGGAAAGATGGACAAGGCGCTCACCGGGTACGCTCTCGTCCGTCACACATATAATCTGTAGCAGAACAAGATCTCAGGTCGACGATCTCCCATATCTTGGGTGGATGCTACTTTTTCCATACTGCTAAAATGAAATACTTTCTTAGAGTAAATATATGTCACCAAGATGATATCTAGGGTGTGTGTACCATTCTGAGTTCAACATTGGATCTAGATCCACTAGGTGACAAAAGCCACCCCTACTTGAGGTTTTACCTTATACCAAGAAATATGCTAAGTATTTGATGAACAGCATCTCAATTTCATCCCTAGTACAATTATGTGAAGCAAAGGAACATTACTGTCATCCTCCAGGGAAGTCAACTGCCCAAGTTGTATAGTTTTCAAGTAGTAGTGCTGAATTCACACCCAGTCAGCTCTGTACCAAGAGTATGCACCGAAGCATCTTCTCTGGGTGCTCATTTCAGATTGTTGTGGAAGCAGATGGTGAACAAAGCAATCACTTTACAGATCAGGTGATAGGGGACCTATTTAAGGGCTTCTTGTAGCATATATCACTTTCTCTTCAGGGTCATCAAAACTTGACACTACCAAATCCATGTGATGATTAAATCTACCAATGCACAATGTATATTGCTTTTCATTCAAAGAGCTCTCCGTGACCACAAGAACAGACAAAAATAAAGGATATACTTCATACAACATGCCATCATCCAGAGAAATAAGTAGGCTTTGTGAAGTACAGTACCTTCACTGTCCACATTCCAGCTTCTGGCTCTTTCACATTCACCACCTTGGCAGAGTTATGGATATTTAATAGCTCGTTCAGGCCAAATCCCTTTTTTATCAGCTTCCCTGAAAGACAGACAAGCAGAATATTTCTCTCAGCTATGCATCTTAGTCAATTTAACACTACATAAATCTAAGAGCTGGATCAGATTTCAAATAACACAGAGAAATATATTTTTACCACAGTGTGGTGTAAACTGACCTGAAAAATTATGATTTTCTATCCCATAGCTCAAATGAAAAGTACCTTGTTGCTATTATAAAGTACCTGAGAGATATGTATGTCCATATCTTAAGATGCTAGTTAATTTATATCTCAAATGTATTTTATTTTAAAGTTTCTGGGCATTGGTACTGCAGTGACAGGCTGCTATTTGTTATGCTTAGTTGATTTTTAATGGAGAATTACCACTGACAGCCTGATCATATTTCTGAAGCCAGCCTAGATAGCAATTACAATAGCTACTGAGAATTTATGTGCAGGCACTAGAGGCACTTAAACAGATGGCAACATAGTAAACCAGAATAAATGTCTTTTTTGGAGATCATTCAGGATATTACTAACAGAAGGTCCCAGAGTATAGCTTTGCACAAGTACAAAACCTTAACCACTTTTCCACCCAGCACCAGAGAGAGCTTTTAAGGGACATAACAATCACTGAAGGAGGCAGTGTAACCAGGGAACATGATACCAACCTCCACACACCGACTGAGATTTACTTAAGTATCTAATAGTTGAGATTTATTGAGGCTGAAAAGCAAAGTTGGAATTAAGCCATAGTTCAGTTATTCACTACACCCTTGGCTCTTTCATGCACTACTTTTGCATATATGTAAGCAAATCAGTTATAACAATCTTATATTTGCCACACAAGCTTTACATCGTTGTGTATTCAAGGACTTTTTTAAGGAGTGGTAACATAATGCAATACAATGAATACTGGCACTTTTAAGTACCTAAGTAGTAGAAAAAGCAAAAATTGCTCTGGGTAGCATGGAGGTCAGTGGAGCAGAATGTGGCCTCCAGAGTCCAAGGCGTTTACAAGGACAAACCTGTAGATACATTAAAATTAGCTGTGCTTCTTCTTGCTTGTTTTATTTCAAGTTGAGTGCTGGTGTTCATGTAACCTCTAAGGACAATTTCCAATGTTGTTTTCTTTTAGGCGTTTGTTATTTTATGAGGCTCAGATGAATGCAAAGCAAATTTCTCTGATTAAAATCTAAATTTGACTTTGAACAATAGTTTTCCATAAAACGGAACCTCTGTCAAATAATTCAGTGAAGATTTAGACCACTTTTAAGAGTTTATTTCTTGCCATTTATTTAAAAGTAACATAAATAGTGAACTAAATATTCCCTCATACACAGATTAGGAAAATCAAACAAAATATTATATTCATTGCTACAACATATGCTTATTGATTGAGATCCTGAGATGGATGACTTTATATAGAGTAAATATTTGGCAACTACTCTTCTTCTTTGAATGGAAATTCACTGAATATTTTAAACAATAATTCTTCTTAATATAGTTCAGCTACAATTAATTCACTGAATCTGATGTTTAAACTATTAGAAGTTTTAGCTTTTTTAGTCTCCTGTTAATTCATTAATAATTATAAGTTTTACTTTCTAAGCATCTTCCCTACCCCACTTCTGGATTTATTCAAATGTTCACAAAGCTAGCATTAAGTTTTCAGTAGGTATGGTGCAAATGGTGAAGCACTCTGCTGCCCACCAAAGGCCTGAAGGTTAGGACCACCCAGGGGCGATCTGAACCCATAAGGACTGTAACCCTGGGAAATCTCTTGGGCAGTTCTGGATATTACCAACATGAGGTCCTGGAGGATATCTTTGCGCCAAGCACAAAACCTTAAATGCTGCTCTATCACATGGTTTCACTACAGGTCAGAATGGGCCCCACAGCACTTTCCCACAACTGCAGAAATGCGCCATCCAATACAGGTGTGGGCACTATCATACTCTCCGTTGTCTTTTTTATTATTATTATTACACGAATTTAGGTATATCTTACCTAAAGGATTGCGAATTTCGATCATCGGGGAAGGGCCGCTCAGAGACACAGTAACCTCTTTTAGGCTGGGATCAAAAGGAATTTGCCAAGTGTTCGCAACATGCTCCAAATGATCTGTGGATAAGAGGTGAACTTTGGAGGCCTGCACCGCTTCTTCTACCCATTTTAGAACCTGTAAGAGACAAAGAGAACGTGAGCAGACTCAGAAATCACCCATGTGCTTCAGCCGCCATCCCTGCTGGGAGGAGTCAGCTCTGCTTCATCGCATGACTCCAGCAGTTAATGTCCTGGAGTGAGATTTATTTCAATCATTAGCGACAACAGGACTTTTCCCCTTGCTGGTTACTGTGTCAGATTCAGAATCAAATGCTGATTCAAAATCATAGAACTTGTGCTTAAATGTCATGTTTCCCATCTTGGGATAATACACTCAAAATAAAGTTTTATCTACAGCACTGACAAACCAGTGAACCGCTCACTCCATGGCTGTTTCCCAGGACAAATGTAAAGAACCTATTAAAAAACAGGAGGCAGTGACTGATCGATAGAAATTTCTTCCCTGTCCATTCTTTCTTTCTGAACTTCATTTCTTCCCAGATGTCTTGTTTTTTAAAAAATAATTACAATGTGAACAAGATCACCATTTTTTATGATAAAATGAGTAAATAAAAGAGTAATGTGAAAAATACCTAACGTATTTAGAGAAATTAGAAAGCATGGTTCAGATTAGGTCCAATTTTAGCATATCCTTAATAACAATCTTTTGGAAAACATTAAAAATTGTGTTTAAAAGATCCAAATTGGTGGGGAGGTGGGTGTGGGAGACCTGGTAGGGCATGATCAAGGGGAATGTAACAAACAGGAAGTGCTGAAATCCTGG
>NW_022111324.1:28430972-28454164 GCF_000313985.2 Echinops telfairi | reverse complement strand
AAATGTTTTGAGAATGATGAGGGCAGTGAATGTACAAATGCGCTTTACACAATTGAGGTGTGTATGGATTGTGATAAGAGTTGTATGAGCCCCTAATAAAATGATTTTTTAAAAATAAAGAAAAAAAATAGGGTTTTCTAGCCTCTATGTAAACAAGGAAACATTCTAATGAATGGCAGTGTTCTGCCACAGATAAAACAATTGCACATTGCACTAACAGTGCTCATCTGAGTAGGGAGGTACTGCTTAGTTAACATGGCTACAACTGATTCTAAATCATGATAATCACTAATCTGCCACACATCGTCCTCTGATTCAGGTGTCCTTTAAGACTCTCCTATAATGTAAAATTCTCCTTGAAATTGTGCACGACACTGCACAGAAATAAATATCAAGCTAGAGTTAAAAACAATTCACTGCCATCAAGTCCATTGCATCCCATAAAGACCTGATAAGACAGGGTCGAGCTGGCCCTGTGAGTTTCCAAAACCGTGCCTCTTTACCAGAGCAGAAAGTCCCAGCTTCCTCTCGCAAGCTACCATCAAACTATTCAGAATAAATACAGACATTTCTTAAATTTCAATATAGATAGCCACAATCAATTGACCGATCAAAAATGTGTGCATACCTGTATCCTTTATTACAGATAATATATAGATACATATATATATATATAACTTTTGTTAAAAGTAATCAACCTGTGCACGTCTGAACTAGAACCCTAATAATACTTTCAGATTTTCCCACTTCCACCTGTACAACCACATATGCATTCACACACAAAGGGGTCTTCAATTCATGGTAAAATTTCATTATTGTTTTCATTTCAGTTCTTCACTAACTTTCTGAAGTCTAAAAGTATCTCTATTAAAGTTCTACTATATACATGCATGAGCATATTCCAAGTAAACATTGCTTTAACCTTAAACATAATTCTGACCAGTGGGTGACTGCAGATAAAATTTTCTTAATAACACACTTCTCTTAGTCTTACTAGAGTGCCGTCATACAGCTTGTTTAATCAAAACAGTGGTTTCTGAGAATATCTGCTGAGCCAGTGAAATTCACAGTAGAGAAGTCAGCTCAGAAGGTTATAGGGACTGTTATTGGGGGCAGGGGGGATTTAAATAAGTAATTTTGGTAGATTTCCTCGGACATAAGACAATCACTGTGAGTAGTGAGGAAGACGCTTTAAGGAACCTGGAAGTGAGTAAAAGGCCAGGAAACCTGTGCTCTGGAATCTCTTCCCATCACTCCAAAGGGCCTGTTCTTTCTGGGACAGTGGCAAGGGCTGTCCTACCATAAACTCCACCCCTTCCACCTCCCAGGCCTGACCTTGTCCTGAATCAGACTTCCTTTGTTTCCAGAATCCAACAACAATTCAAGGGAGCGTGCCTCGAAGCCCTGGAGGAGGGTGTCAAAATCGTCCAAATCAGAGCACCGTCGTATTCTTCCGGGAAGTGTTAGGAGATGGAAGCAATGCCTTTAGAAGTGCATGGACCTAGACGGCGGGTATATTGAGAACCGAAAACTTCACATCCTGCTAGTTTGTTTAATAACGGTTTCCATGATTTTGTGTGCACTCTCAGCATGTGGAAAGTGGGTAAGCATATTACCTTATTCACAATAGGAAGCAATTATATTCATACATAAAACAAGTATTTATTTCACTAAGAGAGATACAGAGCATAGAAGAGCTTATTGATTTATAGTTAAAGTCAATATTTAGAGAGTCCTACATCCTCTCTGAATTAATTAATTTGTGAAAATATTTGCACATACTACCAGCTGCTCCTCAGGAGAAAGGTAAGGCTTTACACTCCCCATCAAAGATTATAGTCAAAGACCCCCACAGGGCAGTTCTCCCCAGTCTTAGAGGGCCAACATAAGTTGGCATTGACTCAATGACAGTGGAATATATACATATACAACTTGCTGCTTTTGTTCCAAAGTCTAGACCCACATTTCTCATTTCTTTGTATATCCCTAATCAATTGTCATGCTCAGTAGAAATAGAAGTAGAATATATATACTACTGTCAATAAAAATTGTCATGATAATAATAATAATAATATCTTCTTAAATAAAACAGTATTATGGGGATTCAGAAAATAGATAGCCTTTGCTGAACAAATGTATGTAAAGTACCCACTAAGTAATGGCCACATAGATATTCAAATAATATTAATTTCCTCCCACTTGGCTACATCGACAACATGAAAAAATTCATCGATGAAAGTCAGACAAGATTTTGGCAAGTGAAAAAGTGAGGCAAATTCATACCAGATAGATAAAGGAACCGAACAAATGCACTAATAGATGGAATTCATCAAGGATTTTCTCTTGCTTGGATCCACACTCAGTGCTCATGGAAGCAGCAGACAAGAAATCAAAGGAGGCAATGCATTGGGAAACCTGCTGCACAAGACCACTTTAGAGTGCTGACGCGCAGGGAGGCTACTTTGGGGACTAAGGCGTCCCTAAATCAAGCCATGGTACTTCCAGTTGTCTCATAAGCATGAGAAAATTGGATATTGAAGAAGGAAGACTGAAGAAAAATTGATGTAGTTGAATTATGCCGCAGGTGAAGAATATTGAAAGTATCATAGACTGTCCAAAGAACAAACATATCGGTCTTGGAAGAAATATGGCCTGAATGCTCCTAGAGACAAGGATGAGGAGCCTTTATATCACATACTTTGGGCATGTTGTTAGGAAGAGACCAGTCCCTGGAGAAGGACATCATTCTTGCTAAAGCAGAAAAAAAGAGGAAGGCCCTCCACAAGATAGACTGACCCAGTGGCTGCCACCCTGGACTCACGCATAGGGACCACAGTGAGAATGGCTCCAGACTGGGCAGAGTTCCAGTGTGCTGTGCAACGGGTCGCTGAGCGCCCAAACTGATCGAACTGCTAAGCAATGCTTTCATCAGAGAAGGATCATTGAAAGAGGTATTTTTTTAAAAAGAAAAGCTAGTAGTGGAACTGTCGATGAATCAAGCAGAAAAATCAGCTCTGCTACAGTTATTGTTGTTGCTCTTGTTGTTAGGTGTCATTAAGTCGGTTCTGACCCATAGTGACCTTACACACAACCAAAGGACCCTGCCCGGACCTGTGCCGTCCTCACAATTGTCCTGTGCTGGGCCCACCATTGCCGCCATGGTGGCAATCCATCTCGTTGGTCTCTTTGACGACATTCCTCTTTTCTGCTGCCTGCAAGTCAAATTTATATGCAGACATATATATTATGTATATGTGATTTTCTACTGTATTAGTCTGGGTACTTTGGAGAAACAAATCCACAGCAACTCATGTATAAGAGAGAGTTTTATGCAAAGAAAATGTGCATCACGAAAACATCCCAACCCAATGCTGCCCAAGCCCACAAGTCCAACATTAACCCATACCCAACACCAGTCCACAAAGTCCTTCACCTCACAAAACAGAGGCAATAATGCCGACTGCAGGAGGAAAGCTGAGTCAGTGAATGTGTAAGCATCTCAGCACTGGCAGGGGTCTCCACACGGCTTCTCCAGCACCCAGGGCTGCATCGGGATAGATCCATGTGGCTTCTCCTTGGGGGATATCTTGTAGGAAGTCCATCTTGCAAGCTGAAGCAGGGAACTGCTAAGGCAGCTGCACCCGATGCAACCATCACAAAACAAGAGACCCGAGAACTCGAAAGCCGAGGCTTCACCACCCATTTATCCCTCCGCCTTTCAACCAGCCCCACATGTGATTATCGGCCAGGCTGGCACAATTAACTAACTCATCTACTAATACCTTCTTGAAGTAGATAAAAATCACATCTATTGATTATAGAAGTATATTTTTCAATTTGCTATATATAAAATTTTAAATATATACAAACCCCATAAAGACTCTGGGATTTTGTATATAAAATAAAGTATATGTAAATATACTTGTCTCAAGAGATTGATGATATGTTTTGATGAATAAGTTCTGAGTGATCAATCATCCTTGGGCAGAAAAGTATGTATTTTTCTTTCATCAAATCTGTTCATATGGCTACAGAGACCATATGAGAAACCAGACTGATTGCAACTAATATTTTACCATAAATATAAGATTTTAATAACCGGAGACTTAACATGTTTATGTCTTAGACATAGAACTTGATAGTAATAGTCTATCTGACTCAGCAGTTCTCAACCTGTGGGTTGTGACCCCTTTGGGGGTCAAACGACCCTTCCTCAGGGGTCGCCTCATTCATAACAGTAGCAAAATTACAGTTATGAAGTAGTAATGAAAATAACTTTATGCTTGGGGGGGTCACCAGAACATGACAAACTGTATTAAAGTTGTCGTGGCATTAGGAAGGTTGAGAACCACTGATCTAACTCAAGGAAAGGAAATGACCAACTTTGGAGCTAAGAAAGTATTTGACTAATTTGAAGGGTAATAAATAACTGACAATAATGTCTAATGTAGATAGATACTGAGGAGGGCAAAGAACAGGAAGGAATTTGACAAATGGGGTGAACATTTATTTTAAAATCAAGAAATATAATGTACTCATAAAAGTTAATCTCAATTGAAAATGAAGGATGAACAAGAGATTAGAGCGCAAATACCATCCAGCTTTATAAGGTATCTATCTCAAATTCAATAATGAAATGCAATATTAAGCAGAAACAGAAGTGAATTCAATATGTGCTTTATCTTTATTTAAATGTATCAATTACAATAAAAACTCATCAAGTCTTAGGCATTCTTACGAATATGGTAGCCCTTATAATTTAGATAAATTTTTTATAAGGCATATGGGTTCAAATGTACAGAACACAAGAATTTACACTTAATACCATTTCCAATACATCAACATTTATGAGACTTTCACTAAGGGGTTACCATGTATCATAATATAACTTGTTGAGAAAGACATACTGCAGACTTCTATCAAGAATTTCAAATCACTTTTTTATCCAATAATAAGAAAAATCTAATAGAAAACAGATGCAATGTATTTTATTATAATATATAGATACTACCAACCTATGAAAAAAGTGGATCAACACACACTATGCATCATAGAAGTGGCTTCTGGTTCCTCAAGATATTACAGTTAATGAGGAAAAAAAAGCATTATTTTTTTAATTATGAAAAATGTCCTCATAATAGGGGAAATCCTTCCCTATTACAATGACAAAAGGAATAGAACTAAATTAAGTACTGATACTTTTTATAAACCCAGTAAGATTTCAAAGTAGTACAACCCTCTTTATTCAGAGTTTGCAAATAAAAACATTTCTCTAATGTTTGGAAGCAGTTGCCATCTGGAAAAGACCTTACAGATCATCCAATCAATTTTTTATTTAATATATGAGGAAATTGATATTTGAAAGAGTTCTTGTATCATTGGAAGAGTTAACTAGACTCAGTAATTTTATTTTCATTCAAGTTCATTAGTTATACATTTTTTTGTCTATCATATTCCTAAAGATGATTTTTTCAAGATTTTTCATCCTAAAGTAATAAACTACATAAAATTAAGTGCACATGCCTTCTCAGGACTGTAATCAGATGCAAATAACACTTTAAAGCACAAACAAGTGTACTTTATTACATATTACGAAGTAAAACAGTATTAGGTAGAAATGCATAAATCTTTTGCATAAATCCTTCAAGAACAAAGATGAAGAATAGCTTTGTTTAGAAAAGTATTTTTTCAGTAGTGAACTATATCCAAATGAATTGCCATGGGACATAGCTTCTTGGTATAACGACAGGTGTTAAACACACTTGGTAATTACCCACTTACTTGTTTTTATGCTGTTGTTTTTCATCTGTCTTCCCTACTAAACTGGAAGCTCCACAAAGGTTGGGACTATGTCTGATTTGTTCATCACTATATCCCTGGGAAGGAGCTCTAGTTAGAGTTCTGCTTCTTAACCTAAAAGTCAACCATTCAAACTCACCAGTCCATTCTAAAAGAGCAAAGACCTGCCTATCTGTTCCCGCAAAGATTACCGGCTAGGAAACCTCTGTTTCGTAGAGTTGCTATGAATTGGAACGGACTCAATGGCACATGGCAAAACATATCCCTTAAACCTAACATAGTGCACAGAGTATAACAGATGCCTGACCAATATATGTGGATAAAATGAGAATGTAAGAGAAAGGGGGAGAGAGGGAGAAGGAGGAATTGTAGAATGTGTCCCTATCCTCAAAATTAAGATTGTGAATTGTTTATTTGTGACAAAGCCTCTCTCAGCACTGTCTTTTCAGTACTAAAGCTATATGTGTGGTCTTAAACATGAGTGTCAGGCTCTATTTAAATTCCATTGTTTATTTAGTTGGTTAGCTTAGGGTTTAAAATAACAAAGGAAAATCTTTGAAAGTAGACCAATTTTAAAAACAAATGCCAAAACGCAGACTTCTCTGTAGCGCTTAAGGCCAATCTTCTACGTGTGGAAAGTTGCTCAGAGACTGTGTGCAAGGCTATGGCTATTGTTGGGTGACATGATGCTCAGACCCTGGTGACCCATAGGATTTTCATTGGCTTATTTTTTTGGAAAATGCTAACTAGGTCTTTGTCGTAGTATGAAACTCCATAGGAAAAAAATAATTTGTTAATCTGGATTATGAACAATTACTCTGCTTACTGTTTTATTTTCATTAGATATGTTTAGGCTTCAAATGAGTACACTTAACTTATTTTTCTTTAAGAAATATCGTATTCTACATGGATGTTAGTTCAGAGACTCTGTTATATAATAGGATTTGACCACACAAACTCTGTTTCACACAGTCAGAATTGTAAGTACTGATGTATTACAAAATAAGTCTTAACAAGACAGCGATGACATGATCTTACATAAATCTGCTCATGTCAGAGTGCAAAGAGAAGTAAAGAGGCCACTGAAAGCACCAAAATGGAAGATGACGTCACCGAGACCAGGGCTATGGCAGTCGCACAGCGCCAAGTAGCCAGTTCTGGAGACAGCGTTTGTTGCAGACTGAATGGAAGTATCTGAGAGGGATACCTCAGCTCCCATTGGTTGAGACCAGGAAGACCGCTGAAGGAGTAGGTTTGCAGGGGTGCTCTAGCGAAGAGAAGAAGAGCGGATCTAATGTTGGACCAGCTGAATTTTATTCTGGATACACGGATATTGTCATGGGTTAGAATCAACTGGAGAACAACTAACAACAACAAAACTGGGCATTGAGATTGGATGCAGAAGGAGACATAGATCTAGACAGAATTGAGAGCTCTGAGACGAAGATGTGAATGGAATTTAACGATGTGGTGCTCCTCTCAGGCCCTCCTAATCAAGAACGAAAGGGGAAGTGAAGCATCCAGGGGAAATAACGTTAAGTATCAATACATACTGGCTCAGAATCGAGCCTTGGGACAAGCCTCCCTCGGTTCCGAGTCCTGAAAGCCTTCAGATGCTGCGTGTTCCTCTTATGTGGGCACCTCTATTGAAAAAGACAGCAGTTGTACACATATAAAGGTTCTACAACCCCCTACCAAGGGGCTGATTCCAACTCACGGCAACCCTATAGGACAGAGTGGAACTGACCCTTGGGTTTTCAATGCTGTACCTCTTTACCCACGCAGACAGTCTTCTCTGTCTTCTAAGGAGTGCCTGGTGTATTCAAACTGCTGGCCTTTTGGTTAGCAACCAAACACTTAACCCTCTACACCCCAAGGAATCCCTTCCAGCTGTGGTGATTCCAGTCTCCCTGTAGATGGAGGGACTGGCATTCTGATTATATAGCAGTGTTGTGAATTTGATTAATGGAAGTCCACGAATGAGGATGCATTCTGAGTGCTGACAAACACAACCTCATCATTTGCAACTCTTAGTAAGCCAACAAAGAACTGCCACTGTTTGAGAACTTTTAAAAGGATTTCTTGACAATACTTTGTGCACTATATGCCCATATTTTGTGCACTTTCTTTAATTTGGAAAATTCTATCATGAGTTTTACCAAAAGTAAGTTCTCATTGAACAAGTACAAATGAAAAATATGTGCAAATGCTGAAAGTACACAAATAAGAAACTATTTATGTGTATAATAATTTGGGGAAAAATGCAAAAAACTGCTGGTGGAACTGAAGTTACTACCAGACTTATATAGAACAGAGAAGCTGAGTGAAGGGTAAGACATGGGAAGGGCCCCGGAAAATATGGGTCTACAGACACACTAGGAAGCTCAATGGAAAGAGTGGTTCCCAATCGCAGCTGAATGAGCACCTCTAACTGGGGTAAAACTAAGTACCACACTTTTGACACAGTGAAAGCATTACAATGTGTAACAGCTGAAAAAATAAAAAGCACACTGCAGACATTTTTAAGGGGTGAACTCATTCCATTTGCTATTTTAAAGTACCAAAGTATATTTCATTAACTTATCTTCATAAAATTCTTATGTGTCACAACTTCAGTATGTTGCAAATGACTGAGAAAAGTTAAAGTGCCAGAAAGTAAGCATTATTTAAAATAGCCAAAATGAACTTGGAGAAGACTGACTTTATCATTTTCACTGGAATTACTGCTGTTTGCTTGGTATTCTGTTTTACACTAAATACCTGTATATTTCAGAGTAACCAAATCTCAATGAGTTCAATTGTCCCATTGAAACTCGTTATAGCTATGAAAAGAACATTTATACAAATACATAAATGCGCAAACTCATATACATACAGTGTTTGGTCTCACTCTCACCGCCAGCTTTGCTGAAAACAGGGCAAAATCCAAAGCCTAAGTTCTCTATGCCCATTCATACACTTTACTTTTTATCTGCATACACATACACACCCACATATATATATATACATCTGCATTTTTTTTTATAAAAGACCTAAAGTGGGAGCTGAGGTGGGAGCTGAGAGTAAACATAAGTATAAACAACAATAACCCCCCCCCAATGAAAGTACATGATTACATGAAACTCATGCCCCACATAAAGTTGACTCATGAATGTGGAATCCAGGAAGGCATCAGGAGCATCTACGAGGCCCTGAGATTATATGAAGAATTGTCTCCTTGGTGGACATAGTACACCTGAGCTGGGCTGAGAGTCTGACTAGACTCTGAAAAGGAGGCAAGAAGTTTAAGTGATGTAATAACATTACTGAGGTATTTTTTCTCTCGGAGAACAATCTTTTATGTGGCTAAATAACATTTTAGTCAAAATAAATAAATTCAAATGTGAAACAATCAATTCACATTGCAAAGGAACTCCTGGTTTCATAAGGAGCCACAACCTCATGTCCAGTGTCTGTCATTGGGTAATTAATTAATTTAGAAAAGAATGAAACTAGGAATGAAAGTATTCCGTGCTACCGGGATTAATTGTTAGAAACAAAAATAAAACAGATTTTTAACTTAAAATGACTTAACAAAGTAGGGGTTTATGTGTCCTGACCCTCCTCTCCCTTAGCAATCTTACTAGAAGCTAGTTAAAATAAAAGATTATTAGATTTAAGACTGGACATCTACCAATACCCAATGTGTTGTCCTAAGTCAATACCGAAGTCCGACTGTCCTGGAGGACACAGTGGAACTTCCTCGGAGGGCTCCCGAGGCTGGGATCTTTGGGTTTCTGCATCGTTCCCCAGCAGAGCAGTTGGCTGTTCGGCCAAGCTTTCAGGTAGCATTTGAGGGCCTACCCACTAGGAAAGCAAGACTCCCGCCAATCCTATTAGTTCCTTACAATGTATACCCAATGAAGGTTAGTGAGAGCCCTCCCCACATAACTCAAACGATGGGCTTTGGACCCCCAAGTCTTTCATTGTAGAAATGCATATCAGACGTGCACATTTGCAACGGGTAGGTATCAGAACCATTTCCCCAGATGAGCTCCTCATCGGTGTCTAGAGGCAGACTCATTCTGGAATCTACTTCATCACTGAAAGTTGTCTTAAAAATGATGTACAGGACAAGCCTCATGCTACAAATTTCATGAAGTTTACCTTGTTTAATTTGTTTTATTTTCTATTTGAATTCATTTTTTTCCCAGTAAGGAACACAGGATTCCAGGTGCCATGCTCCTAACTGCTGTATTGTTGTAGAAGTTCTATTGGATTACAGTTCTGCCCATTCACACCTTTCAAAGAAAGTGTGGATTCCAACTTGCTGGAGAAGGAAGGCAGGGAAGAAGGGAGAAAGGAGGGAGAGAGGGAGGGACACAGAACGAGGGAGAGAAGTGGGGACAGAAAGAAGGAAGAAAGGGAAGAAGATGTAGATGAATAATTGAAGGGAAGAGAGGAAAAGAGAAAGAGACAAGCCACAGAAATAAGAAAGGAGACACTGGTAGATTTTGAGCTGCTGATTTAAGCCTGGTTCAGGAGATTGCACAGCATAATATTGACTATATGCGATTTTCAATTTATGTTTTCCTTCAGATGTACTACCTACTAAAGATATAAATCCATTATGCTGCTATATGCTTATTAGATTCACGAATAAATAGATATAATTTAGAGGTGCACGAAAGGCTTAGTCACATTTAGTTAATGTCTCACTAGAGGTTGTTTTATCAGTGAGCTGGACAATCTCACAGTCTCTAGATGACAATTCCTTTTAGCACTAAACAGAACTGTATAGGACCAAAGAGCCTTTCTGCTGCTGGCTGAGAATCCCTCACTTGTAGACAGAACTCAGATGCACCCTGGACAGGCCCTGCCAACCTTGACCCTCATGACTTACGTGTTCCCATGCTCCATGCCGATTGGTATTCATTCTGATTGAAACATTACTTAGCCATTTTTAGCACATTCAATCAAGTTACTGTTAAACTTCCCTGGCATCTGGGCCTCTCTAAGGATCATTGTGTACATACTCATATCAGTTCCAATAGTCCTTGATCTTCCAGTGAAGTACTCTCGAGCTCTTCTTAAATTCACTATTTCCGAGGAGCCTTTTAACAGGCAATAACATCCTCAGAAGCAGTAAGTTCCCTTTTGCGAAGAGTCCACAACTGAAATGCCACACTTCAGAGTCCTCTAAGTAGAAATATGGGTCAGCAGAGAGAATTCAAGACCCATTCATTTCAGAGGTTCTGTGTGGTTCAACCAGTCACGACATGTGCTTCAGTCAAGGAAAGGAGCCATTAATGTGGACTGGGATTATTGAGGAATACTTTACAGAAGCGGTAAAAATTCAACATCATACAGCTTTTAAAAGCTGGCACTACACACTGAAACCTCACTAACTTTTTCCAGCTCCCCTCAGATCTTCAGAAAAGACCCTCCTGTTTATATAACAGCCTGCATTTTTCTGGAAAAGTTAGAAATAATATAGGTAAACACCCAGCAGTTGCCAAACATCTTCTGTCTCCCTTTTCAATGACTGAAAAACTTTATTAGCTCCCATAACTAAATCATCACTGCCAAGATGGGGTTGGCAACCATTACACAAATCTTAGAGGTCCTAAGGGGAAAATAAACAAGTGGAGCGAGAATCCTAAATCAAATGGGAAATGAAAACAATGGATTCCATCAGAGAAAGTCCAGACCCATCAGCCTACCACAATGTCATCTAGATGTCTGAAAAAGAAGAGGCTATGAAGTCAAGAGGACACAGAAGAAGGGGACATTTCCAGAAATGGGGATCTGAGGGGGAGGGGAAAAAGCATCTAATCTATAACCTCTGAGGAACTTTGGAGCAAGTTTTGCTTCTATTAATTTTCCTAATGATAACAACTAAAGGCAAGGGGGAAGTGTTGCCATCAAGTTGATTCCAACATAAAACATCCTTATTAGTAGCTGAAGTAAGAATAAAAATACAGTAAGAATAAGAATAAAAATGATTTATGGCTTAAAAGGGGATTCTAAATTAAGTCAATAAACATTTAAATTCAGTCATTTTGCCAAATAGCAAATTCTGAGCCAAATGCACAGAGGTATCAAAATACACTCCCTGTGATAGTAGCTTGTAAGACCAGACTTAAGCCATCAACATTTGGTATTCGTTATCCTAACCTAAGATGGCATATCCCCCGTTCAACTTCAGTTAATTAGTTTTTTAAGGAGCCCTGGTGTTTTAGTAGGTTGCACATGGGGCTACCAGCCACAAGGTCAGCAGTTTGAACCCACAGCTGTTCCTTAGGGAAAGATGAAGCTGTCTACTGCTGTAAAGAGTTACTGCCTCAGAAACCCTGGAAAAGAGTACTGGTCTGCCCAACAGGGTCATGGAGTCAGAAATGTCTTGATGGAAATGGGTTAAATTGGTTTTTGTGAGTAGAAAATGAGATCTGGGTTTATGCCGGAAAAGCAATGTAAAAAATATTAGCAAAAAATAATAGACCTTAATCCCCAAATACCTTCTACTCTGAGTCAAGCCCAAATCCAGTGGGCCTAAATTTATGCCACTTGGGGGCCCTCTTTAAGAAAAATAAAACAAAATTACCCGTCCAAAATGAGAAACAAAAAGTTACTTTTAGAAAATAACTGATACCGATTTTAAGTTGTTACAAGTGCACAAAAACAGCACATGCACAAAATCTACCAAACAATAACAATGTTATTAGCAATACCCCTTTTGGAATGATCAAGAATCTGTGATAGTTTACCTTGTAATTTTAGTCACAAACCCTTTGAAAGATTATCCCCTTAACAAAAAATTTCAGTATCATTGTCTTCAAAGAAAATAGAGAATTTATTTTTAATATGGTTGATGCTTAATTTCTAACTTCATACACAGGTATAAACGGTGTACATAGTACCACTAACACTTTGACTCCAAAAAGTAGCCAAGTGCATCCATCATATCAGTAGACACAGGAGGATATTTTTAATATGATATTCTCCCATTTCTGTCAGTATGCTTCCATTACCATTAACATATATTTATATAACCAGTCATAGTAGATATCCTAGCTTTGCAAACAAACAAACAAGACCCTGCAAGTTTATAATCAGACGGCTATGATTCCTGAGATTAGTGTCATTGTTAGTATCATTTGTTAATTATCAATGTTAGTTTCTTTGCCTTCACTGTATATCCACCTGGGCTTCCAGTCTTTTGACGGTATATAAATTAATTACAACTCCCTTGCACCTTGCCACACCAATTAAATGTCAACCATCAAAGTCAAGTTGTATGCTGTTGTTTTTTAATATCAGCTGATAAACCAATCCATTGTGGGTTTCATTATCTTCCTTGTATGTGTTTAAACTGATTATTGAGTAAATGACCGTAAACTATTTTGAGTAACTGCCTTTAGATTCCTAAAAACATTGATAAACTAAGTGCATATGACCCCCCAGAGCTAAACACCACTGACATCTCGCCCACCTGCTTTCAGCACACTTGCTTCCAAGTCCCCTTCTAGGCTCAGCTCCAGGGCTTATTGCATAGATTTGAGTCCTACAAACGCGTTCAGTTCTATCAGGAGCAAAGACCTCAGGGGATGTGATACTCCTATTAAAACAGAAGTCTCTTTAGATAATAATTTTTAAATCCTTATATTTTATTCAGTATTATTTCTTATGCTTTCACCAAATTTCCAAACCTTCATTCCTCTTCAGATCACAACTCTCAGAGTAATGGAGTGACCAATTCACTGCCTTCTTTCAAATTCCTGTCTTACTCCTTCATGTAGGTGTTAACTGAATTCAGCTGATCAGGGAAACCATTGATCCACATTAGCCAGAAGCAGAGTCACTTCTTGCATGTGGCTATGTCTCTGTCTATCACTTGGGCCTGATTAACCTTAAGTGCCCCCCCCCCCACCCCGCCATCCTCAGGTCTTACTTTGTTTTACCCATTGGTAGAATTCCTCTATAGGGGAGGAAGTCTACCAACCTTCAGCTTCCCTGTCTGTCACTGGGTGGTAGAATACGAAATAAGTTTACACTTCTGTTTTATCATTAAAATTTCATTTTTAAGTTCAACTGGAAGAGTATGTAGGGTGAGTCAAGGATTAGTTCCCAACAATCTTCAAAACTAATAAAAAGGAGAAGTGAAATCATATCATTTGGAAGGGAGGAAATTAGTCTGATATAAAGGTGGGAACTTTGTCACTTAAAGGCCAAGCAACAGATAAGAGATTCTATACTGTAGAGTCTTTAAGGAGACAGATATTGAAATGGAATCTGGGGGTGGGGTGGGGGAGGGTCTACGGTCTAGTGGAGACAACAGATATGTACACAAATAATAATAACAGAAAGATTGTTCTTACTGTTGTCAATTCCCTTAACACTGACCACTGCCTCATGTCAATTCCATGCACAATGAAACAACATGCTGTCCAGTTTCATGTAATTACTAAGAGCGATTGTGAATCAGCGCACTGGAATCCATAGGATTAGATTAGCTGATTTTTTTTTTTTAGATGGAGACCACAATGTCTTTTTCTTAGTACAGTTTTGGTCTAGAAGCTCTTCTGCAACATCATAGCAACATGCAAGCATCCAATGATGAATGGATGGTGGTGAAAAGTGCATTGGCTGGCAATCAAATCCCATCCCTCACATAGAAGGGCAATAATATATTTTAAAATAAGGAGGGATAACCTTGCTGACATCAGATAAATGTTGGCTGAAAAGCAGAGGAGATCAAAAACCTGTTTACTTGTGTTTCATTGTGTTTGATACTTAAAGGTGTGAGTCAGGTCATATTCTTTCTTCAACCATATCAATCTCTATGCTGACCAAATTATCCAAGAAGATAAACAATATAAAAAAAGCACATGAAATCAGGATTGGGGAAAGGCTTTTTAGCAACCTGTGATTTTCAGATGACCAAATGTTGGTTGTTGACAGTGAGGAAGACTTGAAGCACTTGTGGATGAAAATCAAAGATGGCAGCCTTCAGTAGGGCCTGCAACTTCAGAGATGGCAGCCTTCAGTAGGGACTGAAACTTCAGAGATGGCAGCCTTCAGTAAGGACTGCAACTTAATGTAGAGGAAAATAAAGATGCTCACAACTGGACCAATAGACAACATCAAGATAAACAGAAAAAAAGGTTGGCATTAAGGATTTAATTTTGATTGGACGAACAATTAATGCTCCTGGAAGCAAGTCAAGAAATCAGTGTATTACATTGGGTAGACCTATTACATAAGACTTCTTTAAAGTGTGAAAAGGCAACGATGTTACTTTGAGAACTAAAGTGTGTCTGACCCAAGGCTTGGTATGTTCGATTGTCTCACATGCATGTAAAAGTTAGACAATGAATACGGAATCTTGAAGAAAAAAACCATGCATCTGAACTACAACCTGGCAAAAAGTATTGAAAGAATCATGAATTGTCAGAAGACAAAGCAAATCTATTTTGGAAGTGTTACAGCCAAAATATTTCTTAAGTGGATGTGCCCTTTAATATAGTAGCTATATAGTAAGCTTCTAAAACAAAACTCAAGTTAAACGTCTGGAAAAAAGGTATTCATCTCATGTAATTTGGACATGCTATCAGGAAAGACAGTCCTGGAGAGGGACATTGTGCTTGGAAAGCAGCAGGTCGGTGAAAACGAGGAAGACCTACAAAGAGATAGATTGACATGATGGTTACCATCATGAAGCACAAAATTATTATGAGGCAGATGTGGGCCTGGCTCGTGCTTTGTTCTGTTGTACCTAGTGTCCCTATGAGTCAGCATGGACTCAGTGGCACATAGCAACGACAACAACAGTAGATCTGGTATGTTGTCATGGAAGGAGCTTAACTCCATTTGGGTTTATCTGGAAAGTGTATCTTCCATAACTGAGATGAGATTGGTGGGTGAACACGAGTCAATAAATGGTAAGAAGGAGAGAATTTGTGACAAAAGGACTAACAAGGACAAAGGCACCCGGAAAGATACAACATATCCTGTTTGAAAAACACAAGTGTGCCATGGTTTGAATAGATGGGAAATGTCAAGAGAGATATATAGGGAGGACTGGGAGAAATATAAAAGTCTTTATATGTCATGGTAGACTTCAGACCAGACTCTGAAGACCTGTGGAAACATATGGAGGAAATTATAAAACAATTCTATTAATAGTTCCGTAGGATCATACTGGAAGAAAATGGAGGATGGATTGAAAGGCTCTCAAAAGATCTGAAGCCCCGGGCACATGGCTCATCAATGTGTGGGTTAAAGTAGACTGCAAAACCAACCAAGCACGGAAAACTAGCAGCACAAGGATGATAGGGATGCAGAGGGAGAATAGAATCCAAAGCTATCTTACATTCAATAGTACTCGCTGCATCTTACTGTGAGATTTGAAAAAGGAGGAAAATCTGCAGTTACAGGAATGATGCTATTATTTAGCTATGATCAGAAATACAAAGGAGACATTCAAGGGGCACATCACCTTAAAAACCAAACATTTTAACAATTAGAAGAAAAGTGACATAAAATGTATTTGAAATTGACTATAGAAACATAAAAGTAAAAAAGAAAAAAGTCATACTAATTATACATGAATTTACTTAAAAACTGTTAAGTATAGTATAGTATAGTACATACGTTAGGAATTAAAAACTAATGAGCCATGTAGCTCATTATTTTTAATTCCTACACAACAGAATGTTTGCAAACGTGTTTGTTCATGACTATCAGACTCATGTATACTCGAACACTGAAATAATTAGAAGAAACCTAGTTGTTCTATCAACTAACTCTGAGTTCAGTTTGCCAAAAGTTTTGAGAGATCTATTCTAAAGATCGTTATGTCCTATACTAACCATACCCTTAAAAATAATATGACATCATTTTCTAATTTATGTTAAAACTTTTTCTTGTCATAAGAGTAACATCCAGTGTGTAAATACAAATTGGAAAGCCAGAAAAAGAAATAATACCCATTGTTGTACAATCTAGAAATAATTACTTTTATATATTTGATATTTCACTATGATATACTTGTGTGTATTTACATACAGATTTATTGGCATAATTTGGACTCTGTTACATATATAGTTTTGTTACTTATTTTAATACATATTTATTAATGTATACTTTGCACTCTTCCATATACTCACACACTGCGATTGAGTCATTTCTGACTTACAGCGACATTATAGGACAGGGTAGCCTGCCTTTGTGGGTTTCTGAGACTGTCCGTCTTTTTACGAGTAGAAAGCCTAGTCTTTTCCCATGGAAGAACTGGCAGCCCATGGTGAGAGCACCATATACAAGATATTTAGAAATTTCAAAGGAATTTAACAAACATTATGTCAGAAGGTGGATTTTAAAAATGTATTAAATGAGAATATAACAATATATATAAAGTGTGAGTCAGGAAACAAACTTTGAACTAGAGTAATTGAGAGGTAATGAATGAATTAAACAGTGGTCAGTATACCAGGCTAAGTGACAAATCCCAACATTAGAGAGCCTTTGCCTGATGAAAAGTCTTCCGTCAGTTCATTCGGTGAGAGACTTTTAACATGGGAGCACCATGGAGCGGTGACCTCAGCTCTCCGAATGTCCAGATCTTAAGGGAAATCCACCATGGTTCCATAGAAGTAGTGCACTGAGTACTGGGTTCTTTTCTAAGGCCTTGTTTGGTAAAGTCAATGCTGTAACAGAGTTGAGTAGACCTTTCTCATTCCTAAGGCATAATTAATTTTTATGGTAATTAGCCATGCAACCAGTACAGATTTCTGGAATTAAATAAGCTAGATCAGCATTTTTTATATTAGAGCAATTAAAAAATATAACCTTATGATCCAGTAAGAAACCAAACTTCTTGGCTTGAACATAAGGAAGAAAGAATACTGGCAAGAAAAACGACAACAGTGTTTCTCAGCAATCATAAGGTAGAGAACCAGAATTATAAGCTAATTAAGGGAATATTTTCTAATGCTTTAAAAACATAAAATGATCTTGGAACATATGAAAAATTCAGTGAGCTAATTCATAAGAGACAATCCACATGGCTGTCATTTGCCACAAATGTACTGATGGAAGATTGTGTAGCAGCAGTAAGGGGCAAATATTTATTTTAATTTTGACCTAACCAGTAAGTACATGCTAAAATTAATTGAAGACATTTGTAAACAAAAGAAAGCAAAATAAAATCTCCTGGTGGATTCTAACTCAGAGATACCCTACAAGATAGAGTAGAACTGGCCCATAGGATTTCAATAGTGGGATGCTGCAGGGCGAGACAGTTTCGCTGTGTTGTACGTAGGGACATTATGAGTCAGACCAATTCCAGGGCATCTACAACAACATTTACAGAGGCAGGCTGCCACATAGTGTTCCTGCAGACGCTATTGGGAGTGAACCATTGACCTTTAAGTTAGCAGTCAAGCATTTAAACCAATATGCCACTAGAGCACCTCCAAAAATAATAAGGCATTTTAATGTAATGAAGAACTAAACAAAATGTTAATGAACTTGGCTTAACCCCCTATAATTTGCATAACCGGGGTCACAGTGGGTTATGTGTTGGGCTAGAAGCTGCACAGTAAGCAGTTGAAAAGCACCATGTATTCCGTGGGAGAAGTATGAAGTCTGAGGCTCCAGTAAAGCGTGTGTGTTAGACAGGGTTCTCTAGAGAGATAAAACCAAATTGCTGATAATTAAATATATTTATTTATAAAGATAATTAGATATATAACAAGAAATGAAGTGTTAAATCATATACAGATAAATATATAATACAAGATATGAACGGTTAAATTATAAAGCACTACAAATGGCTCAGTGCAACTAACTCCTGTGAGAGAGAGTTGCGAGAGACTAGCAATCCTTCAAGTCTAGTCTGCTTCCAGATCTCCCTCTATTTATAGAGAGAGCGAGGCTATCTCAGCACAGCAGCCAATCACAAGGCAGATCACCAACTGTCAACTAAAGACCAGTCCCAACTGCCAGTCCCCAGCTCCAGAGATGTCTTAAAGGGACCTCAACTTACAGCGATACAGTCCACAGGCTAGGCATCCCACAGGTAGTGTAGCCTATAAATTGAGGCACAGAACAAGCAAGGCACACTGGTCCGATGATCAAAGAGCAAGAGACAAGAAAGGCGAGGCTCACCTAGCCATTATCTCTCCGCCTTTCAGTTAATCCTACTTGTGTTTATCGGCCAGGCTGGCACAATAAACTATCTCAGTGTGACAGGCTCAGAAACTCACAGGGGTAGGCGCATTCTGTCCTGAAAGGAAATCAATTCGAGGGCAGTGAGTTTGAGGGCTGATACCATTGACATGTCCCACAGAGTTCCACACAAACAAAATTATTATAATGAAATATCACTAGAAGACACAAGTTAGCCCAAAATGAAGTGCTTAATAACCGAGTCGACAATGAGCTGTATTCAGGTAAATACCCCAAAATGAATAATGGTAACAGCTTCCAGAAATTGTATTAATGCGAATTCTATAATCCACCTTCAAGTATGTATTTATTTAAGTACATTGTTGATATAAATCATTACATTTATGAAGGGAAATAGGAAATTTCCCTGGAAACATTTTTTTTATCATTTTATTGAGGGCTCTTACAATGCTTATGAAAATCCATACATAAATTGTATCAGGCAGATTTGTACATATGTTGCTATCATTCTTTTTGAGGAAATTACTTTCTATTGAGCCCTTGGTATCAGGTCCTCTTTTGTTCCCTCCCTTTCCCCTCCCCTCATGACCATTGATAGATTATAAATTATTATTTTTTTCATATCTCACACAGACCACTGTCTCCCATCCCCCATGGTTTCTGTTGTTCTTCCCCCTGGAGGGGGGTGTGTGTGGTGTGTGTCAATCATTGTGATCAGTAACCCCTTCTTTCCCTCTCCCCTGCCTTCTCCCTTCCCATCTGGTATCTCTCATCCCATTCCTGCTCCTGGGTTGCGTGTGTCGTGAGCTCTTATCTCTTATCTGCACCTGTGCACATGCTCCGGTCTAGTCCAAAGTGAGAGGCATCACTGGGGTCATGATAGTGGGGGGTGAGGAAGCTTCAAGGAACCAGAGGAATATTGTGTGTTTCATCGATGCTTTACTGCACACTGATTGACTCATCCCTTTCCTGTGACCTCTCTTTGGGCGATGTTCTATTTGTACACAATAGAACAGTAGGTGTCTACTCCAATCCCCCTTGTTCTCAACCACCTGGTTTTGTTTGTCTGATTGTTAAGGGTCTTTTGATGCCTGTTACCTGGCCCCAATGACACCTCATGATCACACAGGCTGGTGGGCTTCTTCCATGTGGGCTTGTTGCTTCTCTGCTGGATGACCGCTTGTTTCACTTCAAGCCTTTAAGATCCCAGACGCTATTATCTTTTAATAGCTGGGTATCATCTGCCTTCTTCACCACATTTGCTTATGCACAATTTTTTCATCAGCGATTGTGTAGAAAGGGTGAGCATCTCAGACTGCCAATTTGTTAGAATGTGTCCTTGAATTGAGGAAGGGTATAAACAGAGGCCCAAAGTCTTTTCACTACTTGAGTGTATTGCCATATAAATATACGTACATAGGCCAATACCTCTACTTTTGTGGATTAATGTATTTACATATGGACACACCTATGCTTATACCACTATCCATAGCTTTGCTTCCTAGATCATTCCTCTGGGAAACAATTTTTTATGCAAAAGGAAAATAATAGCCATCCATACATCAGCCAGATTGGCTAAAATTTACAAAGACAGGAACCCTCAATCTTGGTGAAGAGGCAGAACAGGAGGGATTCTCATATACTGGTGGTGAGACTGCAGATAGAAGAACAACATTGGAAATTGGCTTAGTGGTATTAAAAGGTGGCCATGACACCATAATCTGGATTTCCACTCGTAGGTATACGACCGAGAGAAACTAACAGATGTGCAACAAAGAGCACGTCCTCGAAAGTTCACAGAACAGCACGAGATCATTCAGCCTCTGGGAGCAGATCAAACTGGAAAGTACTCATATACCCATCAACAGGGGAATGGAAAGATGCACTGTGGTATATTCGTCAAATGAGAGTGCATGGCTGAATCTTTTTTTATGTTAGATAAAAAAACAAACACCAAAACGTGTAAGCTGTATGACTTCATACACATACAATTTGAACTTGTCAAACGAATCTATGTTTAAAGATCTGGATAATGGTAACCCTGGTCATTGGAAAGTGGTCTAAGGGGTTTGGCTAATGTGCTGTTTTATTTGTTGCTTCTTCTTCCTCTCTCCACTTCACCCCTTTTTTAATAATTTGGTCAAATGTTTACTGAGCAAATTAGTTCCCGTTTTTATGTCCCTTTTGTCTCCTGGTCCTGGTTTTGGTCACTTCAATGAAGCCATCTGCTCCCGTCGAAGTTTACACGAAAGAACAGAAACACGAAGGAGCAGGTCTAGTCTGTCCTGCAGGGTCACTATGATTTAGAATCTACTCAGTGGCAGTGAGCTGTTTTTGTTTTCTAATCTGACTATTTTGTTCATTTATAAACATACATCTTGTGCAAGATGAATTAAAAAGACTTATAATATGGATTGTTATCAGAACTGTAAGCGTCCCCAATAAAATGATATTAAAAATAAAGAATGAGGTTGACTTTTGAACTCAAATAAAGATTGTCACACACACCCCAAAAAAGTCATAAGAATGAAATATTCCTCAATTTTCTAATGATATTTACTGTAATTTTTCTTCCAAGCTTTCAAAACACCGAATGAGAGGATGTCTTGGTCACTTAACTACTTACCTGTATATTAATGTAAGATATTTACTTCATTTAGATACTGTATGACTATAAGCCCTGGAGCAAACAGATCATTTGGTTTTTATATATTCTTACTATTTTTCTCCTCTAGCATCAATTTCTTTTCAACCAACCCTGCAACATAGGAACTCCAGCACTCTCACTTCTTGCTTCAACAGGATCAGCTCCTTTTACTGCATCTCACCGTATCGTACCCCAGTTTCCATGCTTTGCTGCATGTTTGACAAAGGGAACAACCTGACAACAAGCAAGTCTATGGTCGCCATTGTCCCGACAGCATGTGCCTACTGCATGTCTGTCTCTATATCAAATTTTGGTATTCTTACAATACTTAAAAGTTTTTCATAATGTTGCTGTACACTTAAAAGATAAGTGTAAAATATTAACATAACTTTTATATGCATCAGGAAAGCAAAAGTTTCATGCCTTCCTTTATTGCCATGGTCTGGAATCAAATCTGCACTATTTCCAAGCCATTCCTGTACTAAAATTAAGGCCGATGTAGAGAACTGTGGCAATGACATAGGACAAAACCCACGTGGTCTTTGTTACTGCATTATACAAGTAATAGCTACTTGTCTTTATATAGTGTCAAGGGTACAGTAACATTTGGATTTTTTTATGTTTTATTTTTATTGACTCCCTTTTAACAGTTTGATTGCCATACAGTGCAATGATTTTAATGTATTAAAAGGAGTTGTAAAACCATCATCATGATCCATTTTAGAATATTTTCTTTATTCTGGTACACATGATTATTAACTCTCCACTACCCCACAACTTCCCTGCCAAAACACTAACGGACTATTCATCTAGTTAGTGTTTCTATAGATTTATCTATCCTGGATTTCATAAAGAAATTCACACAAGAAATCCCAACAATGACAACAAAATGAAATACGAAAAAACCTCAATGTAAGAGAAAGCTGAATAGAAACTGAAATTAAAAATGAGTCAAAGGGGAAAACAAGTGGTAATATAGTAAATCTAAACCTAACTATATCTGCAGTAACCCACTTTCCAATACACTCTATCTTAGAGTAAGGCTATTCACAGCCCTGGCCAATGATCTGGGGAGGCTTCTTCCTCCTGGTAATGGAGGCTTAAGCCATGTGGGAACTCGGCCAGTGGGTGTTGGGTTTTCTGTGTCATCCATAGCCTTCTGAAAACTAAGTGCCCAGAATTTAAACTCTAATACAATTAATTCCTCAATCTTGGAGTTTATTATTTACAATTCTTGGATCACAATGGCTGATGTGCTCCTTCCATGTGAACTTAGCTGAAATCTCAGGTGGCTGCTTACTTTACGACAAGCATTTAAGACTGCAGAAACTATTCTTTTTGATTGTTGGACATCATCTGCTTTCTTTGCCACCCTTTGCTACTTCATGAGGACAAAAATTCAGCAGGACCACATCTGAAGAACTAATTGCTTGTTCTTAGATTAGAGTTTATTATTAAATGACGGCTGAAAATCCATATATAAGCATTTAGACACTTTAAATTTTTTTTAAATTGTGGGGGAAAGGGAAGAGGTATTAACAAACCCAGGGACAAGGGAACAACAAGCGATCCAAAT
>NW_022111324.1:28407402-28429671 GCF_000313985.2 Echinops telfairi | reverse complement strand
TGTTGAGGGCAATGAATGTACAAATGTGCTTTACACAATTGATGTGTGTATGGATTGTGATAAGAGTTGTATGAGCCCCTAATAAAATGATTTAAAAAATTTTTTTAAATTAGATTTTCAATTGGTCAATCCTTAAAAGAATGGCTACAGAACTATAAAGAGACTTACTTTTAAATGAAATTTGAAGTCACGTGCAAGTCACAGAATCAGTCTCTTGAGTCACAGTCCTGTGAAAAGCGCGAGTTTGCTGACATAGCGAAAGAGACAACTGGAATCAATTTTTTTCTTGGAAGTTTTATAGACCACAGGATAAAAGACTTGTTATTGTTCCTTCTTTGCTCAAAGTCATGATAGTTGAAAGGGATAATGTATGGCTCTGGAATTGGGAAATAGAATTATCCACTCATCCATTACCTTTGAATCTATCTAGTTGTGTCTGTAAATCTTCATAACAGAGCAGTGGGAGCTACGCCTACATGCTCAGAGTCCTAACTCAGAAGTCTGAGCACAGCACAGTTTACAGTGCCATGTACTGCAATCGGGCTTAGCTGTTTGTTTTTAAGGGAAAAAAATAAAGTGGAAAATTGGTCACCACTTAAAAGTAATAAGGTAGTACTAACATTACTTAATGCAAGATTTGTATTTACCTCTGGAGTTGCATAATTTTGGAAAAAATGATGGGATCCGATTACTAAGTTATTTTATTAGACATAATTTTTAAAGATAGATAGTTGTAAAGTTGTTAAATGTTTTTTTCCAAAACTTATATAATCATAAGTCAGATATGTATGCACTGTCTTATAATTTACATATAAGTAAAGTATGACAATATAGCGGTACAATTGCAAGTTATAACTTTCTTCTTTGGATTAGTTTATTGATATATTTTTCCATCCTTTTCTGTTTATATTCATATTTATGAATTTATTAGTAATATTACTTCATTATTAAACCATAAATAATGTTTACTAATACACTGAATTTTTAATAGCCTTAATAGCTTTTGCTCCTCTAAATCTATAATATATTTCATGTGACAAACAGGACGACTACCAGACAAAATGCAAACAAATGACATGGACAAAAATAGCATTTTCCTCTTGATTATTAGAAAGCACCTCTAATGATAGATTAGGTAATAATAAACGAGAACCATTAATAAATAACTGTAAACTTAAGGTTTTCGGTTTTTCTATTATCTGTAGCCAATTTTACCACGGTATACCTAACAATGTGCAATTTTCCTCTCCAAAGTCAGTGTTTTCAATCTCTTTAAAACAAAAATTCCATTCTTTGAGTCATTTCTTACAGAGTGGCCAATAAACAGCATGATATAAAAATACTTGCTCTGACTGTTGCAACCTGTCCTTTGCATTTGCCTTGTTTGATGCCCTTTCCTGTCCACCAACCATTCACTAAGGACTATATGATTTTTAAAACAAATACTGTTTTTGACAGAATGGCTTGGTAACCTATTTCAGACATTTTAAAGTCAATTTGATTTTATAAAGGAGTATCTAGTTAGGAGTTACCTTTCAACCTAAAACAACGAGGACCTCTGACAGATGACAAGTATACAAGATGTGCGAAGAACATCTAGCTGAGTTAAGTCTCCATCCTAGAGATCTCATGGAATTGAGAAAGCAGAGATGTTAATTCATGAGCGGCAAATAACTGGAATTTGAAGAAATAGATCCTAGAAAGGGAAGTTATGTACCAAAAAAAAAAAAAGAAATCCTGATATTTTCTTAGGAATCCTCTTGAGTATTTGGCTGAATAAAAAATGTATGAGTTAGATCTCATAAGGTTGAAACAGACCACTCTGCACTGAGTAAGTGGGGATATGTAAGTCCTGGAGATTAGTGGGATAACCCAGAGACGCCATAACAGTAACTGCTTGGGTTCTCACGGACCAGAAGGGCCTTATTGCCTTTATGGTGACATGAGTTGAGAACACAGAATGGCTCTACTTCAGATGTGGAACTAAGTTAACATGAGAATAGAAACATTTTAAACCCAGTTTAATAAGAGCTTAAAAAAAGCCTCAAAATCCACAACCCATAATTGCCTGTCATATAAATTCCAGTAATCTTTAATGGAATACGACATCAATCATACAAAATTATCAATGTCTGCAGTAAGCAATTAATTACGCTATGCAAAAACAAACCAAAAAAAACCCAACAAGTAATGTGACCCACAACTAAAAGAAAAAACAGTTGAAAAGGGCAGAAATGGTGGATATAGCAGAAAAGGATGTTAAAATGACTACCATCAATATTCTCAATACGCTTAAGGATATGAAGGAAAACATGCACATAACACAGAGAGACCTGAAAAATATAAAAGAAACAACAGAAAGTTTTAAGAATGAAAACTCCATTCTGTGAAGTGAAAAGAGATGGCAGAGCAGGTAGCATGAACAGCAATTCAGGCCCTGGAAGAGTGAAACTCAATGCGTGAAAGAAATAGCAGTGAATCTGCTCACAGTAAAGCAGAAACAGAAAAATAACTTAAACATATGAACAGAACTCGAGACCTACAGTAAAAAATACTGAGGTTTACTTTACAAGCCACAGCGAAAATATGAACTGGATATATTTCAAAAATACTCAATTCATGCAAAGGGAGGTAGAACGGGTGGGGGGTGGGGAGAAGGGGCAAAAAGCAAAACAAAAAGAATGTACAGAACAAAAATAAAACAAAAAGCAAGATAATCTATTTAAGGCCAATCATACTAATTATTGCATTACACAAATATGGTCTGCATACTCCAATTTTTAAAAGGAGAATATCAGCAAAAATACAGAAAGCAAAATCAATCATATAATCTACAAGAAACATATGGCCATAGTGGAATTACAATAGATATGCATAATATAACATATTTGGAACATCTCCATATACTTGATAATTAAACAACACATTCCCAAATGATCTCTGGATCAAAGAAGAAAGTACAAAATAAGTTATAAAGCATTTTAAACTGGCTGAAAATTAAAACATCAGGGGACATAATTCATAGGATACAGCTAAAATGCATGTTCCCGATATAAAAATATAAAAAATAAATCTCAGACAGAACCATGATCTAAGCTGCCCCGTCAGAAATTTGAAAAGAAAATAATAATTACTATTTTAAGCATGCTTCTATTCTACTCACTTACACAGGAAAATCATTTCTTCTAGATTTTTGGTTTTTACATACATGAATTGTAAGTAATTTCACTTAGAGTGGCAATTAACATCCTAAAGGAAAGAGGCTCTGGTAGCACAGTAGTGAAGCATTCACATGCTAACCCAAAACTCAGAAGTTCTAACCCACTAGTCTCTGTGGGAAAAAGACATTGCGACCTGTTGCGTTAAAGATTGATAGGATTAGAAACACCACACGGCTGTTCTACTCTCTCCTACAGGGCTGCTATGAGTCAGAACTGATGCACTGGCAGTCTCAATACTTTGTTTTGATATTTATATCCACAACTTCCATACTGGTGCATAACAACCGTAAACGACAGAGTAGAACTAACCCTGTGGATTTCCGAGATGGTAACTCTTTTTCCAGCCAAGCAGCTGGGGGTTTAGAACTGGTAGCCTTGTGGTTAGTAGCCCAACGCATAAGCCATTACATCACCAGGGCTCATAAGCTTTTTTTTTCAAACAAAAATAGAAAGCACTTATCAAGTCAAATCTGTTCAGAAATTAACAGAGTGTAACTGTACAGTAGACTCAAGAGTGAAATTCACCATCAGAGCCCCCAAGATGTGTCTCGAACAACCTCCTCAACCATAATTTAAACCATTAACCTACATATCAATAAACAATTGAAATGCAGTGCATTAATTTATCAGCTGTTGGCACAGCAACAATTGACACAATAAATGATCTTTCTCAGAATGGGAATAAAATGCAGAGTAGAACCCAAATTCTTAAAAAGTGGCTGGACAGCAGGGGGACAGTACCACCCAAACCAATCCTTGAACACTGAATCTCGAAATACTACAGAGAAGCCGAGTGCCACCCCAAATCAAAGGCATTACACATTAGATCGGTGCTTTACTAAAAATCAACTCCACATGAATCTGAAAGTGTTAATGTGTAATCCACAGGAAAGATAAGAAGATAAGAAACAACCCGAATGCAATGACTGATAAAGCTGACATAATGTTAAAAAGTCATCACTACTGTCATAGATCAGCTGCTCTGGAAACTGGTAAAGGGAAATCTACTTTGCTGTGTTAACTTGCTCCTCAAACACAATATACTATTTTCTTTAAAAATACTTGTTATTATTTTAGGTAGGACATAATCACTGGAATGTCCCATTAGTTTGTCCAATGAACGAGGCTCAGAGGAAGGCTCCATGTAGGAGCACACCCTTGGATCAGTTGGTGGGTTTGAACCTGCTCCATTCCACAGCTGCATAAATCAATATATATTTGGAAAATCTACTGCGCTCAATGTATCCAGCCAAGTAAGTGCACATGCCCGCTAAAACAGCACGTAAATGCTAACTTCTAAATCAAAAATAAGTTTAAACTTCTGAGAAAAAGTTATCGAGTCTCACAAACCTTCAAATGTGCACTGAATGGTTTGTCATTAGGGCCCCAGTCTTTCTTGTTCAAAATTTTACATCTGTTTAAGTTAGACTTTTCGAAACACGTTCTCTTATGAAATCATGAACTTCTACTTCCAGGCTCCATCTAAAAGAGGAAGTATAGAAGTGAGTGAAATGAGAAAATACTAAATTACTTATCTAAATATTTTTGAAGCTGCAAAAATACTCCAGACAAGTTTTGGGCAAAGCTACAAATTGGTTTTTATTTTATGAAAACCAGCCATTTTCAATGAGTTTACTTTGGAAATCTCACTTGAAAAGGAGCTTTGCTTTGTTTAGTGTTGCAGGCTAAATTCATGCATGACATTGTCTAAATCCATGTATTCAGCACTATGTCTTATTCCACATTTCTACTAAAAGATGAGGATCTTTCAGGGAGAGAATTAGCGAGGAAGGTCACCAGAATCAGAATACAGACCTGGTGACACATCAGCTACCACAAAATATTTGGAATTCTAAGCAAATTGTTTTGTTTCCAGAAGAAGAAAAGAAAGTGAATTAAATTGCTTAGCAAATCAAACAGTCCTCTTGTCTGCTCTTTATCTGTTGGTGATGTTTTTAACTTAACTAAACTCTGTAAGACAATGGTAGTTACAAAACAAAACTGTGATGCACATTCCTAGTGGGGTTTCTCCACTCCACCATAATGTCAGTGTTAACATCACCACAAAATAACACTTCTTTAGTATAGGTGAATCATCTCACATAAAATAACGCTGTTCAATGGATTTCTAGTAAACCCAAAACTCACTGCTGTTCAGTCAAGTCCCACTCATAGAGACTCTATGGGGCAGAGTAAACTGCTGCATATGGTTTTCTGAGAGTGTAAATCTTGACAGGAGTAGAGAGCCTCACCTTTCTCCCTTGGATCAGTTGGTGGGTTTGAACCTGCTAACCTGGCTATGACCAGCCCAACATCTAAACCACTGTGCTACCAAGTGAGGCAAAGCAATCTACCTGGGAAAGCCAGGGTGGAAATGCAATGGAAAGGTTTTCTAGCAACTAATGTGATGGGAACAACCAGGAAGCATGGTGCCATGGATGATTCAGGTTGGAGCCTGGATGGCTGCTAGAAAGGAGACCTCAAGAGCAATGGGGATCATTGAGAAAATCCGGATTCTTGAGGCCTTTGAGGTGTGAGCAGCACAGTCAGGAGGAGGTGGCCACGAGGTAGCTTGACTGCAGGGTAGGCAAGACTCGGAGAGCGGTCAAGGCTGGAGATACAAAGATGTGACATTGAGAGAGATGCCATCTGCACAGAGATAAGCTCAAAGCAGTGAGATTCACTCAATCTGACAACATATTCACTTAGGAACTCTTAACTGAGCATATGTTATGTGTCAAACACTGGTTTGGACATAGGTTCCCTGGTGGTATAGTGGGATACTCCTTGAGCTGCTCACCACAAAATAATAGTGCTCCACGGGGTCAGCATTTCAAAACCACCAGCTGCTCCTCGGGAGAAAATTCTTTCTACTCCCGTAAAGATTGGCAGCAATTTTGGTTAAGTGGAGCATAAGCATTAGGTATACAAGATATAAGGTCAGGTAGACATAAATGCTATAAAAATAAAGCAGGATAATGAAAACCAGAATATGGATGAGAGATTTTATTTTAAATAATGTTATCTGAAAAAAATAGATATTTGAGGCCTACATGAAATTAGAAGTGAGTTACATTGGGGAGGAGGAAAACGGAAGTATAATATCAAAACAAAGAAGATGTGTAAAAGTTGGGAAATGGCCGTATTTAGCATAAGAGAGGGAAAAGATACCTGAAAGAGAGGCAATGAAGAGACAGTGTTTCTTAAATATCATGTCATGGATGCTTACAGCAAGAAACCGCCAGGAAAGTAGGAATGGTTAAAGGGGCTATATTTTGCACGAGAATAAAGATTAAGGAATAGTCACTGAAATGCATTAAAATAACTTCAAATTGGATGGCGATTACAGAAAAAAAACAGATGTGCGGAAGTAATTACCACCAAATAAGTCTTGTCGAAGAGGACCGTACTGAAGAAGAAACAAAATTGAAGGTAAATTTCGGCTCTGATTTTACTTTTGGATGGAGGAGGCTTATCTCTTTCCTCTTCAATTCCAAATTCTGGCATCTTGAAAGACCAGACTCATGTATGATTGATTCATGTTTGTTTCCCCATAACTCACAGCATAAACTTTGCATACAATTATGCTTTATGAGGGACTGGTTTTAAATTGCCCTTTCTATTAGGCATGTCTTCATTTTAAAAACATTAATAGTAACAAGTACATATTTAGTTATTTTAGAAATTAAGAAAATCACTATAATATCACCCAGTGATTGTCATTATCATATATTTCGTATAACTTTACATTTTTTTCTAGAAATATGCACTGCTGCCATTGGGTGCCATCTCGGCAATGGTTCTAAGCCATGGGGACCCCATCTGACAGAGAAGAACTACCTTTTGGGGGTTTCATAGCCGCAATATTTCTGGAAATTGATCACTGGGTCTTTATATGAAAATAACTAGAGACTGCAACATGATCAACTGAATAATTTCCATAAGCATTGCTTAAATAAATAATAGTTTGTTCTATTAATATATTTAAATTTTATTCATCATCATATTGAATATTAAATTAAATTACTGAAATGAATGACGGGCAAATTTTACAAATGGTTTTACTAATTCACAAATACTTTCTTCCTATTCAAAGAAGATATTGATGTTCACATTTTAAATGGCTTAAACATACTATGTCTTTTTCTAAATCTATAGTAAATAAGGAGTTGACAAAATAACCCAAGAATTGCCATTTTAAGAAAAATATTTTGCCTCTAACTACTTAAAACTATAATTAAGAGTTTTGAAAGACACGCCCCCCCCACACACACACACGCTTTATCTTTTTTAAGTCACACAAAAACCATTTAAATTGTGTGGTATATGACCTCAATATACATTATTCTTTTGGAGTTCTTAACAAGAATGAGAAAAAACATCTGAACTTTTTGTCACAAAGCCAAATCATGACCAAAATGTCACACGAGCAATCTCCTAAGTAATTCATAAAATTTCTCAAAACATTTTGCTTTATAGCCATATTACAGTTGGTTCATTCAGCAAAGGCATTGGGGAATCTGAAAAATATATGGACTATGAACTCTATTTCCACTTATTTATCTTGGGTCTAAAGAAAATTTCTCAAAGAAATTGTCTCATTTTGACTCTTAACTCATCTACTTTTTGCTATTGGAAAAGAAGCAGCAACCATTTAATTGTTCCTGGTGACAAGTTTTATTTATGTACAACCAAGCGTATTTAAGTATGAATATTGAATGCCTGACTCTCCATTGAACTGCTTAACACTTCATTGGCTAACACTAATGTGGCCGGAAATTGCCCGTTGGTTCATATTTTACAAATGTACTTTCTACTTAAAATAAGATCTTAAATTGACTCCCCCCCTACTATTTATAAGACACACCTTAAGCAGCTTTAAAAATAATCAAAAGCTTTAAACTACTTTTTATTGATATAATTCGCTATGCCAATAGTAGCAACCAAGTATTTTCCTGCTAACTTAAAAATATTTATCACCTACATCTAGTGGAGGGGCATCGAAAAAGAGGAAAAGGAATGACTGACACCGTGGCTCCCACAGTGGGCTCAAACATGAGAACAACTGTGCGGATGCAGCGATGGTTCACTGCGGTGCACGGGGCGGCGTGCGCAGATCCGACTTGACGCCACAGACAACAGTAGCCATCCTTCGTGTGAAGGTGGTAACTCTTTCAGAGGAGGAATACCTATGCAATGAAGTTCCTGCTTAGGCAGTTAGAGAGAAGGAAATTCTATATCTAGAGGTTAACAATGGGCAGTTAATTTGTGTCAGATTACTGTTGTTCTTATGATTTGGGGGGAGAACTAGAAATTATTCTAGAGGATCAAAATCTTTAAAAATTTTATTTTATTGATTGACCTTCTCCTTCACCCTAGTTTCTGTTTCTATGTGTCTACTCTCTAGTAGATGTACCCTCCCTACCTTCCATTTCTGGTAACCATCACAAATGCTTCCATAAATATGGAAACCTTTTTGACTCTTTATAATAGTGATCTCATATAATATATATCCTTCTGTAACTGGCTCATTCCACTCAGCGTAATGTCCTCTGGGTTTACCCATGTTATGAAGTGTTTAGCAGTTTCATATTATCCTTTGAACTAGATTATTAAATTATTGCTCCTAAAGGTAATCTGACCAGTGTGTTTCCCCCTGGACTACATAAATGTGAGGGGAGTATGCACCAGACACTCTGAAGGAAAGATACCACAGCTAGACCCTTTGGGGGCAGAGATTGTCCTTGGGCTGATGGGTACACAAGCCTCGTGATGGGATGGACCAATTGACTAAGGGTTCAGAAACTTTTTGAAAAATAAGAGAATGAAGCACCAAAATTCTTAACCAGGATTTTCACTGACAGAGGCAAACTCATTAAAGACTTAAAAGGGAATCTGGGCTTGTAACGTGGGTTCAGCACGAGTCTTGGAGTTACTGAAGTGGGCTGGCTCCATTACAGGGGACAGTCTGGCCACTTGGTCCTCTGACCTCAGCTGTCCTGGCACCCTACAGCAGTCCAGAAGCAAATGTGCAAAGGGTCTGCTGAAGCTTTCTTGTTCCCTCTTTCTGCCTGTCTTTGAAGTGTGAGTAACTCCCTTTGTAATTCTACCAAGTCTTAGGATGTCTGGACAATGAAATGAAATGAAGGGTTCTCAAGAGAGAAATGCTGAACTTGACAATATTAAGTTTAGCTTACTAACACAAAATGGTAAGCTTGATAAGTTTAGCAGCGAAAAAATTCTGGTAATATTTTAAGCTGATGAAGAACATCCTATGTTTACATATAGAAATTGATATTCTATTGTTAAAAATGAGAATTTTCAAAATACTTTGGACACATGACCTCACATATTTTTGCAAAGAACAGAACAATAACAACCAAAAAGTTCTACAATATATATCTTTGTACTCTTGGATCAGATGACTTAAATGCAATTTCTTTCTTAATAACTTTTATGACTCTTCATAAAATACAGAGTACAACTTTTGGGGGAAAACATCAAATGTGCTACCTATAAAATATGTGAATTCTCATATTTTTTCTGAATCCTAATAGAATTACATACAATCATATATATGTACATGTGTGTACTTTAAACATGTTTGGAAAAGAATCTTTAAGATTATATAAATAACATATGAGATATGCAGATTGATGAGGATGTGTGAAAATGACTCCATAGAACTCTGTTTGTCTCAGCACTTCAGGTCTTCTTCTTGTTGCCCGGTGTCCCTTTGGGCCAGAGTCACAGTGGTAACTGTGAGTACACTAACTTAGGACTCACGACGACATGGCTCTGCTAAGGCCTGAGGCTAACATTTCATTTTGAATCAAAAGTAACCTCTGATTTAGGAATGTCACTTGCCATTCCTGTAACTCTCCGGAGAAAATTACTTGGCAATGTCAGAGAACAACATGGTTTTGCTTGTTGTTTGGGAAACCAGGACCAAAATAAATCTCAGAATAGATGCTTACTCAATATCAAGTGTGGTTATCCATGCCCTACCAGTAGTCTTGGAAAGAAAGATTGTTTCAATGCCCAATCTACGGATTATATTGTAACTTAAAAATAATTAGAAGTGTGTATCATATGTACTCCCATCCAGTGTTGTAGCCATTAACTAACTGAACAGACCACTGAATTTTGGCTGCTATTCCTTGTATTTTCTTGTAAAATCTTTCGGAACTGACTCCGTGAATGTGCTGGACCTAGTGACTCCCAATTTGCAAGTCGCCTTGCCTCTTAATAAAAGTACTTTGTTTTTTATTTCAATCAGCCGCTCTTGTTTTGCTGGATGATACCCACATAGCATAACCAGGCAAAAGAACATGGGCTATGAATCAGCAGGTAACTGGCTGGTTTCATTTTAAATCCTGAGCATTTGAGACGTTTTTCTCTCAAGCAAAATCTTTGATTTTCACCACAACATTAGTCAAACTAAAGACCATGCTCTTCCCAGGGGTGGAATGGCTCATCTGCCTTAAATCACGGTAGAGTTTGAATACTTTTTCAAAGACTTTGAGGTGGCCACAGCTTTTTGTTAAGACACTCGCAAAGTCAAAGTTGGCTGCACCAGCAATGCAATAATTTAGTTAGTTCTAACATCGTATAGTTTCACTCAGGATTTTCATTCAGCGTTTAGTCAAATCATAGGCAGCTAAGCAAACCTGTTCACATATTTTTCTCTTCGTTTTGATCCTAATAAATGTGTGTAGCCTATTGGGCAACATTTCTTTCTCTTGTATCTTTTTAAGAACGATCCTTCCGGCATTTATAAAAATTCTTTTCTCTCCCCACCCCCACCCCCACCCCATCCCCTTAAAGATATCTCTTTTCTTTGACATTTTAGAAAGGTGACTTTGTGGAGAGGAATCTATTTCGTTTTCTGGATGTTACACACATGTAATGTTGGAGTCCACTCTCCGGTTAGGAAGAATTGTGAAACAACACGAGCATATTGAAAAGGACTCCAGAAGAAATGAGCTCTGCTGTGGGGCAATGAATCCCGGTGCAGCTCACAAAATGCACTACTGCAGTAGCGTGCGAGTGCTTTGTGGGCGTGCTCATTCACAGGGCTGTCCTTGGAGCGACTCTCCATCCCACTGGATGGTCACTGTTTCATCAGCAGGAGAGTGGGGAGCTTGAATTTAAGTGTGCTTTGTTTAAATAGGAGTGTATTGAGAACAGTCCTCTTTTGTTCCCCCCATTTGGAAGGAATATCACCTACTGCATACACTGAAAAGCACTGAAAAGCTGTTCAGAAGCTTCTAGACAAGAGATAACTTTAAGACTGTAAATTTTGTGTGCAATTTGTGTATTATCTAAACAAATGGAAATATAATGTACACATGGCTTCATTTAACCCTATTTTTAGTGACCTATAAAGTACTGCCACATGACTTGGAGTGAACAGGAACTACGAAGTTCGAACACCAGCATTCACAGTATGCACTCTACCTTAGGACAACAGAAAAATCAAGGCATTCCATTGGAACAAAGTCTCTCTCTCTTTCTCTCTCTCTCTCTTTCCCTCCTTCCCTCCCTCCCCTGTGTTTTTGGATGTGTAGATATCCACATTACTTTAAAATATGAGCTTCGAGCTCTCCACTTGATTCAACATTTAATTGGATGGATTCAAAAAAGGAATAAGTGGAAAGATTTACACGCTGTTTTTACACCTTTCCTGCAGTTTTCTAGAATGTTATCTGATTCATTTTCAGATTCCAGAAGAAACACCCGTTTCTACTTATTTTCAAGGTCAGCAAGAAGGTTATGTTTTTCAAATAATGTTTGGAGTGAAACCAGAGACCGAGAGAATGAACATGGCAGAGACCTGGGTTCTGAGACTCACCTTTCAGGGACTCATGTTTCACAGCCCCTCCCATGAACCCAAGTGGGAAAATCTCTTGGTCTGACTGCTATTCACATGGGATCTTTAGCCAAAATGGCAGGAAAGGACTATGCCAAATTCATACTCTAGCAAAGCCTACAGTTTTTCCATGGTTCAGTACTGACATCAATGAAAATTGAGCCTGTGCACCCGAAAACCCTGAGAATTTGGATAAAAAAATGTTTGCTATGTTCTTCTTGCAGGTAACTTGCCTCTAGATACACTATGTGTAGATGTTGCATCAAAGATGAAATCTAAGAAAAAGGAAACTGTTTCAGGAAAATAAGAGTCCATGGTAAAGGAAAAGGGAGTCAGAGGCACACTGTCTCTTGAAATTATGGTTTCAAAGCAATAAGTGATTTGGGGTATCTTTTTATCCCAGTTTTGTTTGTATTAGTTTTCAGTAAACTAAATATGAGACAGGAAAAAAACAGATGCATTCCTTATTTTATTTAATTCTCCTATAAGGTAATCAATATGCCAATTTTCACACGAAGAACCTGAATCTGAGTTGTTCAGTGGCAATCTAAGACTAGCCATACTAAAGGCACAGAGGTGATTCAAACCTACTCTCTCTGATTTTAAAGCCCAAGCATTTCCCATTATAACATAGTAAATTAGTATATTTCATCACAGAAATGCACCAAATTAAAACAATTATCTATTTGGTTTAGGGAGAAAAATGTACAAAAGGTTGCTGGAATAATTGAACCAGTACATATCATTAAGGAAAAACAATGCTGTTTGCAGGTGTCACTAAGTCAATTCCAACTCAGCAACCCTCCGTACAACAGAGCACAACACCGCCCAGCTGTGTCACCCTCACACTTGTTCTCACGTTTGAGCCCACTGGTTCAGCTCCTGTGTCAATCCATCTGACTGAGGGCCTTCCTCTTTTTCACCGTCCCGCTCCTTTGCCAAGCATGGTGCCCTTTGCCAAGGAAAGCATTTCTTCATGTGTTTTAAACATGACAATTTTTTTAGGCAGATACTGACAGTTACCCCATGTAAGACAAGGAAACTAAAACACAGAAGCTATGTAACCTGTCTGGAATGGAAATGGACTATGGACCCGGAGCCCTGATTCAATCACTATGTTGTATTTCGTGTACTGACTATGCTCGCTTTGCCTCTCCAAATCCATTTTACGGCCTTCTCCAACTAGTTCTGGGGTGGTAATCTTTGTAGAACCCCTCAAGATGGAGCTCCCTGGACCCGTAGCTGCCCACTAGACTTGTGGAACTAGAAGGCATCGGTAGTAAAGGTCAAAGGGTGAACAAAAAGGAGTCGGGTAATTATCCATCCTTGCAAAACCAATTTGCCATCTGAAGCCCACAATTCTTGGTGGGTAGGCTTTAACCTGGGTCTCATGAGTGCTGGAACAAGCTGTCTCTCCTTCCCCTTTAGAACTAGGGGGAATACAAGTGAATCCATTGTAGCTGGTCCCCTGGTACTTCACCATCACTCATTGGCTACCTTTAGCCCTGTCTATGTCTTTTTAAATGGCTCCTTATTAGATCTCTTTTGCCTCTGTTGAGTAAGCTGTCTGTTTCTATTGGGCTGTAACACTACTTTTAATCAGAGTATAGAATTTGTAATCAAACCATCATTTTCCCCTTGATGGTGCAGGAAAAGTGAGGGTAGGCTCCTCAAAGCATTGTGGTTTTAGCAGTTGTTGGGATGGTTTTGCTGAGAAGGCAGGAGGGCTTGCCCCTAAGATTCCCAATATAATGGATGTTTACAACAGATATATCTGTTGTAAACATTATATTGGGAGAAAATGAGAGCCTTTCAGTGCCTTCCCAGACCTGAAAAGGTAGACAACTGTGCAGCTGATAACAGACGTCCAGTGTATTACTAAGGAATAAAAAGGACAATGAGAACTAGAGCTTGCTGTTTCAGTATGGAGAGAGAGAGGGAAAAAACATAGTAAAAAACCAAATAGGTAAAAAATGTTAAAGGCTTCAATTGCATTAAGAATGTACGTGCTTGTTTAACCTTATGATCAATAATCTATGTTCCTCTGAAGCACAAAGAAGCTAAGTAAATGCATTTGCACAATGTTATGAAGTTACTAAGAGATGTGCTGAAATCCAAACCCAGGCAGTCTGGCATTAAATGCCTGCTGTCCACTTTAACCAGACAGAGCCCTAAGGAATGGAAACTGTGCTTTGATCTTCAATGAAATCCAGTGATCTGCCTCAAGTGAAGCATCTGGTGGTATCTGGGGCTGATTGTGGGCTCAGCTCTTGGGTTGACCTCCAACAGCTATTATCACTCTGCATTCAAAGGCATCCCATCTCCGCTTCCAGTCTTCCTGAAGAATGGAACAGTACCTTACTGGCCTTTGTTTCCCCGGTGCCTCAAATGAGGAACATTGCGCTTCCCAAGATTTGTTAAACGAGTGAAGATGAAACATCTGAGGAGTCACCTGATTGTTAGAACAGCATCCTCTGCTGAAAACAAAAGTGGAAACCCCAGGGAAGAGCATACACTGTAGTGTGTGTTCAGGGTGTATCGTCGGGAGACAGACAGCACACGTCACCTAAGTTCAAACCCTTAATGCAGTGGTTCTCAGCCTTCCTAATGGCGCCTGCCACCCTTTGTTCTGGTGACACCCCCACAACCATAACATTATTTTCGTTAGTACTTCCTAACTGTCATTTTGCTACTGTTATGTAGCATCATGTAAATATCTGATATGCAGGATGTATTTTCATTGTTACAAATTGAACATCGTTAAAGCAGAGTGAGTCCTCACAAAATAATATGTCATTTTATACTGTGAAATATTTATTTCTAATGACAAATCAATGAATTTTGTCTTGAGGCATGGTGTAGCATGGGTAACAGTCTTCACGCTGGGTACTCATATGTGGGCGAATCTGCATGTGGGCGGATCTGCCTGGAGATGGATAGAGGAGCGGTGTCTCCGTTCCTAAGACCATCGGAAATATGTGTTCTCTGATGATCTTAGTCGACCCTGCTGAAAGGGTCATCCGACCCCCAAAGGGAGTCGCGACCCACAGCTTGAGAATCGCTGCCCTAAGGGCACCTTAACCTTGAGCAAAATCCTTTACCTGCCTATGATCTCTTTGCCTCATTTGTACAATGGTGACAATGATCTGATGTCCTCCTCAGAGGGCTGTGGTTAGCATTAAATGAAATAACTCTTGCTGAATGCCCGGCACACAATAAGCACTCAATCATGGTACGTTTCAGCAGAAGTTCCTTAATCACAGGGAAATTGTCAAGGGAAAGAAAGAGGTGTGAGAGCCAATCACACCTAACAAAGAACAAGGTTCTGAAAGAGAATGCTTGCGCCAAAGAGAGGAACATAGATACACACCCTAGCAGAAACCCCCTGGCAGACATGTAATGAGGGCTCACCAGTAACTCAGGAATTACAAAATCCTAAGGAAATACAAGAGGATATCACGTGCATTAGAATGAGGAAAGAAGTGGGTCAGGGATGTATCCATTCGCTGTATTATTCAATCGGTAGGCGGAGCAAATAACTTAAGAAGCTGGTCTAGATGACAAAGAAGACGGTTTCAGGACTGGGAGGCTCATTGACCACCTAACATATGCCACAGCCTTCCTTGAAGAAGTTTATAGCTAAACGTAAAGAACCTCTTAACTGGACCACTAAACAACATTATGATAAGTAAAAACTGAAGTTGTCAAAGATTTCATTTTGCTCTGATCCACCAGCAATGCTCCTGGAAGCCCCATTCGAGAAAGCCAGCAAGGCAGAGCAGCGAGCAGGTTTGCTGCCACAGGTATCTATAGGGTGTTGAAGAGCAAGAAGGTCACTTTGAAGACTAAGATGCTCCTGATTCAAGTCAAGGCATTTTCAACCACTTCACATGTACGTGAAAGCTGAACACTAAATCAAAAAGACTGGAAAATAATGAATGTAATTGAGTTATGGTGTTCTCAAAAAATATCGAAAGTACCGTGGACTGCCAGAAGAACCAAGAAACTGTCTTGAAGGAAGTACATTCAGAATGTTCCTTAAAACAAGGATGGTGAGGGTGCATCTCGTGTACTTTGAAGCTGTTATCAGAAGAAACCAGTCGCTGGCAAAGGCTGTCATGCTTGGTAGAGGGTCAGCAAAAAAGATTAAAAAACAACCTCGACAAGCTTGACCCGGTGGCTGAGACGACGGTACACACCTCACCAGGATCGTAAGAATGACACAGTGACCAGCAGTGTTTCATGCCGTTGTGCCTGGGGTCTCCGTAAGTTCAAGCTGACCGGACAGTGCCTAACAATAACAACAAATCAACGAACTCCATGCCACAGTAAGGCAGTTGCCAAGATACACTGGAGGGCTTTAAAATAGCACCCCTGACCTCTCTCCAAAGCATAAATGTTTGACAAGTATTCATTTAAATAATAAAATATTAATTTTGACAAATAAAGACTAGAACAAACCATGGTTCTTTAATATCCAGGGACATGGCCTGGGCTTTTGTTACCTATTTCCTATTTTTGTTTCTGAGCATGGGGTTGAAGTCGGATAGAGACTCTTAGAATAAATTTTATACTTTGTCGCTAATTAACAGTGGACCCTTTTATGTTAGTTTTTTGACACAGGGATATAAAATCCAGGAGTAATTTTGAGATTAAAATTTTGGACTTTCTTCTAATCCAAAAGAAGAATTAATTAGATCCACTGGCAATCTCTCAGCTTACATAAAAATGAAAAAAGAATACTGCAATGTCTTAGTTCCTTTTCCATCTTCAAAGGTGAATTTTTTTAAGTATGCCTTTGAGATGGATGTGTTTTAACTTGTGTTTCCAAAATGTAATGCCACACAATGATTTATAGCCCACTGATGCTCAGCCAAATAATTTCTTCATCTTAGTTTCCCTTTTATGTTAAATAAAGATGAAAGATACCTAGATTATCTATTTAGTCATTGTTTAAAAGAGGAGAGGGAATGAAAGACAGTTTAAGAGAGAGTTTACATGAAATACATCCCCATTTGATTCGGAAACTGAAGAACTAGGTTAAGAGGCAAAAGGGTAACACTGCGGTTTTCTTTAGAAACAATGGATGGAAATTTGTTATTCAATAAATGAAAGACTTCAGTATGTGTGTGCTTTCATACATTTCTAGTGTGGGGTAAACGCTGACATTTTTAAAGCATCTTTTCCCCCCCAGAGTTAATGCTTATATAACGGTGAGTTTGGAACAATAAGAAAACAGACTTTTCTGAATTAAATACTCAAACGTTGCCAATGTAATTTAAACCCTGTCATGATGCTTCCTGTTAACGAAGTATGTTCACCTTTTTGCTTTCTTTTCACCTCTGTGGTTTTCTTTAAACAAAAGACAGTCTTTCACAATACATTTTCACTAATCCCTTTGCAATATTTTTCTCAAATACAGAAGGAAAGAAAACATTCCTTCTAGCCTTTCCCTCGAGTCTTCCACTCAAATTTCTTTCCCAGCCATAATTACCCATCTGGTTTCTAACAAACACGGTAATAGAATTTCCCCACTTCAAAAGCAGAATAAAAACACAACCACAAGGAATTGTGTTGACTAACACAACAGCATCAAGGATCTAAATAAAAGAGTCCTCTTTGTGCACTATAAATGAATTTCATTTCATCTTGTTTCAATCACGTTTGATGAATCTTTGGGATGGCAATTAATTTCATTGCTTCTGAAAATGGAATCATTAAATCTAGAGAGGCAGCATTTTCTCTATTGGAAAATCTGCCTATTGATTGCAAAGAGGATGACAAGGGCAGGTTCCCCCAGGCTTCTCTGGACATACAAAGGTCTCCACTGAGCAGTCATCCAGACAACTGACCAAATATTATATCACAACTAAGTTTTAAAAGGCAATTATAAGACAGTGCCGCTGTTGTTCCCTGTCATCAAATTAGGTCCAATTCATGACAACGCACGTTTAGCAGATTGAAACATTATCCAATTCTATGCTATTTTCGTGATTGTTTTAAAGTCTGGGTCCATAGTAATAGTGCACATTTATTGTAGTTAACATTTACACGCATTAACTCATTACATCTTAAAACAAATCTCTGAAATAGGCACAGTGATTCCATTATCCACAATCTACAAAGCAGAAATCTGGGGGTTTACAAACTCCATGTTGAATAAATTAAAAAGTACGACACAATTTTATTATTTGAAATACATTTACCTTAGGTAATTGAACACTTAGTTCTAACTGGCTTGAGCAATAAGGTCATTTGATTAACTTTGAACATTTTCACAATAAGGTACACCTTGAGTACTGATTCAATCTAAAAGCTCAGGATTTTTTTTTTTGGGGGGGGGTTTCTTTACTACATAGTTTTGCTCTTAAGACTTGTAGAAAGATGCCTGCATCAAATCTGGAACAACAGGGAAGCAATTTGTCCAAGACAGCCTTAGCTAAAACTCCCTTGAATCTCAGTGGCCCAAAGTAAATGAGATATCCTTTCCTGAACCAATTGGTTAGGGGTATCAACCTGCTACAATTGAAACTATGTAATCAAGGCTTCCCCTGCTGGCGTCAAACTCCATGTCGCACAGACTACAAATGGAATGAGAGTAGAGTTCTTTGAGTGGAAGAGGACTGGGGCTGACATGCAGTGCCCAAGACTAGAGAACTCCTTGGATCCACTTGCCCCTGGAGTCCAACTTCTCACCAACGGAGTTACGTAGCAGTTCTCTGCTCCTCTCATCATTGTGTTGGTCTGGGTCCACAGTAGTAGTCCACGATAATTGTAGTTGACATTTCCTGAGCACTTACCCTGTGGCAGAGCTTATGTGGATCACTTTACACACATTACTTCCTTAAATCTTATAAGCAGGCTCTGAAACAGGCACAGTAATTGTATTATCCACATTCTACAAAGCAGAAAATTGGGGCTGACAAACTCCATGTTGAATAAATAAATTAACAAACAAGTACAACAGAATTTTTCATTATTCGGAATACATTGATTTTAGGTCATTGAGTACTCAATTCTAACCGGCTTAAGCAAAAATCATTTGCTTAACTCTGCAGATAGTCCCAATAAGGGGGGACACACTCTGCCCTCTATGCCCTCTATGCATACATTTCTTCAATGCCATGTTTTACTTACTATATTAAATAAGAAGCCTTTTCAGGTAACCTAAGGACTATAGTTGATGATTTGAGGTTACTTCCTTTAATAGCACAAATGGTCTTTCAGCAACATTTATTTGTAAATAAAATTTAGGATTGCCAAAAATGTATGCTAGAAAAAAATTCTAGTTATCATTATGAAAATTGCTGAGTTAAAGATTAGATGAAATTACATAGTATAAACCCAATGTGTGCAAAAGAAAACTTTCCCTGAAAGCCTCCAAAGAGTGAGCCATTCATTCTCTGAGCTAGTGCTGTGATTTGGTATGTCACTATTATTACACTTGTGAGGGGCTTCAGAACGTTTTTGGAACAGTACCATTACCTTTTAATTCCATTTCTCCATGAAAATCTGAAACTCCCTTGTCTCATTATTATTATCCTATTATAACAGTTATCATACAGTAAGACCTGTGGAAACTGGACCCCATGTGGGGTTAGAACACGTCATGGACAGCAAGTCACTTTCACTGAAATGAGCAAAGGAACCCTGGAAGCAAATGGTTTCAGCACTTAATTGCTAACGAAAAAGGTTCCAACCCAACCACCAGTCTGGAAGGCTTTCAGGGAAAGTTTCAATAGTCATATTCTCCACACCACAGACCAACTAAGCAGGAAAACAAACAGACCCCCAAAAGAAACTTGAATTAAGATTGCATGCTTGGAGAAGAGTAAAGTAATGTTGGCAGTGCAAACGATTAAGGGACTTGTGATGGTTTTTGTAGGTTTCACTTTAGCTAGAATATGGAACCAGTAGTTTGATCAAACACCAGTTAGGGACTGTTAGGCACGATAAAATCAGTTGGTCTTAAACAAAGCAGACTACCTAAAATAATTTATCCAATTCAGAATTAAAGGAGGGCTTCCCAAGGGAGTATTCTGCCCCCAAATGGTAAACAAACATCTTGCTAAAATTCCTACAATCTTTCTACCACCTGGTCTAATGATATGAGAATACAAAATTATAGGAATCCCAGCCTGTCACTAGACCCAGACCCACAATTTTGGACCTTGCCATCCTCAGCCAGTCTTATAAACAGGTGAGCCAGTTCACTGGTCAATCTCAATGTATCTATTTCTCTCGTACAGCCTTTTAATTGTCTTCTAAATGTGTCTGTCTCTATGCATACAGTCTGTATGTGGCTCTAAACTTGATCCTGTTATCTGACTTCCTATGTTCTGTGGAACTTTATTAATCCTCACAGGAGAGTTGATATTCACTCCAACTATAAGTGAAAACTAAAGAACATAAAGTTTCATGAGAGCTCAGAGTTCTAAAATTTAGATACATTTATATGATATAATTGGAATTGTATAAACATACTAATAGTGAATAAACTTATGAAACACTATACTGTTCAAAAAGCAAGATCTATTTTGTCATTCAACAGGGTTTTTTCATATTTTATATATAATCACTAATCTGCAAAGTAAATTTTTCTACGGTTTACCATAAGTTTTAATAAATTATTTGTAAAATATTTATAAATTATTTCATGTTTGTAAGAATTGATGCCATACGATCACAATTAATCATTTTTTAAGAATATATGCCTGTATAGAGCTATTTTCTTCATTTAGAACAATAGCAAAATTTTCAATTTTGTGTAACTCAATTTTCCATTGCTATGTGGATATACAAGGAGTCATGACCATGGTTTTTCTGGGTTTAGGGCCAAGTACAAATAAAGTCTTATAATCCCCATCAAAAGTCACTCTGTTTTCAGTGCCTCCAAGATGTGCTGAAGGTTCATAAACAAACGTGAGATGCTGTGTTTTCAAAAGCTTTAGGTACTGGCCACGTCCCTTCTCCCCTCTTGTCCAAAACCTTCTGCTGGAAACCACCAGGTCTGTTAGACACGGCACTGCCTTCTGACTCCCATGGCCTTTATGTCTCACTGAAAATGACAGCCCTTTCCACTCTGGAACTTCTCAATACCTAAAGCACAGATTGTTTCTTACAGATCAAGAGAGAACAAAACTCTCCCTTAGTCCCATAGTGTACTGGTCCAACAACATTTAAGTTGCTTAAGTTCAACTGCATTTTATGTAGTAGGACACGAATCCCAGGTCTTGCATCAGTCTTCCACAACCCCTGTTCCTCCAAGGTGTCCAAATTCTCATGCAAATGTTTATATAAATTAACCACTAGGAACTTCCCTGGCAATTGCACCCCATCTGATCCCACCACACCGAAGCAAAACACTAAGGGGTGCAACAGAACAGCAAGGGAATGGAGTGGCGAGGTCCCTAGGGAATGCTGAAGGTGGACTTTGGGGCCAGGGCGTGGTGCCCCAAAAGACTGGACTGGAAAATACCCCTAAAGGCCAACAAATAGTCCTGGAACTAATTACAAGCTGTTCTTTCTTGCTGTGTTTTGTTTTGTTATTTGTCATTGGTTTGTTGTTGTTTTCTTGTATGTTGTTGCTTGGTTTTACTCTGTCTTGTTTTTGTGCATGTTACTATCTCCGCAGGTCTGTCTAAATAAGATAGGCTGGATGAACAATCTGGAGGAGAAAACAATGGGACCGACAGTTCCAGGGGGACATGGGAGAGAGGGAAGTGGGGGAAAGTTAGTGGTGTTAAAAAATCCAGGCACAAGGGAACAACAAGTGACCCAAATCAGTGGTGAAGAGGGTGTAGTAGGCCTGGTAGGGCGTGATCAAGGGCAATGTAACCAAGAAGAATTACTGAAACCCAAATGAAGACTGAGCATGATAGTGGGACAAGAGGAAAGTAAAAGGAAATAGAGGAAAGAGCTAGGAGGCAAAGGGCATTTATAGAGGTCTAGATAAAGGCATGTACATATGCAAATATATTTATATCTGATGATGAGGAAATAGATCTATGTGCATATATTTATAGGTTTAGTATTAAGGTAGCAGAAGGACCATAGGCCTCCACTCAAGTACTTCCTCAATGCAAGAATACTTTCTTCTATTAAATTGTCATTCTATCATGCTCACCTTCCCGACACAACCGCTGAAGACAAAGTGGGTGAATAAGCAAATGTGGT
>NW_022111324.1:28387617-28397212 GCF_000313985.2 Echinops telfairi | reverse complement strand
GACAACAGAAAAGTGGGTGAAGGGAGACATCAGATAGGGCAAGATATGACAAAATAATAATTTATAAATTATCAAGGTTTCATGAGGGAGGGGGGAGCGGGGAGGAAGGGCAAAAAATGAAGAGCTGATGCCAGGGGTTTAAGTGGAGAGCAATTTTGGGAATGATGAGGGCAATGAATGTACAATTGTGCTTTACACAATCGATGTATGTATAGATTGTGATAAGAGTTGTATGAGCCCCTAATAAAATGATTTTTTTTAAAAAGAAAGAGAGGCATGCTGCCTTTTTCCAAAAACTGGTGCACTCAGCTGGCTGCATGAGCAGGTGCATTGTCATGGTGGCAAAACCGGTCCCCAATTTGTCACAAATCAGGCTTTTAAAAAAATATATTATTAAAAGATCATTTTATCGGAGACTCTTACAACTCTAATAACAATTCATTCATCAACTGTATCAAGCAAAGCAGGTCATTTTTGTGACACCCTGCTACACAATCTTTTCAGAACCTCTAAATAGAAAGCTTGATTAACAGTCAAAAAAAAAAAAAAAACCTTCCCTGGTATCAATTAGATAGCCCTCTCTAAGGCTGTTTCTTCCAAGACTACTTACTTTTTTTTTTAAAGATAAATAACCTTCTAGGTTTATATATCTCAGTATGTTGATGAAAAATATATTGCTTAGATCGTTTGTTTTACGAATGTGCAATGTCTTATTCCACCATGGTGTCATAAAAACTCTTTAGTTATAAGAACTATTGAGCCATTTTATTCAAGACACAAAGAAGAAATTGCTAGAACTTGTATAAATAAATTATGACATTCCCATTTAAAACTTTCTCTTTGTATTAGCATGCTTCCAGAAACTGAAGTAAGAGCCTAATTAATTAATTTCATTTTATTGTCATGAGGGAGCCCAAGGCACATCTCAAACAGTTGTTTTTTAACACAAAGAGTTACTTACTATTTGTGACAGTTTTACTACAATGCAAGTTTTTCTGTAAATATATCACACAAAACCCACTGTCACCAAGTTGATTCTGACTCACGGGACAATATATATAGTTTATGATGCTGGAAATCATTACAGGCGCAGACAGCCTCATCTTTCTCTGGAGGAGAGACCGGTAGGTTTGAACCATTAAACTTGTGGTTAGCAATCAAACAGACTCAGCCGTCACTAAAGCACTTCACGAATGTCAAACATCCATAGAATTTAGCTTAATAATAACTTTCTCACACCTAGTTGAGTGGCCAGTCAAGCCTATTTTACCTAATATCCAAAAGTAGAGCATCAGAAACACAAATCAACCATAATAAATAACAATAACTATAAAAATTCCTGATTCTTCATTAAAAATATGCAATGGTGACTCGAAACAAAATGTTTATTGAATGTAAAACTGATGATCCTCTATAAACCTCTACCTATAAATAAACCTCTACCTAGTTCACAATAAAAAGTATTTTTTAATCTTGATTTTTACTAAATAAATTTCAACTGAATTTATGCTTAAGTCTAAATAACTTGTCAGTGTAACATATTGCAATCTAGAAATTACTATGTGATAACCTATGCTTTTTCCACAGATTAAATTTATTTAATTTAATTAGTGCCCTGTAGACAAGAAATGAAACATTTTTCATCAAACTGGTTTTTTTATTGAACCTGCCATAATTAGATTGATAACTTGTAATGAAAGAGACCCACTTAACTCAACTTACCTCATTCACTTGTTTTTTGTCCAAATGAAATACTTGACCAGAACTTGTGGAGGCAATTTCTTCATAGACTTTATATCCAATGTGGCCTCTGTCATCACAATCTCCAGTGAGGACAAATACCACCTAATTACCAAAAAAAAAAAAAGACAGTTAAAGGTTTCCAGAAAATTATACATCTAAATGTGTGCACAGCCAGACCAAACCAGGCTGATGGCATCAAGTCCATTTCACTCACAGGGACACTCGGGGACAGCAAGTGACTGCCCCTTTGACTTTCTGAGACAGGAAGCCAGAGTTCAGCAAATGCCATGTAGAAATTGATATTTTAAATATGGGCCACAGAGCTCATGTATAAGGATATGTAAGCTCCTTTATAAGGATAAGATATTAAACACCTTAAATAATCCCCAATCATTTCTTCTATTTATTAGTAAACAAGGCTTCATGACTCCAAAAAGTCTGAATTCCAGAAGAATTTGAATTCTAGCATGACTTTTCCTTCTGAACATTGAGATTCTTCTATAGAACCTTTGATGAAAACATTCAGTAAGAGAACAGAAGCTGGACACTCTCCAGTTCTTCGGGTCTCGTGGTAAATAAGTCAGTTGTTCATGAAGGCAGTTAGTGTTTGTCTCCTGTCCCTGACTCTGCCTCTTTCTCTGCTGCTTCAGGCAAATAAATGAAGAAAGCAAACCCACGGCCACAGAGTAGACTCCAATGCACAGCGAGCCTACAGACCAATAAATGTGTCTGGGCTGGCTGACTGCAAGCTTTTCACATGCCAGGCTCTGCACAACCATCCGGAAGGTGGAAAAGAAGCCACAGATATGGTCTTAGGCCAATTAACTGCAATGCTCCATGAAACCTTGACTTTAAACCCAAACTTTATGAAAAAACTGGGTGAGTTACTAAAATGATTGCTCTGACATGATCTGTAAACCTTAAACTCAAAATATACTCTAACGTCTCCTTAGAATCAATAATAGTTTAGCTTCATTAGTAAGGAATGCTTGCCTTGAGTATTGTGCTCTTTCAAGGATCAAATTGACCACAGCAATTCAAAAGATTAGATAAAAACGTGAGGGTGGTGGTTATATGTTTATAGAGGAAGAATAATTTAGAAAATATTGTTATAGAGCGGTTGTGAAGCTTGAAAAGTTTAATCAATGTCATAGAAGTATACATGTTAAAAACTTGTTGAATTGGTATGTGTTCTTCTATGCATATTCTTAACCATAAATCAAATTTCAAAAATATAGCTCTATATTTAAAAAGCAAAATCTTCATATGAAATGCGACACAACCCACTGTCATTGCATTCATTCCAACTGAAAGTGGCCCCATAGCACAGAGCAGAACCGCTTCATTGCGTTCTGTGGGCTACACCTCTTCACAGACACAGCCTGCCTCATCTTTCTCTCATTGACATTTTGGCTAGCGGCCTAATGCTTAACCCACTGAACCACCACTATTCATCAAATGCATATATACTGATAGTTATAACGGTTGTTATTTGCCATACATGAATTAGGAAGAGAGGCAACCTCTGAGCACTTTATTTTCTCATCACTCAGATGAAAAGATTTGGGAATGTATTCCTTACCCACCTGTGACTGTTTCTGCTGGATGAGCTGCAACACCTCATGAGTAAGCCGATAGTCTTTGGACCGTGCATCAGTAAAAACATAGATGAAAGAGCCAGGAAGAGAAATTTCCAAGGCAATTTTTATAGCTCCAATGCTCATCTCTGGACAATCACCACCACCCTGTTCAGGAGTAGAGAGAGAAAAAATGAAATTATTTAATCAGCAAGGAATAAAGGGTCGTTTTAGTAATAATAAATTGTCTTAAGTGCTTTTTACTCATGAATAAGTTCTTTTGACTTAGTTACTTCTATTTTTTTATTGGATTAGTCACTTTGGAGGGAAGGGGATTGGAAAAGATATAAAGTGATGTGCAGCTTGTAAAACCTGTACTTTGAGAAAATCTGTCCATAATACATACAAAAAAATACATACATATTAGGTATTTTAACCAGATTTCCATTCACTCTTCCATTCTTTTATATGACTATTCATTTTCTCCTTCTCTTCTTATCCCTTCTCACTTTCACTTGATAACCTTGCTTCATAGTATGTTCATATCCTCCTACCATATTATCTACCAAATCATGTGCAGTATCCATCTCATATTCCCACATGAAAACAATTGATGTGCTTGTAACAAAAGCTGCCTACTAACCTATGAACTATTCAGTTCCTAACTCCTGTTTCTCCTTCCTTACTGGATCATGCGCACCAGAAACCAAGCACACTGGTCTAGCTCTCACTTTCCTTCAAATTTCAGCTCAAATATTACTTAACCGTGAAGCCTTCCAAAACCACCACATATAAACACATTCTCCTTTTCACTCTCTCCACTATTGCTCTGCTTCATTTTTCCTACTAACAACATGCCTGCATTTTATTTTCCATTTACCTAGATTCAAGTATTTTCCTACACAAAACTGGTTCCTTCCCTAAAGAAGAATTCATGTCACATCAGTTTCCTTCATAAACATGTGTGTTGTGCATAAAAAATTGAGAATGTTGTATTTATATATCTAGATTAATTTCTGAAATCTAATATTATATCATGTGTATACTACAACAAATGTTCTTCAAAATCACAGTTTTTACTGATTGCATACTATGTGTATCTCTCATGTATCTCTCATAGTCACCTAGGTCATATTAAATATTCTCTTTCAACGTTTTCCTATCAAGATACAATATGTAGGAAGCTAAGTGAAAGAGCATTGATAAAAATCAGAGAACCTCTATCAAATAAGAATACCAAAAAGTGAAGCTATTGATTCTTGATATATCCTTAATCTAGGTCTATACACACTGTAGGCAGTTTTTCTATCTTTGTAACCCTTCCCTGGGAAAAAAAAATCCAAATTGTATTCCCTTGGAATAGTCTTTCAGTTTTAGTACAAAAACAAATCTGAAGGGGCAAGATCATGGCTTAAGTGTGGCTGGGGTAAGATTCCCCAATGAAATACTCATAGAACAGCCCTTGCAATGAGCCCTTGCATGAGCAGGTACCTTGCAATGAGCCCTTGCAATGAGCAGGTACTTTGTCATGATGGGGGGTAGGGGGATTCCTTGGCATATTTCCTAGTCTTTTCCTTCCCAACACATTTTTTAACTTTCTCAGAATTTATTCTTAATAAGAATCTATGATCATCTTGTGTCATTTGAGAAAAATCTATCAAGATTACCCCTTGGAAATTAAAAACACCAGTATTCATAACCTGCTGAGCTGACCTCCCTGCGTTGAATTAAGCTGACTCACCTGATCCCCTAGGAACCCACTGTTTTGATTGATTTTTTTTTTCAGAAAGCACCTTAATGACCTTTAACCCAAGTGTATTTCTAAGAGAATTTGCCTACAGCTATCCACTGATGACAGAAACATACTGAAATACATTTTGTTTGGAATAAATGTACACATGTATGAACTAAAACTAGAGTAGTAACAGTACTTATTTACTTAATCTCAATATGTAACTGTATATGAGTGCATATGAAGACCATAGGTGGCCAAATTGGTTGAGTGCTCCACTGCTGAGTGCTTGCTGGTTCAAGTCCACTCAACAGATCCTCAAACAAAGGACTTCACAATTGAGTCCCAAAAGGTCTCAACCATTGAAAATCCTATGGCGCTCAGTGGCCATGAGTCAGGATCCATGCCACAGTAAGTGGTTTGGCTTGGTTTGGTTTAGTGTAGTTTTGCTTTAAATGTATAGAGAAACCCCTGATATTCATGAATGCCTTGTTTTTCCAGATCTCGCAGTTTTCAGCTCTTGATAGGGTGTCATCTTGCCACCTTCCTATCACACTCTATTGGGGGGAAAGATTTGAGTTTTCCTTCTCTGACAAGGTTGTGTCTTATACAGGTTCCATCTTTCACAGGTTTTATTGTAAACATGTAGAGCAGGGCTTCATAAAGTTCTTGAAAAAAATCTATATCCTTTTAATTCTATCTTCCATGAAGTTTAAGTTTATTTCACATAGGACCCATGTGAAATTAGTTCCTTAGCATTCCTGTTAATGACTATAGGATAAGGGAATTTACTCCCCCAACCAACATGTTTTGAGCAACTAATTACTAATACCAATTTCAAAGGCATTTTACAGGTGGTGCCTTGTTGCCACCAAACAACAAATGTACCCACAAGCTTTGAGTTTTGAGTGGGGTTCAGTGCAGGACAAGCACTTCCTCAAGTGAGTGATACCATCCTTCTAAGCACCTTAAACACTGCACCACCAGGGCTCCTAAGTTGGCATTACAAACATGAATAAAGTATCTTGTCCTTTAGAAGATCGTAATCTAGAAGAGATCATTAAATCAAAGCACCACCTTTTTGCATGCTGAGGGTCTTGTGGTCGCAGGGAACATCAGAACTCAGTAATAAATGAGTAAGAAAGTTCCCAAACTTACTTGGCCTACTTCTTTTTTAGAAAAAACAAAACAAAACAAAACCCCTCTGTATCCCATTGGCAATTAAAAACATTTGTGCTATAGCCAGTAATCTGGGATAAAATATAGGTGTCTACGCATTCTTCTCCCTGGATCATTCCAGCACCCTTTAAAGGATGGTATCGCCCACTTAAGGAAACACAAGTCCACATGAACTGGACAACCTTCTCCTCCATTGACCCCCACTCAAAACTCACAGCTTGTGGGTGCATTTGTTATATGGTAGCAAAAGATCACCAACTCTAAACTGTCTCTGAAATAGTGAGTTATCCACTAAATATAAACCATGTTCTTAATAGCAGAGTATTAAAACAGTGGTAACTTGATCCCCACTTTGGAGAGGAGATTAGCCACATACCACCAGATGTTTTTACTGAATAAGCAATCCCAGTACTTTCACATGACCCATCTCTAGTTTCTATAACTTCAGTACCTTTTCAAGGCATTTACTTTAGCAGATAATACTCCTCTCAAAAACTGGTATACTTGAAATACCAGGCCATACCTATATCTCAAGTCCCAATTTTCCATTTTCAATTACTTGTTGCATATTTACTCTTAGATACTCTATGGGTCCCCCCCCCCCTAATTAATTGTGTCTAAAGCAAGGGTCATTATATTCTTCCTAAGCATACTGTGAATTAATTGGCTAATGGCACTAATTAAGATGTTGAGTGCTGTTAAATTGTTCCAAGTCATGGTGACCCTGTAAGACCAAACAGAACAGCTCCGTAGCGTGTCTTACATTGTAATCTTTATGGAAGCAAATTTCTAGTCTTTTGCTCATTGGGTGAAGCTGGTGAGTTTGAATCACTGACCTCTCAGTTAGCAGTAGAGTCTTACACTTTTGGGGCTCCTTCTGACTAAATCCTAAGATCCCAAATTTATTGGGCCTATTTCTCCCTTTTTCTGGGTGGGGGGAATACTCACTCCCCCTTTGACAACTTGAAACGTATATAATACAGCACAGAGTCAAACTCACTTCCCTTGAGTCCATGTCAACGCACAGAAACACTACAGGTCAGAGAAGAACTGTCCCTGTGGTTTCTGACACTATAAATTTTCACAGAAGTAGAAAGCCCCGTCTTTCTCCCATACATCCCATACTTCAAGATAAAGTGTTGGCATCTGCCTTGTCTTTTTCCCCGTAAAGTGACTGGTGAATTCCAACTACTAACCTTGAGATTAGCAGCCCAACACATAACCCATTATGCCACCAGGGTCCCTAGATACTCAGGTTCAAATCCTGAGTCAGCTTTTACTCTTCATTCTCCTATCACCAACTGGTGTTCGAATCTTATTAATTCTACCATCTTGGACCTTACTTTTCCCTTTGTATCCTACCATTCACTCTTAATATTAATTTTGATTATACAATGGAGTAACTCCCCAAATCAGATCCCCCATGCTATGTATTTAATTCTTGTTACAATACAACCTTTACAAAGTACTTGCCATTACACTTAATACATTTGTCAAATCTGTGATTCCATTCTTAGAAGCATTTTTCAAACTCGTCTGTTCAAATAGCTGACAGCACCTCCCTCGGTTGTTTTCTTCACCTCTTCGCTGGCCTCAAATTACTGCCCTTTTCATGTCCCTCTTCATTCGCGGAAACAAAAAGAAGTTGCACAGGGTGAGGTCAGGTGAATAAGGTGTGTAGAGCAAGAGAGGTATGCTGTTTTTTGCCAAACACTGGCACACTGAAATGACTGTGTGAGCAGGTACATAGTCGTGGTGGCAAAATCAGTCTCACGTCTGCCACAATCAGGCCTTTTTTGTTGCACACTGCTACGCAATCTTTTCAGAACCTCTAAACAGGAAGCTTGATTAACAGTCTGACCTGATGGAATGAACTCCAAATGCACTATCTCCCTCACATCAGAAAAACAAATGAGCATCATCTTGATCTTTGATTTGACTTAGTAAGCTTTTGGGGGGTAAGGTGACAGTGTCATCTTCCACTGGCTTGATTGATGTTTGATTTTCAGGGTTGTAAGAATAGCAGCATGTCTCGTCACCAGTAATGACATTATATTATAAGTCTGGGGCACTTTGGAGCTGTTCTTTCAAAGCATGGCATATTTCCAGTTGATTTTTTTTTTTTGGCTGGTCAGTCAAAACTTGAGGCACAAATTTCACAGCATACCTTCTCATTCATAAATCTTCCATTAAAATTTGCTGACTTGATTCCAAGATAGTCCAGAGAACTTCCCCATCTCTTCAGTAGTCTTTTCTCAGATGTGAATCACAAATGCATGCATTTTGTTGACATTTTGCCCATTCATAAAGTTGATGGACCTCCAAAACGAGGTTTGTCATCAATCAGCATTTCACCTTTTTAGAACTGAGAAAACCACTTGCACACTTGAATCTTTCCCATAGTGCTGACAGTTTCTGCAATATTTTTCCTCTAGCAGGAAACAACATTTCATAGCCACATGCTGTTCTCTTAAATCGGCCATCACAAAAAATGAGGTTTGAATGAAACTGCTTTCATGAAAAAATTCACTGTGACCACGGAGAACCTTCCCAGATGACGTCCCTGGGTGCGCTAACTCAGAGTAAGTTGTTCAATGTTTGCTAGAAGGAATAATTCGTAATATGAAAGCTCCACCCATCGGAGCTTTTTCTGGGGTTTTTCTTTTTTGAGTATGCGCTCATGTGTAGTTTCCAATCTGCACTTCTACTTTTCCTACAACCAACATTGAGGGTTTCTACAACAGTCTGGGTTAATTTGGTACGTGTTGCTAGAAATTTGTCCATTTCATCTAAGATTACAAGTTTGCTGCAGTACAGTATTCTATAGAAATGTGATATTTAAATGTATATTTCACTTAGATCTCTTGTGATACCACCTCTTTCATATCTCATTCTTCAGACTTGCATCTTCTTGTTCTTTTCCTTTAAGTTTCTAGTGGTTTGTCAATTTTGTTAATCCTTTCAAAGAAGTTTCTCATGGATTTTTTTCTATTGTTTCTCTGTTCTAATTCATTTATTTCATTCTAATGTTTATGATTTTTTCTCTTGATAACAGAAATTATTTTGTTGCTCTTGTTCTCGATTTTAAATATGCTGAGTTAAGATGTAAATTTGGTTCTCGCTTCTTTTCCCCTATGTGTATTTTTTTTAAGTCATTTTATTAGGGGCTCATACAACTCTTATCAAAATCCATACACACATCAATTGTGTAAACCGCATTTGTACATTCATATTGTCCTCATCATTCTCAAAACATTTTCTCTCCACTTAAACCCCTGGCATTAGGTCCTCATTTTCCCCTCCCTCCCCGCTCCCCTCTCCCTCATGAGCCCTTGATGGTTTATAAATGGGTATTTTGTCATAT
>NW_022111324.1:28371956-28386406 GCF_000313985.2 Echinops telfairi | reverse complement strand
TCCCTTCCCCCCACCTCCCCCTCTCCCATGTCCCCCCAGAACTGTCAGTCCCGTTGTTTTCTCCTCCAGATTGTTCATCCAGCCTGTCCTATCCAGACAGACCTGTCCTATGTGTATTTATTGCCCTCCTGGTACTGTATTTGCTGTGTCTCACGGGGTTAGGTATGTTGTACTTTCATTTTCATTTGTTTTAATGAGTTTTACATTGTATTTTTATTTCATAAGTTACCCAGTAGTTTTTAAAGTGTGTTGTATAGTTTCCATGTGTTTTCTTTCTTGCCGTTGTTCTTCCTGTTTTTCATTTCTAATTTTGTACCATTATGGTCTGAGACAATAAATCATAAAATCATAGTATCTTATATTTATTAAGGATTGTTTTGTGTCCTAATATATGATCTATTTTAGCACATGTTCCATGTACACTGGCAACTAATGTATACTTTGCTCTTGTTAACTGGAGTGCTCTGTGTATCTCTAGGAGTTCAAATTTGATAATTGTGTTGTTCAGTTCTGTAACTTTGTTGAGTTTCTTTCCCAATAATCTGTCTTTCCTGGAGAATGGTGTATTGAAGTCTCCTATTGTTTTTAATTGTCTATTTCCTCTTCTGTTCTCCATGAGTGTCATTAATGTATTCCGAAGATCTTTATTGGGTGCATTGTAATCTTCTAGGTCTATTGTCCCTTTAATCGTTATGTAGTGTCCTTCTTTGTCTCTCGTGGTGGATTTTGTCTTAGAATCTATTTTACTGGAGATTTTTTTTTGTTGCTTTTTTTGAGGAGGGAGGGTTTCCACTAACTTGAATTATTTTGTTTTCAATCCTTTGATATTTGTCTATTTTTTTCTTATCCTGTCTACTACTCATATCTGTTGACTAGTGCTTTTAATCCATTAACATTCAGTGTCATTATTGATATGTGTAGGTTTGTTGCTGTTATTTTGATGTGTGTGTGTGTGTGTGTGTTTTGTTATTGGTTTCTTTGCTCTTCCTATATCTTTATGCTGCTTTGAATGCTGTTTTGAGTGTGTTGATTCCTGGGTGGAGTTCTCTTGTATGTTGATACCAGATTTCTCTACTTTTGCTTTTTTTATCTGTCCAAAGTACTCTCCTGGCTATATTTTTGTAATAGTCCAAATTCCTTTTATTTCTCCTTCTCTAAAAATACTCTTCTTTTTTCATATTTCATGATAGTTTTTCGGGATATCAGACTCTTGGTCGAAAGCTTTCCACGTTTACACATGCTATTCTGATGTATTCTTGCCAATATCTTCTCTGCTTGAAAATCTGCGCTTGTTCTTATGGGTTTGTCTTTGCAGGTGACTTCTGACCTCCCCCACCCCCACCCTCCTTGCTCTCAAGATGGTCTTCTTCTCCTTTATATTAGAAATTCGACTATGATATGTCACAATCTTTTTTCTTCTGGGGTCTAACCTGTTAGGGTTCTCTGAGCATCCTAGATGGTTATGTTCTCCTCTTTAATGCTGTTAGGTAAGTTTTGTACTGCTTAATCGATGGATAGCGTTCTACTTCCTGTCTGCAATGTCAATGAAACAGACAAAAGTGGTTCTTCTTGGTAATGTCCCACAAAATTCTTGGTTGTTCTTTAGACTCTTTTTTTCTCTTTTTGTTTATTGCTCTTGCAGTTGAAGCGGAGACATTTGTCTTCAAACTCACTAATTTGGCTTTCCATTTCTTCATTTATACACTCTGTAAGTGTTGAACAGTTTGTTAACTTAGTCATTATCTTCCTGATTTCTGTTCAGTGTTATTGCTGTATGGTTTCTAGTTGTTCTATTGTTTACAATGTTTTCTCAAACTCTTTATCTGTACTACATCCAAAGTACTTAAACATAATTTTCCTGACCTTTTCTGGGTAGTTCTAGGGTCTTTATTTCTTCAAAAATGCCTTTGTGTCTGGGTCTTGTTCATTTGTTTGTGCCTGATAGTTTTTGTTTTTGTTCTTTTGCCTGATAGTTTTTGCTTTTCATATAGACAGAGATTCTGTCTCTGTGGCATTGGGGTGCAACTGAGATGTGTGGGGGTAGTTGTCTCTGATAAGAGGTGCTGGTCTTATTGTAGACTGATGCTTATGATACTGCTGGTTTGATCAAAATGTTTTTGATACACTTCGTCTCTTGGAAGAAGTAATTTAAAAGTACACTCCAAGATAACATACTTTATAAAAGGTCAGTAGTAAGGTAAATTTTCTTTCTAAAAAATGTGTAAATAATAATTTGCTGGTTTGTTAACATCCCTTGCCATCAAGTTGATTCGGACTCATAGCAACTCTACATAGGGTTTCAAGGCTGAAAATCTTTATGGGAACAGAAAGTCTCAACTTTTTCCCAGAGAGACTCTGAAGCATAGACCTATAAGGTAAGCAGGCCATGGAGGTGCTTACCTGATAGCACCTCCATGAGTCCTTTTTGTTATAAATAAACAATCCTTACAAAATTAGCTTTGATTTGTGACATCCTCATGCATATGTGTGGAATTAAAAGATCAAGACACTAGAACTATAACTTAAACTAAAAGAGAAACTATTTTAATATTAGCTACAAACTTAAAAAAATAAGAACAGTCCTTTTCTGTTTTGACCTGAATACCAAAAGGAAAAATATGTACAAAATAATATTCCCTAAATGATTTATGATAGAGGACTTTCCAATGGAAGAACTTGAATCGATTAAAAATCTCATTAGTTGAATATATGCTTTGTATGACACAAGCAATTTCCTCTACCTTTATTCACTCTTTGAATGTCTACTCCGGGTCAAGCACCGAGATGCTAGGCATTCTTCTACATTTCTATTTGTTACAGTAAGCAGTGAGCTGTGTATCATCTTACCACACTTCACTGACACAGCAGTAATCTTGGAAGCCTTTTCCAGAGTCACAATTACTAAGTGAAAAAGCAGGGCTTGGGACTCACTTCAACCTCCATGTCAGAGTTCATGCTAATTCCAGGAAGTCATTTTATTACCTTCATCAACTGCTGTGGCTACAATCAAGTAGCTCATTCCAGACAATATCAAAACAAACCAATTTACTGCCATTGAGTAGATTTTGGCCATAGTGTCCCTTTAGGACAAAACAGAATTGCTGCTCTGGGTTTCCAAGGCTGTGAATCATTAATTGGGCAAAACACCACATGCTTCTCTCACAGAGTGTTAGGTGGGGCACCACAATTACTTTAATATATAGTCCAGTGCATGGCCACCAACCTTCCTTTATTATCAAACAGATAACGAAAGTTCCCACTTGTTATGGATTGAATCATACCTCTTGAATTGATATGCTGAAATGCTGACCCCTGGAACCCATGAACATGACCTTATTTGTAAATAGAGTTTTGAAGATTCCATCAGTGATGTTATCACTATGGTGGAGTAGAGTGGGTCCTTATCAAATGTGAGTAGTATCCTTAGGAAAAAGAACTGAAACCCAATCCAGGAACATGCAGGACTGCTACAAACAAGGAGACACAGAAGGGCTCCTGTGAGACCCAAGAGGGAACAGAGTCCAGCTGACATGTGGATTTGGAGTTCCAGGTTCCAAAACTGTTAAGCAATAAATCAGTGTAGTTCCAACACCCCCACTTTGTGACACATGGCCACAGTAGCCCTATGGCCATTGCTACTGGTTGCGAATGAGTAGATTCCCACTCATGAGGACACCATCCATGGTCTATTGGGGTTCTTAAGGCTGTGACCTGTGACAAGTCGATTGCCAGGTTGTCTTCCAAGAGGTCTTTGGATGGGTTCAAACCACCAACCTCTTGTTAATCAGCTGGTGCTTAACAATTGGCACCACACAGGGATATGCTTACAGGAGACTAGAACACCATTCTTTTGGATACCCACAGATTATTCAATCTTATATTTCAGCATTCACTGGACTGTATTATGATTGTTCTGCTTCCTCTCACTAGATTGCATGTTCCCTGAGGACTTTAGTGGGTGTTCTGTTGTTTGATGAATAAGTAGACAGAGAATGAGGAGGAGGTGGATGAGATTGTGCACAGTAAGCTTGACACAATATAGGCAACTTGATAAGTAACTTGAGCTTCCCACAGGACTAGAGTTTTTAAGTGACATAGTGGCTTGAAGTGACATAGTTACAGTACTAAGCTCCTCAATAATGCAAGTCCCAAAAAACTGCTCCTTAACCCAAACTCAGAATAGATATGAATCCCATTTCAGTGATACATAAAAAAAAATATTTGCTCTTACCTACCACTCTCTTTCTGTTTTTGTATGTCCTGGTATATAGTCAGGTTTAATATTTAACAGAAGAAAAATTAGTAAGGTCATACAACTATATCCCCCCTAAACCACACACACACACACACACACACACACACACGAAAGGTGTCATGGTGTGAAACAGCAAAATAAGTAGAATTTCCCATGTCTGTCAATGTGCACAGGGAGGACCTGATTTTGTTTTACTTCATGCTTTTATTTAAACCTTGGAATAAAACTAATTAGTATCAACAAGCACATTTTTGCTCTGTGCTCTGATATTTGTTAATCTTTATAATTCAAGTGATGGCTACAATTTACTCAGTGTCAAAGACACTTCAGAGAGGAAACTGTGTACTGAAAAAAACCAGAAGCAGGTAACCTTTGGTAGTGAATGCTGCTCCTGGAATTAAAGGGGGGAGAAAGGGGCCTTTAGCCTCAGCCTTACACTGATAATTATGTTCAAAAGACAAATTCTTGGAAAGAAGGATTAAATAAGAATGAACAGAAATCCAATCAGCCAAGGGAGTAATAAAACATAGATTAGCATGTTGCCTTTTCTAAATATAAGGCAGTATGGGAGTGGCATTAGAATAAACTGAACCTTTCAACTCTAAGAGGAGTTGGAGAAAAATGAGGTCCCTGTCCAAAATCCAATGGGAAAATGCCCATCAAATGAAGGATCAGAGAAGTAGGAATGCTAATCCCAGAGCAGGCGCTTCTTGTAGTTTATTTTCCAGTCAGCCCATTCCAATCTCTGTTGTCACTGCCCATTTGCATCTACGCGTATTTGCACCAGGGATTTACCTGGTACACCTAAATCTGAACAGTCAAGAAATCTTAAACATGTATGATAGGCTCATCCCTGAGTTTGATCTATACCTCTTCCATCTCAAGTGACATAACTACAGGACCAAAAAAAAGTTGTTCTTTAACCAAGCACAGAATATGCACATCCCATTTTAATAATATATAAAACCTACTCCCCTGCACACACTCCCTCTCCCTCTCCCTGGAATTGATTGTCATTACAATAATTACTCTAACAAAAGTATTTGGAAGAAAGGCTGGAAGTCTTCTTCCAAAAAATCAGCCATTAAAAACCCTCTGGACCACAGTTCGACTCTGTCCGAATCAAATCAACAGCAACGTGACCATAACCCACTGAATTTATTCTTTTGGCCTGGTGAGCCCTTTGTTTGAGAACGTCTTCATTGCATGCTGTCTTTTCCTTTTAAGACCTTGGTCATTAAATGGACTAAAAGGCAAGTTGAAAAAAGTTACATGGCCTCATTGCTGCCTTTCTTAAAATACAGTTTTGGGATTCTGTAATCAGAACTACATCATGTACACATGTGGAAGCCATTAAATGGTACTGGATTGAATTTGAAGTGTGCATCCCAGGATGTATAAAATAAACCAGAACGACTGCAGAGCTCCCATAGATCAGTGACCATGACGGGTGCTGGGATTCATTACTTGTAGCAAATAGAACAGCAATGTCCTGAGAGATGACCAGAAGACTCCAGAGTCCAAACCTCAAATCTCCATAATCAAAATAAGAAATGTTACATCCCAGGAATTCACCATGCTCACCCATTCCTACATAGTGATCGCCAAACAAGCGCTAAGAAGGTGGGGGCCAAATCCAAAGCACGAAAGAACTGGTGACCTCAATTCCACATGCATGATAGCCGATGTTCTCAACCAGTGGGTCGCAACCTCTTTGGAGGATCAAATGACCCTTTCACAGGGGTCACCCGATTCATAACAGTTGCAAAATGACAGTGGTGAAGTAGCAATGAAAATCATTTTATGGTTGAGGGGTCACCACAACAGGAGGAACTGTATGAAAGGGTCGTGGCCTTAGGAAGGTTGAGACCACGGTGTTAAGGATCAGTCTCCATTGCTACCAGGCTGGTGAAAAGGTGAGTGGGACCTGGACGAGTTATGGAGAAATTGCTGATGAATGAGGACACAAAGCTAAGCAAGAAACCATTCTACTTTGCCTGGAAGAAGTTTGAACAAGCTGGAAGGTCAGGTGCTGAAGATTTAGACCTTCAGTGCTGACAGGCGATAGAAAACATGGAGATCACTGTAATTGCTCCCTCTAATGCAAACTGTATGGGAGCAAACTGCCACGTTATTTCTCCCATGGATTGACTGGTAGGTTTGAGATGCATACCGTTCAGTTAGCAGCTAAGCACTTAACCATAGCACCACCAGGGCTTAGGTTCGGGGTGTCTGACCACCGGATCACTGGTTCAAATCCAACTGGTTGGCAATGGTTTGGGTGCTTGGTTTAAGTTCTAGGGAAGCAGATTGCCACATCTTTCTCTGGTGCAGGAGGGGTTCTAACCATCACACTTAACACCAAGTCTGTTCCACCAAGGCCCCTTTTCCAGTCAGCATGGTGGTTACACATTGGGCTGCTAACCAGAAGGTGAGCAGTTTGAAACCACTAGCCACTCTTAAGGTAGAAAGACAGGGCTTTCTACTCAGGTAGTTACTGTCTCAGAAATTCACCGGGGCAGTTGAACTATAGTCCTATAGTGGATTATGGTGTTGCTATAAATTGGCATCGATCCGATGGCAGTGAATTTGGTGTGGGAACACAATGATTAAGCACTCTACACCTAACCAAAAGCTCATCAGTTTCGACTTGACAAAACTAGCCCTATGGGGTGGTTCGACTCTGTCTCTCAGGTCCCTATGAGTTGGAATGCATCACAAAGAAGTGGATTACATGTAATTTGTAAAGTACATATTAAGAAAACTAAAATGGGAATAAGAATTGATTTTTTAAGTAAAATCATGCTCAATCCAAAAATGAAAATCACATATTTTTATCACTACATTATATCTATCTAACATGACGTCTAGTCTCTTCCTCTCTCTTTCTTTAATCAGATTTTTCTTTTTTTCTTTCATTCTCTTTCGACTTCTTGATATTTCAGTAAGATTTTGTATGTGAGGTTGTTTTTTAAAACAGCATATGGAAGCATCCTCCATGAATCTGAAAACAAAAAATCACATTTTTGCAGTAGCATGATTTAAAATACTAGACAATTCCAACTTGGCCTACTAAATACTTTTAAAATTCAGTTGCATTACCTTTTCTTCCTTTTCTTTACAGTTTTTGCCATTCTAAACATGGCATTTCATATTTCCTCTTGGTACTTTACTATCAACTGTTCTAATGCTATAGCATAAATCTCCATCCCCTTCCCACCTACTTTCAGTCAAATGAAATTTAAAGCTACCTATTATTCTTCATAAATCTATCTTGTTGCTATGTGATGATGTTGTTCCCCATATTTTCATCCTTATTTTTCCTTGCTTTTTTAAAAAGGTATGTTTCATTAAAAGACTTCACAAAAGAATGAAATTATGTTTGAAGGTTTTCAGTTTGTGGGGAAACTATATAAAAAATTAGAAGTGTAATTACATTACTGTAGAAATAGCTAAATTGTTCAAACATTTCAAATATTTGAATATGCCTTTTGTTCCTTAAAGAAATTAGATAAGAGATTTGAAAGCATATCCCTGCCAATATAATTTTCTGAAAATCAACAAGCTTGGCAGGACTTTGCACGGCATATTTACAAGGATGTCTGTTCTCAATGCTCTGTGTGATCTGAATACCATTTGTTGTCATATGTCTTTCCTTCTTTCTCCTAGGGGCAAAGTGCATTTGCTTTTCAAGAAACTTCTCTAAACTCCAGATGAAAGAGGATAAAGGAAAATGAAATTGTTATAAATTCAGTTAGACTAGTGATTTTTTTTGCTATGTTATTCTTTGAAATTTTGATTTGCTTTACCTCAGGATAGTTCCATATTTGTATAAGAAAAACAAAAATGTTTAATGGGTGGTTACTTGGTATACCTCAAACTGAATTTAGTTTTCTTATTTTATAAACCATTATAAATGTGCATAGAAAAAATTATAAGCCAAATAAGTTTTAAGAGGACAAAACTTCTTGTAGGTTTTTATATCTTGACTTTGGAGGACTTATTAAAAAGAGGCACAAGCTGGCACAACTGTTTTTGATCTGCTGCTAACCTAAAGATTGGTGGTTCAAATCCACCCGTAACTTCCAGGGAGCTAGTGGTCTGCTTCCATAAAGATTAAATAAAAAAAACCAGACTCACTGCCATCGAGTCATTGCCTGCTCACAGTGACCCTGGAGGACAGGGTAGACCTGCCCCTGTGAATTTCCAAGACTGGACTTCTTTATGGGAGGAAAAAGCCCAGGCTTTCTCCCTTAGAGTGGTTGATGGTTTCAAATGGATTACTAGGCTCCCAGACTAGAGTTAAGAAAACTGTGGGACCGTTCTACTCTGTAACACATGGGCTGTCGAGAGCCAGAATGACTCAATGGCTACAGATGTATTGCTTTTTGTTTTGCTTGCAACTAAAAATAATAGAAAGGCAACCAAAGAATGATCTGACAATTAAGTGCAAGACAAAGATTAGTATCTCAGACTAAAATTTTTATTAAATTTATGAAGTTAAGCATCTCAGATTTATGAAATAACATTCTTTAAGCAAAATAAATTCCTTATGTTAAGTGTTAAAGTAATGATATTACCTGGAGTCTTTTCCAATTTCATCCTTAATGATGTTTTTTGGTTTGGATTTGGGGTAGGGAAGTGCATTGGTTTAAAAGAGAATAACTCACTAAAAATTTGAAAGTTAATATTTCCATGACATCTCCAATTCCTATAATCCCGCCCAATATTGAATGAAGGGTGAGGGAGTCATATTTCTGTTCTGGCTGGTTGTTCTAAAGAATTGAGCATCCTCTTAGAATGCAAAACAACATAACAACAAATCCCTTAAGACTTGGTCTGTCCAGAAGAAACCTCCAGGAAAATGGACACGACTCTCATTCCAAGAGAGGAAAAAAGGATTTGTGATTGTCTTGAATAAAGATAATTTGTATGACCTAGAAGGTCTCTCCATATCAGGTTCAGTTCCAGGGGATTAGGGAGGAGGGTGCTAGGGAAAGCATCGATAGATTGAGTCAGGAATCGTGATCCTTCACTGTGGAGATGAATAGGGTAGGGAGGATAAGGGCACTTCCTGAAGACCCTTCAGAACAAAAGAAAGGGAGAGGCAGGAAATCAGGAAGTGTCCATGCCAGATCTCATTGAGAACGCAGATACTTCCAATCTGGCCAGAATGAAAGAAAGAAAAAAAAAATAGCCCAGCTGCATTCTCACAGAGTGTGTGTGTGTGTGTGTGTGTGTGTGTGTGTAACACAGTAAATCTCTTTCTAACATTCTATTGATATGAATATCCATTATTTGCATTTCTGAATATCTATAAAACAATTAAAACTATAATTATGTTTGTAATGTAGCTTTTTTACAATCAAGTAAAGCTTAGATTGTATTTTATATAACATTACCACTGAATGCACGTTTTAAAAAAACTAGCCAAGTATGACATTTATTTATTCAACAGTCCATTCTGTTGTAGACACTGGTCCGCACCAGAAGCAGTAAGGGGCTTAAATAAATTAAACAAGTCTCTTGCTCTCAGGTTTAACAGCATCTTAGATTAAGGGACTACATGAGGTACTCCCCCACAAAAAAACAGAATTTTTTTTTCAAAACTATGTATTTAAATTTTTTTACAAAACAACCTATCACCTGAAAAGGACTCTCCATTACATGTAATATATTTGTCAAGTCTGTGATTCCATTCTTGGAGACTTTTTTCAAACTCATCTGTTTGGATGGCTGATAGCACCTCCCTCATTTTCTTCATCTCTTCTATATCTTCAAATCACTGTCCTTTCATGTCCCTCTTCATTGGAGGAAACAAAAAGAAGTTGCATGGAGCGAAGTCAGGTGAGTAAGGTGCGAGGGGCAAGAGAGGCATGACATTTTTTCACCAAAAACGGGTGCACTGAGATCGCTGTAAGAGCAGTTGTATTGCCATGGTGGGAAAACCAATCCCCTGTCTGCCACAGAATCAGGCCTTTTTAGTTGCACACTGTTATGCATTCTTTCCACAACACCTAAATAAACAGCTTGATTAACAGTCTGACTTGATGGAACAAACTCCAAATACACTCTGAGTCAACATTTCATCCACTCAGGAAGTTGACAGACATCCAGAACCAGGTTTGCCAGCAATCAATATTTTGCCTTTCTTGAAATGCAAAAACCACTCATACAATTGAGTTTTACCCAGATCGCTGCCCTTGTAAGCTGTGTTCAACATCACAACAGTTTTTGTGGCATTTTTCCTGAGCAGGAAACAAAATTTCACAGCTGCAGACAATTCTCTTACATTGGCCATCACAAAATATGAGGTTCGAACGCAACTACTTCTACGAAAAAAATTCACTGTGACCAGAGAGAACCTTCCCAGGTGATACCATTTGGTGCATTAACTGAGAGCAAGTTGCTGGAGGCTCACCTAGCGGGAAAAGTGCATACTACGAAAGCTCAGCTCTGCCCAGCACAATTCTGGTTTTTGTGCGGGGGATCCCTCGTATAAGTATTTAACCAACTAGGGCAACAAAATTTTAAATCCTGTGACACATGCACAGGACAGAATTTTCTATGTAAAATAATTATTTCAGATAATTCGGGCACCCAAAGTGACAAAAAATTGGCTATATTGGAGGCGAAAAGGAGTAAACATAAATAATGCCTGAAAGAAAGAAAATGGAACACAGTTAGAAAGAAAATGTAGTAAGAGATAAAAATAAACAAAGGATGACTACATATATATTTAGATAGTTTTAAAATATGTTTAACAATAAAGACATGGGTGAGAAAAACATTACTACTGATAATGTAATTGGAGTGGCAACCTTTGTGTTTTTCGCCATTTACCCTAATCCTGCACATTAAGTGCATATCTGGAAGAAGTGTGAAACCAATAAAAGTATTATACCACAAAACTCAGATTCAGATGATTCATTCATCACAAAAAAGTGCACATATTCTATTGGCAAGCTTTGTACTAGAGAATTCCAAACTAACCTAAATCAGATAAGGTCCTTGAATGTGAAACCCCAATAGATTTGTGACAGACAAAGTGATATATGACCAAGCTTGAAGGACAGGATTCTCTGATGAAGCACTATATTCAAGATGAGAATTTCTGAATATGGTAAGAATTTTAATCCAGGTAACAGAAGCATGAGCAAGGTGGAAGGAGTGGGATGAAAAAAGACAGGAACAAGGTAGGGGATGGACTTTGGGCCTCTGTTCATATCCTCGCTGAATACAAGAACACTTTGTTCTAACAAATCAGCAGTCTGAGATGTTCACCCTCCCGAAACAATTGATGAAGACAAAACGGGTGCATAAGCAAATGTGGTGAAGAAGGTGAATGGTGCCCGGCTAGCAAAAGGTTTAGCATCTGGGGTCTTAAAGGCTAAAAGTTATACAAGTTTCCATTCAGCGGTGAAGCAACAAGTCCACATGGACGAAGCACACCGCTGGTGTGATCATGAGGAGTCATAGGGACCAGGTAATAGGTATCAGCAGACACATAACAAACAATAACATATTGTTGAGAACATGGGGGCTGGAGCAGAGATCTAGAGCCCATCTAGACAGTGGAGCAATCTCCCCACAAAGGGGCCACAGGGAAGGGATGAGTCACCAGGGTACAGTAAAGCATCAATTAAACACACTATATTCCTTTGGTTCCTTGAGGCTTCCTCACCCCCCACTACCATGACCCCAGTGAGGCTTCCCAATTCAGACTATACTGGAACATGTACACAGGTATAGAAAGGGATGGAAGCACACAACACACAGAATCCAGGAACAAGAACAGGAATAGTGATACAAGAAGGGTAGGGGGAAGTGGGGGAGAGTGAGAAAGGGGGAACCAATCACAATGATCAACACATAACCAATACTCCCTCTACAGGGGGAAGAACAACAGAAAACATGGGGGAAGGGAGACAGCGGTTGGTGTGAGAGAAGGAAATAATAACAATGTCCAATCTATCAGGAGGTTACTGGGGGAGAGGGGAGGTAGAGTGGATACCAAGGGCTCAATAGAAAGTAAATGTCTAGAAAAGAATGAGAGCAACATATGTACAAACATGCCTGATTCAACTGCTATATGGATTGTGATAAGAGTTGTACAAGCCCCCAATAAAATAAAAATTTTTAATTAAAAATAAATAAATAAGTCAGGAACCTACTCCAAAAGAGAACATGTACAAAAATCCTAAGGAGAGATGAGTGAAGATACAGATATGAAGAAGACTTGTATCTAAGAGTGCTGGGCCAGGAGAGAGTGTGGCATTATTGTTAGATGCCATCCACTTGATTCTGACCTTTAGCGATCCAATTCACAACAGAACAAAACGTTGCCTGGTCCGTCCAATGCCCTCCTCACACAATAGCTCTTATGCCTGAGCCTATTGATGTAGTCACTGTATAAACGCATCTCATCCAAGGTTTTCCCCTTCTTGATTTTACCAATGATGCTGTCCTTTGTAGTATTTTAGACTAAAGATATAGTTATTTGGACTAGGGACCATTGTGACATCTAAGAGAATTACATAAGAGTTTGTTTTTCAGAGGAGAGGCCTAAGCCAGAAATATATTTATGTAGATATGGATGCTTTTACTTAATGAGAGTATAAAAATTGAGAAGAAAGGTAGTCTAGTGCCAAAAGCTTGCGGAAACTCAAGATTTAACACTCAAAAGGAATAGAATGAGCTTGCTCAGGCAGGTGAAAGATTAAAATGGGAAAGTAAGTGAAAAAAGAGAATGAATTAGTCCAGAAGAAGGGAGAGGCCAGTATTGCTAATTCTAAAAGAAATATCCCCCTAAAATGATGGCAACTGAAATATTTCCATTGCATTTAGCAAACTGGAGATCACTGATGACTAATAAGAGCTATTTGGGAAGAGCCCTGATGGCATCGCCTTGAACTCTGTTACTAATCATATGGTCTGAGGTTCAAATCCACCAGCTACTCCACAGGAGGAAGATAAGACTGTCTATTCCTGTAAAGACTGAAATCCCCAGAAACCCAAAAGTGCAATTGTACCCTGTCCTATAGGGTTGCTATGAGTCAGAATCAACACAATGGCGTGAGTTTGAGAGTTATTTTGATTGCCTGAGGGGAGTGGAAATTAAATTAAACTAGGAATGGCTGAGGGGCTGTGAAGAAATGACAGTGCACACAATCTACTTGGTTTTGAAGGAATTGAGAGAGATAGAACTGTTTGTTATAAATAGATATAAGAAACATAGATATGTTATAAATAGATGTTTGAGTTGATACCCAGAATCACAGGGGACTTTCCTATTAGAGTTTCTATCTGTAGGTGCCATGTATGAAAATAAAGTGAAGTCGCTTGATGAGAAGAGAGAAATTGCTCTACTCTCTGGCCCACCAAGCCTTGAGGACTATATCCCTGCTCAGAGTAGCCAATGCACAGAGAGGACCATAGGGCCAGCTCCACTACGAGATACGACATCCCTCATCAACCTGCATAGCCCTACTGAGGACACAGTGCGGGAATTGCACCCAATCTGACCCCACCACACCGAGGAAAAACACTAAGGTCGTGCAACACAATAGCAATGGGAGCAGAGCAAGGAAGTCCCCAGGGAATACCAAAAAAAGACTTTGGGGCCAGGGCATGGCACCCATTCAGACTTGACTGGAAAACACTGCTAAAGGTCAACAAACAGTCCTTGAACTAACTATGGGCTTTTTTTGTGTGTGTGTCATTGGTTTTTTTTGCTGCTTTTGTTTTGACGTTTTCTTTTGTTGCTTTGTTTTGCTCTGTCTTGTTTTTTTGTGCATATTATTATCTCTGCAGATCTATCTAGATAAGATAGGCAGGACAAACAATCTGGATGAGAAAACAACAGGACAGACAGTTCTGGGGGGACATGGAAGAAGGGGAGGCAGGGGAAAGGAAGTGGGTGTTAACAAACCCAGGGACAAGGGAACAACAAGTGATCCAAAATCGATGGCGAGGGGGGTGCAGGAGACCTGGTAGGGCTTGATCAAGGGCAATGTAACCAAGAGGAATCACTGAAACTCAAATGAAGGTTGAGCATGATAAGGGGACAAGAGGAAAGCCAAAGGAAATAGAGGAATGAACTAGGAGGCAAAGGGCATTTATAGCGGTCTAAATACAGGCATGTACATATGAAAATATCTTTATATATGATGATGGAGAAATAGATATATGTGCA
>NW_022111324.1:28335467-28371144 GCF_000313985.2 Echinops telfairi | reverse complement strand
GGGTAGGGAGGGGAAAATGAGGAACTGATACCAAGGGCTCAAGTAGAAAGAAAATGTTGTGAGAATAATGATTACAACAAATGTACAAATGTGCTTGACACAATGGATGGATGTATGGATTGTGATAAGAGTTGTACAAGCCCCCAATAAAATGATATAAAAATAAAGAGCAATTGTTGAAACCGTCCACTGTAGAAGGAGAGTGGGATAAAGTTTGATGGAAGTGGGTGAGATTTGCAATGCAAAGGAATGGATGACTTAATTGACCAAAGAAACATAACAGAACCTGGGAATATGAAGAGTCCAGTTGAGACAGGGGCTTTAAATTTACAGTGGAATCAGTTTTCCAAGTTGTTTGACATCCACAGCAGCTGATGACTCCGGGACAGTACTGAAGAATGCCAAGTATCTGCGGTCATACAAGCATGAGCGTTTGTCTGGTGATTTGAACAGAAATGCGATAAGCGACTGAGCGAAAGGTTTTCATTTATTTTGATTTTTGGTGGTTGCTGTTAGTGGTGGTGGTTGACTGTGCTTGCTTGTTTCTTAATAATGGAATGTAAAAACTGCATTAAAAGAAAGTGATAAAAAAAGAGAGTGACCATTCTGAAATAAAGTACAGAGGCCAGTATCCTAGAATAAAGTATCGGCTGAAGAATTTGATGAAAACGAAGGATACGTTGTAGTGAAAGAAACTTAACCAAAAAGCTAGGTAAATGAAAATTACCAGGCTTGAATGAGTTACTTAAGATATTAAATAATTTGGGGTGAAGACAAGTTCCAGAGATGTCTATGTAGATAGAGCCTTAGATGTTGTAGATGAAAGGTCATTGCAGAAGAACAGATCCAGGAACTGAAGGTCGGCTAGCTAGGTCATTCTCATGAATGCTTCAGTCTCTGAATATGATGGAAAGGTAGCCAAAAGCCAAGTGTCAATATCAGAGATGAAGGATAGAGCTTGCCACAGAAATCTGGGAATAGTAAATAAACACTACTAGACCTTGAAGGGTAATAAGAGCGAAAGAGCCTCACTCAATGAAGGAGTTACAGAAACGAAAAAGATTGGGGGATAATCTCAAAGCAGTAATGGAGTAAATGTAGACATCTATCCAACTTTCACAACCTGTGCTCAGAATAATATTAAAATCCATGCTAGGGCCCACTTTCTTTAATAACAAAATTAGTGAAGGCTGGATGTTGAAAGCAATTTAGGATAGGCTTCTAGCCAAAAGGTTGGTGGTTCAAACACACCAAAGGGCAATATGAAAGAAATGTCTGGAAAACTGCTTCAGTAAAGATTCATCAAGAAAGCCTAGGTAGTAGCGCTGCTCTGTAACACAAGGGACCAACTTGGGTTTGTTTATTTGTTTTTTAACAACAAAAATAGTTTTACTTATCGTCAAAAATTTCAAAATACCAAACATACACATCTATATCATGGACTATCAAAATTACTGTAGTTATATTTTATTGTTGGTAGGGAAGAAGTCTGAACTGTTCCTTATATTTCTAAGAGAAGAGACTAAGAGAATAGGTATCCGCAATTGTTTTTCCCATCAGAGAGTAAATAGTTTAAGCTTCGCAGATCAGACAAAGAGCTGCCCTGGTGTCATGGGTGGAGTGTTCGCCTGCTCACCATAGGTCAGCATTCCAAACCCACCAGCAACGCCACGGGCGAAGAGGAGACTTCCTGCTCCCATCACGAGTTATGGCTGCAGGTTCTGCTCTTGCCTTTAGGGTGGCTGTGAGTGGCACCAACACAATGACATTGAGTCTGTTATACGCTTGTGATTCATTGTGATTCACTCTTTCTTTCGTGCTTTCATTCATTTAGAGAACAGACCATCTTTGTCACAACTATTCAACTTTTTGTTGTAGCATGAAAGTAGCCTAAGACGATGCATCAATGGCCTGGTGGGGCTGTGTTCTAATAAAGCTTCATCTACAAAAGCAGGCAGGGAGCAGACTTGGCCTGGGAGCAGTAGTTCACTTGGGTCTACTCTGGAGTCGCACTCTTGCCCTTTCTCTTTACCTGTGCACTTTTTCTTAACAGAAGACGGAGTTATCGACTGCTAACTTTTGGAGTAGGAACAAAGTTGGCCCTCCCTTTGTGATTTCTTACCTATAAAAAGCAAGGTTCCTAGTCATCTAAAATAGTAGGACATTTTGTGAGTACCCCCTGCTACTGAGTATATACCTCATCTTCCGTCAGAGGAGGCGTGGCTGGCATGATTGAATAGCTTGTGGCTGGTAGGTCAGTGTGCAACACACTAAGCCACCACGGCACCTTTGAGGTGAGTACCCAAACTCCTGCTACTGAGTCCATTCCATGTATAGAGACCCAATACGGCAGGTGAGAGCTGCCTCTGAGTGTCTGACTTCCTGTTTTCACAGTAGGAGAGAGCCTCATCATTCTAGATTGGTGGGTCCCAACCACGGACCTGTGGTTGCCAGCTCAGTCCATGGTGCATGATGCTGCCAGTGTTGCTTTTCAAGTAAGGATAAAAAAATCAAGGAATTGTTAGCAAGCTACATTTTCTACACATAGGGTCTCTATAGGTTGGCATCTGCTCTATGAGAGCGAAAGTAAGCATTAGTAATAAAGATAATTTTTTAAATCCTACATGTCCCTCTTCGACAATCACTGCTCAATTGGTTCAGAATTCAGGTGATAAAGACAGACAGTGTTTATCCTGGTTCCTAACAGCCCAACAATGCCTTCTCACATATTTAACTGTAGGAAAAATCAACCACACACCACCATTTTACATTCCCTAAAAAGAAGTAAAATTAAAAGCAAGCACTCACCTGAACATAGAGCTCTCTGAGTTCATACTGAAATTTCTTGGGATCGGTGGTGATTGTAACTGGCCCAATTTCTGTGAAGGTAAAAATGGCATGGGTCAATAAAAGCCAGCAGTAGGTTTCAAGACTTTACTATTTTTTACATGCTTTCCCATGGTGCACCACATATTTAAGAATAAGAACAAAACACCAACGAAAGGTTGTTTTTCAATGAATAGCTTATAAACCATAAAAACTTGCTGTAAATGACATAAAATTACATTCTTAGTTTTAGTAAATACTCAAGGGAGTAAAAAATGGTGTAGGATAGTCTTGAGGTCCAGATATGGTCCTTTCTTACTCTAGTGGACGAGTGCCTACTGGATTGCTAACTAAATAAATCATTTACTTATTCTACAATTAAGTTGTCTCCAGGATAATGTACAAAAAGTATCTACACTTTTCAGTAAATTCAAATGAAAATTATAAAAAAGGGGAAATAAATAAATGAACTTTTACAGCATGTTATGGATTGAACTGTATACTCACAAAATAATATGCTGTGAATCCTAACCTCTAAGCTTGTATTACCATATTACCATATGGGAATGACATACCTTTACTATGGTGATGAGAGAGGATTAGTATAGGGCATGTTTTTTGACCAGTCTCTTTTTAAATAGAAAAGAGATTAAATAAACAAGTGAGTAAGCAGAGACTGGGAGAGAGAGATGCCAAGCTAAATGAAGGTTGCCCCAGAACAGAAGTTCAGAGCCAAGGACCTTCCCCCAGAGTCCACGTAAGCCGAAGCTTTCCCTTAGAGCTGAAGGGGCTAGCTGCATTTGGACTTCTAACCTTCTAAATTGTGAGATAATAAACATCTATTTGTTATAGTCTCTTACTTATAGGCATTTCTGTTATAGGAACACTAGATAGCGAAGACACTGTGTAACTGTCTCAACCACTTCCTTCCCTATTGCTGACTATTGCCATTCTCCTGAGCTGGCTTTGCACATTGTAATTTCCTTAGGGGCAATGGCTGCCATTATGAGTGCCCTAATAGAGCGCGCCAGTCACTGCTTCAAATGGTAACTTCTGGGGCCTCTGCATTCCCTGGACAGCAAAGAACTAACTTTGGGGAAGATGCCAGTCTAGGAAAAGTTAATGGTGTACTTATCATGTAGAACAGAGTATGTCTTTGTGAAATACCAAAGATTATGTTCTTAAAAAATCTTTAAAATAGATAAGCTGAAAGTAGACCTTATGAATTAGAAGGTAGAAATCATTTTCTCTGAAAATATCATGTATTTAAGTAATAATATTAACATTCATATGAGCATTCATATATGGACATTCCTTATATTTTTCTGATGGTATAAGCTGGGTTTAAAACTATAATGTAAAACTATAATACAAAACTATAAAGATATTTAACATTTAGTTTTACAAAGCATTTTCTAGCTTCAAAGGCATACTGCTAGTTGTAAAGGACTTCATAGCTTCAACGGATAATAATTAATTAGCCAGACTTTCTGTAATGTTCTCCATGTGGTACAAAACAGGCTTTAGAAATAATGAGGTAAAGAAGAAAGAAGGCACGATTTGTCTGTCATAACCCATGTAATTTTCTTAGCAATTACATGAGGGAAGACAGCTCCATCCTTCACTATAGATCAGAGACACCTTGCAGTATGTAAAAGGAATGATGAAGATACTGGAGAAGCTCTGAGACAGTGCAAACATCGGCATTCCATGCAAAGCAGCGCAGTTACTGGCTGTGTCAAAGTCATGTCCCAAGAATACGGAAAGTCCAAGAAGCCTACTCCCTCAAGACTAAACAAAGGCATATTTTTCAATGGAATGCAAAACAGCAAAGAATATGCCAGGCAGTTACACCCTGACATATAAATTGTCAGCAGCATTGTCAAGCCAAGCTTCTATGTTTCTACATTGGATAATGCTGAAATAATCCTAGGATTTAAAACTCAAGAAGTACAAATAAATACAAAGGATACGGGGGTTTGGGGACAATTGCATAAGAATAAAAATGTATCCATGCAGGAACCTCATCCATAAAAATAAGAACATTTTAAATAGTTCTGGATATATGCTGGTTCTTCAAGAATGGAGATTAAAGGACGCTATTTAAAAAAACAAACTGGGTCGTTTCCATTTTAGTTACCCAGTCTCAGATATACACCTGCTTCTAACAGAGATAAAAACATTTCTGCACACCACTCTGGACAGCTGAGATAAATCTTGTATCAGTTCTGAGAAATACTCTGGAGGCAAAGGCTTGCCGATCTGCCACAGCCCTCCAGCTCTCAGCATCCTTTTCAGCACGCTTGGATCAAACGACATGACTGCTTGGCAAAAGCAATCCTCCTCCCTTCAGCACGTGCTTTCATTCTCTTCACTCACGGGAGTCCTGTGCCAGTTACGTCCTTAGCAACTTCCCTCGCTCTTCCTTTCGCTCATGCTAGTTTCATCCCCTGCCAAGCCTTTGAGGACATGGAGCAGGTACAAGTTCGTCCTCTCGTCCTGCCTGAACATGGCCCTCTGGTGCTTCCAGAATCAAGTGGGAGCTCTCCAAGGCATTCCAGGCCCTCCCTTGTATTTGTCCAGTCTTCAGACTTCGTCAACACTCTTTGCATAAGGCTACTGTTCATGCTTGTCATTCCCATGGCCTCCCCCACTGTCATTTATCTCTCATGCATGTCTTCAGGAAAGCCCCAGTTAAGTCCTTATGTCCTTCATCCAGATCCTCCTCCCCGCCCTTTACTTTTCTTTTAAGGTTTTGATAATGTTTGCGTATTAAAAGGGTGGAAAAAATGAAGGTGCATAACATTCCACAGAATGCAGACATCCCTTATTAAGGTCTACTTTACTCAGTTGTTTGCAAAGAAAATGCACCAAAAAATAAATGTAAAATCATGAGCCCAAAAAACTTCTTAGTAGAGTTAAAAAGGGATATGGGACTCAACCCCCTTGTTATACAAATGAGGAAAGACAAGGTTCAGAAAGTGCAGAGTGTTAAAACATTGAGAATGAAGAAAAGGGAAAATATCTTCAATAGCATTTTCTACAGTGCATCCAATACACTGGGTTTCTCTCTCTTCCAAGCTCCCTGCTCTAGCAATGCTTATGCCACTATCGTTTTCTCCAAGTTCCCTCTGGACCCCAAGCAGATGGGCCATGCTGAGTCCCTAATTCACCCACACAGCACCCAGAAATCTTTATTGTCACATGCCTGGATAATATCCTTAATAGAACACATTTTTCAATGTGAAGAACATTAATAATTTATTAACTTACTTTCCCCAACTGAAATCCTGAATCGTTATCGCCGTTTTGAAATCCTCTTTCATTCTTTTAGAAAAGTTGTGGGTTTCTTTCCCTTTCCTCTAATCAGTACTGCTTCACTACTTTCCCCATGTTTCTTTTGTGCTGCAATTTTGCATCTGTATTTTTATCCTCTATACTAGACCATCAGGATCATAAATGCGTTCTTCCCTGTGTTATCTATCACTGTTGCCCAATAGCTATGATACATGCACAACAAGACATCATTGGAAAATACCTTATCAGATCTAGTTAACAAACATTTATCAAGCACTTACTATATTTGGTTACCGCTGACAACCCAAAGATATTCAAGCATGGTTACAATCCTGAGAGTCCAGGAAAGAAGTTAAAAAATGCAAATGAGCAATTACAGCACAGGGTAGTACATGCAGAAACAGAAGTGCGAAAAAGGTAGCGAGGCAGCGCTGATTAAAATAGGGGAAACTAACTTTTGTCTATCAGGAAGAACCAAGGACAATTTCAAAAAGGGAGTAAAGATTCAGGATTTCAGTTATGGTAAGCAAGCAAATAAATTACTTTATTCACTTAGTGTTCTCTTGAATGTTGTGTCAATTCTATGAGGAATGCCTGTATTAGTCATCATCAAATTAAATGAGTTATCATCAAAAAATTCTCCAGAGGCTGCAGCAATGAGATCCAATACAAAAACTCCACTAGGTTAACTGGTCTCTACCTCAGACATAATCTGAAGACTTAACTCTGAAAATTCATGGTGTCTGAGAAGGCTGAAGGCAACTGTACTAAAATGGTTTAACTGTCAGTAGGCAGACAATCATGATCTTGCTACATCAATGCCCTATATGCTGTATTAAGATAGATATTATTCTGGTAAGCCTGTGAAGAAAATTCCCAGTGAATATGATTGTAAATTTTCCTTGGCAACCAACTCCCATAGTTTGAATCTGTACAGGTGAATAATGCAGGTACTGTGATATAGAGTTAGCCCACATTGGCTCAATATCCCTCTCTCTACAGTGCTTTAAAAAAATTAGTACCAAGGGCTAATAAAAAAAATATTAACAGAAGATCTTTATGCCCCAGGGAGATAATCAATAAGACTCTCTACCATAAATTAACAAGGAGGTTTTAAAAGGGAGCCAAGGAAGACAAAAACCATTTGGGGATCACACTAAACCCTAGCTTCAATCTAAGAAAAATTAGTTTTTATGTCACGGCCCTGCTTGGGTCTTGCCCTTAGGAAGGGAACACAGAAGATATGGGTGCTACAGCCAGGTGTGGTGAAGAAATTAGATGATGCCTTGCTATCAGATAAAATAGTATCTGGGGTCTTAAAGGGTTGTTTCCAAATAAATAGTATGGAAGGATAAGATACCTGTATTAGTCCCAATAAGATGGTTTTGGGGGAAAAAAAACAAACTGTTCGCAACAATTTTACAACTTCCACTGGCCCTAGATGAGCATCACAACAACCTCACGAAATAAGTAGAACAGATCTAATTCTCTAGACAATTGAAGCTTAGGTGATAAGCCAAAGCTACCTGTCCTCCAGGAAGGTTATCCTTGACTTCCTACTGCTACTGCTCTGAGGGAGAAAGATGAGGCTGTTTGCTCTCATAAAGGTTTGTAGTCTCAGAAACCCTGTAGAGGGTGGTCAGGAGTTGGGATAGACTGGATGTCAGTGGGATTGGGGATTTGTACCTAGGACATCATCGCATCTGGCACATGATCGTATGATTTCCTGGTTTCTTTACTGGTTCCTTCACTCAATGTTTAGCACCTTCGAGAAAGGAAAAGGCGATCTGGTGGCACCATGGGTTGCGAGCAGGGCTCCTGACCTGGAGAGTCAGCAGTTGGAAACAACCAGCTGTTCCATGCGAGAAGGACGAAGCTTTCTGAGCCTGCAAAGGAGCGACTCCCCAGAAGGCCGCAAGGAAGTTACACTGTCCTTAATCTATAGGGTCCTGCGATGTGGGAATCAATTCAATGGCAGTGAATTTGATTTGTGTTTTTGTTTTTTAACCACAACATTGGCAGCTCCAATACAAGGAGGGGCTGGTGATCTGAAAGATCACAAACATTGAAAACTCGATCGAGCACAGTCTAGTCAGGGACACCTGGGTCACTGCTAGTGGAATCAACTCTATAGAAGCCATCTTCCTGTTGTTGTTGTTTGTTAATATTAACCAAAATATTAATTTGTGTTTTACATTAATCTATTGAGGCAGATTTTCCACACATGGAAGGACTTCAAAAAATTCAAGAAAAAAGAAAATTTAAGGACACTGGAAATTTTCCACAAACTCTTTGAAGCCTCCTCATATAGCTCATTTCAGAAAGCAAAAGAACTAGTAAAGTAACACACACTATCATAGCACTAAGGAGCGTTCCATGCTTCAAGAGAACACTTTTGCTTAAAAAAGAAAGAAAGAAATACCATGTCAGAGATTCTAAGGAAGTCTTTCCTCTTTTCCGTAATTTTGTGATTTCCTCTTTCCTGGGGATTTATCAGATGGTTGGCTATAGTTCCAGAATCTCAGCCATTGTTCTCCTAATCTGAGTCGCTTGATTGTACTTGAGAAAATAATGGAAAGAAGTCCATAATATACTGTTTTCTTTCACTGCTTCACTTGGCAAGATTGGCATCCAGTTCCTCACTTCCTTTTCCTTTCCACCAAGAGATTGTTGCCCCTCGTAGTGTTTCTTTACGCAGAGCAGTTTCTGGATGATTAGGATAATGTTTGCTGCCTTCTGGGGTAAAAATGCTGCCTGTACATGATTTGATAGTGGTGCTCACAATTTCTTCATTGAAAAGATATATATGGAACATTTGATCTTTTATTTATAATAAGTTACAAATGTATTAATACATGACAAACTTAAATGAGAATCTCTAACTTCATTAACCACCACCCATCTGGCTGTTTGTTACACTGTGGTGGTTTGTACTGATGATGTATGTTAGCTCACTGGTATTTCAAATATCAGCTAGATCACCCCTGGTGGACAGGTTTCAAGGGCACTTCCAGACTAAGATAGACTAGGAAGAAAAGCCTGGTGATCACTTTCCAAAACCCAGCAATAAGCACTTTATGAATCACAACAGTTTACTGTCTAATATAGCTGGAAAATGTGCTTCCTAGTTTGGAAGGCAGTCAAATTACACAGTAGGCACAACAAACTCAAGCATATCAATGAACAAAAAGATGGGCACAGGACCCGGCAACATTATGTTCTGTCATATGAGTTGGTCATGAATCACAGTAGACTTCATAGCAGTTAACAACAACAACAACAACAAAGTATCAACCAAGTAATCATTATTTGTAAGGCATCATCGAAGAAGCACAGAAATATATGAATCCAAAGGACTGACATGATGGAAGTTTACATGTACGAGAGACCAGGCTCGAGTTGGCACTTGGAGAAAAAGCCAGATCAACCAAAACCAAATACAAAAACCAAGCTCACTGTCATTGAATCCATTCTGATTCACAGGGACCCTACAGGACAAGGTAGAACTGCCCCTGGGGGATTCTAAGACTGTCGTCACTCTTTATGGCCGTAGAAAGACTTGTCTTCTCCTGCAAAGCAGGCTTTGAACTTTTTACCTAGCAGTTAGCAGCTCAACTTGCAACCACTACACCATCATAGCTGCTGGCCAGCTCAATAGAAGATGAAAAAAGAGCAAAGAAATTCCCAACTTCAGGCCGTGGCCTGCTCAAAAGCCCTTTCATGAACCGGAGCTCAACATATTCTTGACTCATCTAAAAAGCTGACGTTCAGTTAATTAACTTAGTACATATCAAGTGAATGCCTTTTATGTAGTTAGGATGAATATACATATTCAAAGCACCACATGTTTTTCTGAATAAAATTAGTAAATTATATTCCCTGCTTTGGGAGATCACAGAAAGTAAATATAGATTTACTTTCACTCTTGCCATCTTGATCTGCAACCACTCTTCTCAGATTGTTCTATCCTCACTCAACTAATGTTGCCGTCCAGTCTCTGTTTTGAAAGATTCGCATCTAATCCTTAAAAACACAGGACCATTTCTTGACTTTCAGCTGAGCCAATATATTCCAGGACTCACTTAACAGAGTGCATCCCTACTCAGACGAGAACAGGTAATTTTCAGGATGACTTAACTTCCTTGACTGATTATTTTGGCGACAAAGTGATATTTTGCTGTGTTTCATAAAATTAAGGCTAATGATGAATCCATGTATAACATGTTATTTGATATTGAATGAAACAGCATTCTACTTCATTGCCCAAAATATTTATTCATGCTGACAATAGCTTCTATGCTAACTTTAAACATATGCATCTGTTAAAAATTGCGGATAGTATATGTACAATGCAAGGATTAGTTCACTTCACGGCCTGCTGAAACAGGATATGGAAAAGATCAGGAACATGGCCCCATGAATTCAGCAATGTCACACAGCTGTTTAGAACAGGAAGCAACGAAGAATGCCTTCATAATTGACACCGGACTTTGAGGTACACTGAGGAGGATGTTATTGCTCAGGCTGGCACTCAGCCAGGCCAGCAGCACTCTGTGCAAAGACAGCCGTCAGATTTTTAATGCTCAGCAAAGTCCAGACTCTGAGTTTGGCATCGAATCCTAAATATAAAAGGATGTCTTCCACCATGCATTGTCAGGGTATTCTCACAGAGACTAAGAACATAAAAACAAAACATTATTTGATATTTGATAAATCTGATTTCATTTTTAAAATGTTCCAATGTAATCAAAGTCCTCCAAGAGCAAACAAAAAGAAAATAATACCTTGTTCAAGATCATTATTTGAAATTTAAATCATTATATTCTTCTTAGAAAATGTGCTTGAAAATTTAATATAAAAATACTGGAAATAAAATCCAAGTTATAATTGTTGTCTGAGATCATTTTTTAACATCAATGTTTAAAAAAAATGTATTTGTTATGGACAAACAAAATAAAATTATATAGAGGTAAAAATGTTGATGAAAATAAAAATATATCTTTTAGCAAGCTTTTAGAAAAGGATCATTGATATTGTTCATGTTTCCACATTAGAAGAATAGACTTAACATCAGCCTTGATTGTTTCCACAAGATCTAAAGAAATTTATACAACCCTTTGATCATGTTTTCAGGGAAAATACAATTTTGTGGTCCAAAGGACCTACTTACGAAGTAAACATTTCACGTGCAAAAAAATATAAGAATCAGATACAGTACTAAAAATATAATAGACATTCTTTAAAATACATATTAAATGATACACCTTTGGTTTTGCTTAAATGCTTTAAGAAATGGGCAGTAAATACTTAAGGATACATACAATTAACAGGAGAAAGCAGAAGCAAACAAACACTTTTCAAGAGAGAGACCTTGAATACAGCAAAGAGAAGTGTCTGAGCATGGGGTGCTTCATGGACTCTAGACCCATGCAGTTGTACAGAAGGGACCCCAATTTGGGAGTTAATGGTTTGCAGTCACTGTCTTGAATTCTTAATATTTTCATCTTGAATATATTTGTTAAGAGAAGTCCAATGCAGCGATGGAGCATGCCTTCGGAGCTTGGACCCTGGACACATGCGTGGTCTTACCTCTTTCCTTCAGAGGAAGGGTTTTCTGCCACCCATTTTCCTACCCTGATGCCCCAGGTGCTACTCCAAAGCCCCCTCCCTGATCCTGTCCCACAGCTACTTTCTGGACCAGCAGGCAGCTTACACCATCTCCAAACACTCACAATGGGCCAGATGGCAGGTCTTAGCATACTTCTTATCCACTCCCAGGTCAAGTACCAACTGAGGCTGGGCAATGAGGTTTATTCACCCTTGGAAAATGCCTGTCTTCCAGAGCCTGCAACAGGGCAGCTTCCCATGAGAAGGAGAGATAGCTGATACAACTTTACTAAAGGCCTATTCCAAGAGAAGTCCTGATGGCACAGTGGTTACCCATACAGCTGCTAACCAAAAGGTCAGTAGTTCGAAACCAGCAGCTTCACAGTGGGAGAAGGACAGGGCTTTCTATTCCTGTAAACAGTAACAGTCACAGGGCAGTCCTACACAGTCCTCTAGGGTCACTGTGAGAGTCGGCAACAACTTGATGGCAGCGAGGTTGGGTTAAAGGCCCGCTCCAGCCTGGGAGCACACTTCTCTACAGTGGAAGCCTTGTGGCCAGAAACCAGGCTGCCCATTCAAGGCGGGAGGAAGCCCGCATGGGCAGGGACTGCAGATGCCTACGAAGGTATCTCCTTCTTGCACAGGTGCCCCTGTTCACAGACTCAGTGTCTGGGGTATTCTCCCTCCTACTGTCTAACCTTGTGAAGTTTGGCTCAAATGATCAGTGTGGATTTTTCTATTTTAAATAGTAAGTCATCTTTATATTCAGCCTTGACGATTTCAATGCCTGTGTCAGAACATGTAGCTTCTAGTGGAATATCTAAATGTGCCCTGGGCCTGTGCAATGTTCAAGCACTGCTTGAGACCCCCCCACCTGCTCAGAGGAAGAAAGATGTGGAACTCTGCCTTCCCCCGCCCAATAAGGTTTACTTGCCTTCTCATTATAATTCACTGGAAATAAAATAGTTAGGCACTATTATGATATAGACAAGTAATATCACAATAGGTATAAATGCCATTGACTCAACTCTGACTCATAGCAACAAAACAAAACAGAACAAAACCTGCCCCGTCTGGCACCATCCTCACAATTGAGTTGCTTGAGCCCATCAGTATAGTCATCGTGTCAATCCATCTCCCTGAGAATCTTCCTCTATTCTGAAGGATCCTCCACTTTACTAAGCATGATGTCCTTTTCCAGGGACTGGCCTCCCTTCATAACATGACCTTCTAAACAATATGATGCAGTGTTAATTTAATTCCTCTAGAAACATAACCAAGTTTTTTCATATGATATTAAATAATAGGGAAAGTAGAGAGTTCTACATATATTTTGATTGCAACTGTCTATAAAGATACAAATCTAAAAGGACAAATTCTGAGAGGTAACAATAGAATTGAAATTGGTATTGGTAGAGATATATTTCAAATGAATGCTTTGGTTTTATAATTTAAGAAGAAAGGGGCAGATTTCACTTGGTCGTATTCAATCTTTAGGTTGTATTTGTGAAATTTTGGTTGAGTGTGGTGGTTGATGTGTTTAGAATGGTCACTGAGAAAGCACAAAACTATTTCTCAGCATGCGGTAACTTGACAAGGGGAGCATTGACTTGAGCCACTGCCTACTACTGCTGAGAAGTGAAGTAGGGAAGGACTTACAGTCTAATCAAAGCAGTCATTGTCTGGATGTGGGTCCTGTTTCAGTCCTCTCACTTTAAGCTCTCACCTCTCCCTCTTGGCAATGCCATCTTCCTACTGTGAGTCTTGATAAGACAGACAAAGAATTCCTTTTCATTGGCTGAAAGGAAACACTCTTTAGACTTCTAATACCGAAATCCAACTACAGCCAAATTTTAATTTTCCCCTGCTGCTTATTATTGTTCTTTATCTCTCTACATGATTTTACAATGGTATGTGTCTATATTACATGTGCATTTGCCTTTCCATTGTCTTCTCATAAAAAGGATTAAAAGTATGATATCCAATACAATTATAAATATTCAATATGACACATCATCATTAATACTGGTTTTAAGTTTAAATACTTCTTCTAATATGAAGCAATTCCAAGCAGTTACCTTAGTTGACAACCAGAAGCATCCTAGATTTTAAAATTACCATACAGCAATTAAGTCCATTGATATATTCCAGTTTAAATCTTATACGTCATCTGGACATTTTCAAGGTTACACATTGTGCTGACACTTGATAATGACAAAGCATCTATATTTGACCTCTCCCACTTCCTCTCTTCACACTCTCCAACACGACTTTGTAGGAATTGCAAGGAAAGGTATTAGTATCCAAGCACCAAAAAGTTGGCATATATCCCAAACTCTTCAAAAACTATACCCCAGGATCAAGAGGCCTTTCTCTGGTATCATAGTGATCTGTCCACTCTTACCAATTGATATTACACACAAGGTTTCAAGTTCTCACCTCCAAGTTCCCGTGCTTCTCTACTTCACTTTGAACAACTTTCCTGTTAACTGATTATATCAAGCCTTCTCTTTAAAACCTGAACTCCTCAAGGCAGGGTTTTTTTTCCCCTTGTTGTGCACTCTGTACTTAAACAGAACACCATCATTACGGGAACCCATTAATAACTGCAGATAAGCTGCAAGAAGATTTAGTGCCAAGTGATATTCCAACCAACCTGAAAATCCGTTTGGATAGCTGCTGTCCAGACTACACACACACACACACACACACACACACAATCTATAAAGCCTAGATGAAAAGTGGTACATGAGTTTATATTGTTCACTCACATGGCCCACATTTATGCCAAATGCTTGACCGAAGAGGTAGTTTATTATTTTGGTTATGAAGTCAGACAGCAGAGAAAAATGTACCTGGCTTGGGATTAAGGAATTTCCACGTACTAGCTATACATATGTTTTCGTATGGGGGGTTAAAATGCCTTAATCTTAAGGACATTCAGCTTCCTCTTCAATAATGGAAATAATTATGACTACACACTGAAGGAAGGAATTTTGGTAGTGGAGCAGGCTGCTAACCACAAAATCGGCAGTTCAAAACACCAGCTGTTCCTTGGGAGAGAGATGAGACTTTCTGTTCCTTTAAAGCCTTACAGTCACAAAAATTCGTAGAAGAGATCTACTCTGTCCTCTCTGGCTGCTATGAGAGGAAATCGACTAGATGGCAGCGAGATACATAGAACTGACATGAGCGTGTTATGTTTACAGCACTGCAATAGATCTAACTCTTGCTATTGCTACTGTGCTGCTATCAGTAATGTTCACAACTAAATCAAAGACATCATATTAAGTACTATGATTGAATAGCTTAAATAAATAACTACTAGGATACAAGGGCTGATCTTAATCCGCAAGCTTACAAAAAATAGCATTCTCTTGTATCTATCACTACTTAAAATGATTCAATAAGTTTGAATTTGTATCCAAAAAAGCATTAGTAACTAAAGTACATTCTTTTTTTTTTTTTTTGACAGGAGAAAAGAATTTATTGAGTCCTCAGCCCTAGTTCTCCTTCTCCTGCACAGTCTTGGTTCCCCGGAGCCGCCCAGTCCGGCGAGCAGCAATGAGACCCACTTTGCGACCAGCAGGGGCATCCCTGCGGATAGTTGAGGGCTTGCCAATGTGCTGGTGGTTACCACCTCCAAAGGGATGCTCCACAGGGTTCATGGCCACACCCCGCACGCGAGGCCAGCAGTTCCTCTTGGCCTTATACTTGTGATAGGCACGACCAGCCTTCAGGATGGGCTTGTCTATGCGGCCACCACCGGCCACCACACCAACCACAGCTCTGTTGGCAGAGGAGATGACCTTCTTGGAGCCCGAGGGCAGCTTCACTCGGGTTTTCTTGGTCTCGGGGTTGTGGGAGATGACAGTGGCATAGTTTCCAGAGGCCCGCGCTAGCTTGCCTCGGTCTCCAGGCTTCTCCTCCAGACAGCACACGATGGTGCCCTCAGGCATGGTGCCCACAGGGAGAACATTGCCGATATTGAGCTGGGCCTTCTTGCCGCAGTACACGAACTGGCCGGTGTGCATGCCTTCAGCTGCGATGAACAGTTCTGTCCGTTTCTTGAACCGGTAGGGGTCTCTGAAGACCACCTTGGCGAGGGGCGCGCCGCGGCTCAGGTCATGGATAATGTCCTTCACTATGCCCTTGATGTAGCCGTGCCGCTCGGCGAAGTCCACGGCGCGCAGTCGCGCGGCGCCCTTACGATGCTTCACATACGTGCGGAACACAGAACCAGCGCCTTTCCTCTGTCCCCGGATGACGCGGCCCATGGCGGCAGTTCAGCTTTCAAGCACGGCCGAAAGAGGCTAAAGTACATTCTTAAAGAACCATGCTTGCCTTATATATTTGCCTTACATAAAATGAAAGGTCAATCTTTGATCATGTTTATATGAATTTTACATAATTAAAACTCTACTTTCTTGTCTTTGAAAATAATAAATATAATATCTCATCCTTTTCATCTAATCAAATCTTTATATTTTATACCATATTTGTTTTTTCATTTCAACATCTATATGTTGAAATATATATGCTCAAATGAAATTGAGGTAGCAATAGAATTCAACAAAAAGGGGGGGAGAAAGGATCTGGTTTAGGACTGCTAAGTTATAGTTTACATAAAAATAATATGATCAGCTCACTCTTCTCAAATTAATCTGGAAAAATATGTATCACTCCATCATTATTTATTTATGATGCCAGAAGGATCTTTGCTGAAATCAGAGAATATCAGAAAAACGTTTGTGTTTTATTGATTATACCACTTTTGACTGTGTATATCATAACAAGCTATGGATAACCTTTAGGAGAGTGAAAATTCCAGAAAACTTCATTGTAATCATTTGAAACTTGTTCATGGATCAAGAAGCAATTGTGTTAACAGAAAAAGGAATTATTGCATGGTTTAAAATCAGAAAGGTGTGTGTCAGGGTTGGATCCTCTCACCACACTTACTCAATATGTATGTGAGCAAATCATCAGAGAAGCTGACTTATATGAAGAAGAATGTGGCATCAGGATTGTAGGAAGACGTGTTAACAATTTTTTTTATGCAGATGACACAACCCGGAAGCACTCGCTGATGAAACCAAGCATTGCAGCCTCCAGCGTGGGTTACAACGCAATGTAAGTAAGACCCAAAGCCTCACAACTGGGCCAATAGGTAACATCATGATAAATGAAGAAAAGATGGAAGTTGTCAAGGATTTCATCTTCTTAGATCCACAGTTAAGGCTCTTGGAAGGAGCAGTATAGAAATCAAAACCTGCATTGCATTAGGTAAATCTGCTGCAAAAGACCTTTGAAAATCAAGGATGTTTCTTTGAGGACTAAGGTGCACCTGACCCCAAACCATAGTCTTTTCAATTGCCTCATATGCATGCTGGACATCGAATAAGGAAGACTGAAGAATCCATGTGTTTGAATTGGGGTGCTGGAGAAGAATACTGATGTACCACGGACTGCTAAAGGGACAAACCTGTCTGTCTTCAAAGAAGTGCAGCTAGAGTGCTCTTGAGAGCAAGGATGGCGAGATTTCGTCTTACATACTTCAGATATATTTTCAGGAGACAAGAGTCCCTGGAGAAGGATATCACGCTTGGGAAAGCAGAGTGGTCATGCAAACGAAGAAGGCCCTCAACAAGATGGATTTACCCAAGGCTGAAGCCAAGGACTCGGGCGTAGGGACAACTGTGAAGATGGCAGGGTTTCTGTGTGCTGTGCATTGGGTCACACTGGTCGGAATGGACTCAGTGGCATCTAAGAAGAACATGCATTTAATTGCATATTCAGTCTTCCAAACGAGATGATTATAGGCATTGTTAATTTCACCATCAGCACTTAGGCGATAACTCTCCCTGGTGATAATGGGGCTTCAGAAATAAGCCAGAAAACAACTTTGAAAATATACACGGAAATGAGTACCTTAAAATATTCACCATACCAGTTTATAAATAGAGCAAATAAGGTCAAACCCATAATTTTCTGTTTAATTTGTGAAATAGAAAATACATGTGTATGTGTAGGCATATGTGTATATATGCATAAACACATGAGGAAGCTTTCAAAGGTTAGTGTAAAATTGGAATTAAAAGATAATGGAATTGTTCCACACACCTTTCAAAGCTCCCTCATATATCTGTGTGTGGGTGCATGTGCATGTTTGATAAGTAAATGCCTACAGCAGAAATACATAAATTACCTAACTTAAAAGAAGTGACTATTTAAGTACAAAGTAATTTAGAGAATTAGAATTGTGATGCTTGGATAAGTTGGATAAAATCAATATGGTAATCTGGAAAATACTTAAGAAACACTAGGTTATCAAAAAATCTTTTCTTTTATAACAAGTGTGCTGTTTCATCCTGAAAACATTAGAGAAAGAGTAAGCACTCAATTCACAGAACTTGTGGAGTTGCTCACACATGGTCCCTAAGGACACCTATGAATCTCACTGCGGGAGTTCAGTCACAAAGGCCAAAGGGAGACGGTGTCCTGGAGTCCGTGTTTAAAAAAAAAAAAGAATGATTGAAAACTGATTGAGGTAGTAATTATACAATTCTGCTTGACATGATTGAACTGTGGAATGATGAGTTCTGTGTATTAAATCCCAACTAAGAAATGGAAAGTTTTCCAAAAGAACACACAAACAAAGAGACGGAGATGGAAGCACGGAAGAATTCAAGCCATTAAAAGTAAACTCAAATGAAGTTCCTAATGAAGCAGCACACTCTGCCAAAGAGAACCATGAAGATCTTTTCTGAAAAACACACTTACTTTGAGACTTAACTCAACTGATAACTTTCCAGCATTCCTTGGTAAGTAGGCACTGTGCTTGAAGGTCAGTCCTATGCATAAAGCTGCGCACTCGAAATCTAATGAGAACATGCACATGGTAGCTCAGTTACGATATGCACTTGTGCTGTCGCTAGTTGCCACAATGTCGGCTCCCACTCGTAGTGTAGACGGGGACTACAGTCATCTTCTGCTGTTCTGTTTGAGTCCATTATGTCAGTCCATCTGATTAAGGTTTCCTCATTGGGCCTCTCCTTTCCCAAGCATAATGGTCTTTTTATTCTGGAAATATTAGCCCATTGATTGAATTTAGTACTATTTTTAAACTGAGATGGTTGGTTCAGATGATAGGGAAGAATGTTTAGAAGGTATGCTTTGATGAAGAACTAGAAGAGAGCAATTCTTAAAATGACCCAGTGCCTCTTATCTGGGTGGTGCCTGGGAACCAATGTGGAGGACATGGGCACGATTCCTCTCATCATGGAAAGCAGAATCTTAAGAAAGAGAGTGAAACAAGCAAGAAGAGAAAAAGAAACCAACTGAAATAAGTGCAAAGGGTAGAAATAAACAAGGTACTAGGGCAGAAATTAGGGGGGAAAGTGCTTAATCTTACAGAAATGCGGGGAACTTGTGTGGAGTGCATGTCATAATTATTTATTTCACTGTGCTGATGCTCTCTTTGTTTCACTTTATAGAAGCTCTTTATACACTAAGTAAATTATAATTTGTCAGTAATATAAGTTGCAAAATGTTTGTGTTATATTAGTTTTTTGATGTCTGTGATAGCAGTTTGGACCACATAAAACATTTTTTGTTTTATATAGTAACAAAAATTTATTAATAGTTTTCTTACGGATCCTGTTTTTACCATAGTGGAAAGCCTTCTTCATGTTGAAGTTATAAAGCATTTTCCAAGGATTTATTCTGGAATATTTATGATTTATGTTTTAGATTTACATCCTTGATCCATTTGGCATAAAGTATGAGGTATGAACCCATTATTTTCCAGATGGCTTCTGCATTGACTTATTATTATTTATTGAAAAATTATTCTCCTCCTTCATAGTACATGCTGCTATATTCACATAATGTGTTCCAGATTCTATTTCATTCATCTCTCCCTCCATGCACCAGAAACAAATTATATTAATAAGTGACGCTCAATAATATCTTTTAATATCTGGTAAAGTTAGCTCCTCATGATTACTCTCCCTCTGCTGAATTTCCTTAGCTTTGTGCTTGAATATTTCCATCTCAACGTTAGATCAGCCTTTCTAGATTCAAAAATATCCTGAATGTCATGTTAAATTTATTGAATAAATTAGGAAAAATTTACTAGTTATTGAAACATTCCATGGTGTACCATTCCAATTATTGAAGTGTTTTTGGATAAACTTTAAGTTAGAAATAGAGGAAAGAACTAGGCAACAAAGGAAGTTGATAAAGGTCTAAATACAGTCATGTATATACGTATATGTATCTAAATATAATGATAGGGATATACGTCTATGTACATATATTTATAGGTTTTAGTATTAAGGTAGCAGACAGACCTTGGGCCTCGACGCAAGTACTCTCTCAACGCAAGAACACTTTGTTCGAATAACCCAGCATTCTGTGATGCTCACCTTCCAGACATGATCACTGAACACAAAATGGGTGCATAAGCAAACGTGGTGAAGAAAGCTGGTGGTGCCTGGCTATCAAAAGATATAGCATCTGGAGTCTTAAAGTCTTGATGATAAACAAGCAGCCATCTAGCTGAGAAGCAAGCAAACCACATGGAAGAAGCACACTAGCCTGAGTGATCATAAGGTGTCGATGGTATCAGGTATCAGGCATCAAAGACCAGAAGAAAAATTCCTATCGATGTGAATGATGGAGAGGGTGGAGTGGAGACCCAAAGCCCATCTGTAGACAATTAGATATCCCCTCACAGAAGGGTCACAAGGAAAAGACAAGCCAGTCAGGGTGCAGTACAGCACAGACAAACATACAACTTTCCTCAAGCAACGTACACTGATAGAGATAAGAGATCACAACACAGGGACTCCAGGACAGATAAACCCCTCAAATCTATTTTATATAACCCCCTCCCAGGGGAACGAACAACAGAAAAGGGGATGAAAGAACATGTTTTGAAAATGATGATGGCAAAATATTCACAAATGTTCTTGACACAACAGATGGATGTATGGATTGTGATAAGAGTTGTAAGAGTCCCCAATAAAATGATTTTTTTAATTAAAAATAAAATAAAATAAATATTTGTTTTATCCTTTTGTTGCATTTTTGTTTTATTTTGTTTTTATCTAAAAGCTTGTGCTATTTTGTTTACTGCTAGTTATTCTGCTTTTATGTTGATATTTTAAATTGGAGTCTTACTCCCATTATATCTTTAATTCAGTCTGGTTTTGTGTATCTAAAACTATTGGCTTCTACTGATTCTTACCTGATGCTTAATTCTTGTACTGTTTGTAAATTAAATGCTTTAGGTTTTCCAGGTTAAACACTTATATAAACTATAAATTCATATAAACTATAAATATTTTTCAGATTTTAGAACTCTAACTTACCTCCCTTATCTAACTTATTGGTTGTTAATTTTCTTAAACATTAAATAATATTAATGATACTGGGCATCCTTAGCTTGTTCCTAAAATTAGCAGGGGTGTTTCTAGTGCTTCTCTATTAATGATAAGGCTAAATTTAAGATAGAAATATATATAGATATATATTTTGCCATGTTAAGAAATATCCATTTATTCATATCGTATTCTTTTTAAAATTTAAATCAAATAGAGACATTAAATTTTTTCCATGTCTTTTCATATGTACGGATATTATCATATTTCCCTAGATCAAATGTTAATAGATTCCATTTAATGGACTATTACAACACACCTAAAACAAACTACCCGAGTCAGGGAATTTCACTCTTTTACTGTGTGTGATGTGGTTTGTGAACATTTTACTTAGGATTTCTACATGCTTATCCGCCTGGGTACGAATATGAATAGTCTGAAGGTTGCCTTTAAGAGCCTTCTTTATTGTTTTGGAGTCAAACTCATTTTTTTTAAATTGTGAAACTTTGCTTTTTCTGATCCCTGGAATAGTTTAAGAGCCATTGACAATAACAGGTTTTTTAGGAATTTGGTAAAATTCTCTTGTGAAACTATCTGGATTTGGGTTTTTTTGATGATGCTGGGAAGGGTGGTTTCCTCTGTTTTGCTTTCTTCTCTTGTCTACAAGAACCCTGGGAACACAGTGACTAAGTGCTAGGCCATCACATGGAAAGTTAGCAGAACAAACCCACCAGCTGCCCAGCTAGAAAAAGAGGTGGCAGTGTGTTTCTTAAAGATCACAGTCTCCAAACTACTCAAGAGAGTCTACTCTGTCGTGGATGCTAGCTACAGGTTGCTCACTGAATGGTAGTGGGATGTATGTTTCATTTGATTTGATATTCTAGATCTTTTGGAATCTCTTTGGCAAAGTATCATTCTAAAAATTTGACCAGTGTAGTCCATTTTTCAAACTATGTACCAAGATTCTAGTAAAACATGACTATTCTGAGTTTACATAGCTAGCAGTTGGATGTTTCCTTCCTGAGCCATATTTGAAGAGCCCTGTTGGCACAGTGGTTACACATTGGACTGCGATGTGCGGCAGTTCTGCGGGACAAAGACTGCACTTTCCACTCCCTTAAACAGTTACAATCTCGGAAACCCACAGGGGGTCACTATGAGTCACCATCGACTCAACGGCAGTGAGTTTTCTGGTGCTATATTGTCAATTAACTAATGGTTCCTTTTTTCTCTAGAAGTAGTATTATTTATCCCATTAAATTATTTCCGTCTTGTGTTTATTAGTTATTTAATTTTCCTTTGTATTACTATTGTTGGTTTCTTCCACCTTTCTTATTCTTCACTGTTCACACTTCCTCCAGCCAGTTACTACGGAGACAATTTTGAATTATGAGTTTTCCATGTGCATCAGAGTAGAACTGCTGGGATAACATATTTTATAAATTTAAATACAAAGGAAATCAATTATATTGATGAACATCTAGCAAAATATAGTGGGGAAGGTAGTAATAGCACATGTGATTCTTTCTGAACTCATTAACAAGGTTCAGTGGTATAACTACTTTAATTACAAAGATATTTAAAGGAGTGTACAGCAATAGTGATATCATAAGAAAATATTTTCTCAAATATTTTAATAAATCATTTTTATTGGGGCTCTTAGAGCTCTTAAAACAATCCATATATCAATTATATCAAGCACAGTTGTACAAATGTTTCCATCATCATTTCCAAAACATTTTCGTTCTACTTGAGCCCTTGGTATCAGCTCTTCTTTTTTCCCCTCCCGCCCCCACCTTCCAACCCTTGTGAACCCTTGATTATTTATAAATTATTTTTATCTTCATATTTTCCATCATCCACTGTTACCTACATTTCTTTTGTTCACCCCCCTGGGAGGGGTATATGTCTATTATTGCAATCGGTTCCCCCTTTCTCTCCCATCTCCCCACTACCCTCAAGGTATCACTACTCTCATTATTGGTCCTGAGGGGTTTATCTGTCCTGTATTCTGTGTATTGAGAGTTCTTATCAGTACATGCTCTGGTCTAGCCAGATTTGTAAGGTAGAACTGGGGTCATGATAATGGTGGGAGAGGAAGCATTAAAAACTAGAGGAATGTTTTAAGTTTAATTGATGCTATACTACATCCTGGCTGGCTCATCCTTTCCTTGTGACCCTTCTGTGAGGGGATGTCGAATTGTCTACAGATGGGCTTTGGGTCTCTATTCTGACCCTCCTCATTTGCATCAAAATGGTTAGTTTTATTTGGGGGGAGGTCTTCTGATGCCTGATACTTGATCCCATCAGCACTTGGTGATCACAGAGGTTGGTGTGCTTCTTCCATGTGGACTTAGTTGCTTCCCTGCTAGATGGCCGCTTGTTTAACTTCAAGCCTTTAGACCCCAGACACTATAACTTTTAACAGCTGGGTGCCATCAGCTTTCTTCACATTTGCTTACGCACCCATTTTGTCTTCAGTGATTGTGTCAGGAAGGTGAGCATCACAGAATGCCAGGTTATTAGAACAGTGTTCTTGCATTGAGGGAGGACTTAAGTAGAGGCCTAATGTCCATCTGCTACCTTAATACTTAACCTATAAATATTGTATATAGACCTATATCTCTATCGTTATATATGAATGTATTTATATATGTACAGGCCTATGTTTATACCTCTATAAATGACTTTTGCCTCCTAGTTCTTTCCTTTTACTTTCCTTCTCTCTCACTATCATGTTTGACCTTCATTCAGCTCTCCGTACCTCCTCTCAGCTACATTCCACTGGATCGAACCCCACCAGGCATTGCATGCCCACCTCACCATCAATTTTAGATCTCTTGTTGTTTCTTTGTCCCTGGGTTTGTGGACTCCATACTCCCTTTCCTCTACCTCCTCCTTTCTCTTTCCCCCCAGAACTGTTGGTCCCATTGTTTTCTCATTGGGATGGTTTATCCTGCCTATCTTATATAGATAGATATGAAAAGAAAAGAAAACAAACAAAAAAATAGCCTATGAATAGTTCCAGTCTGTCTGTTGACCCTTAATAAATGTTTTCCAATTGGGTCTGATGCAGTGCCAAACCTTGTCCCCCAAGTCTGAAGTCTGTTTGCACAATTCCTCAGGGACTTTGTTGCTTTGCTCCCCTTGCTGCTCTGTTATTTTCTTAACTATTAACAAAGTCATACATATTGATGATTCTTCTATAATTTGCAGTCAACATTGACAAAAGTAATGTTACTCCCTGAAACCCTTCTGTAAGGGGATGTCCAGTTGCCTATAGATGGGCTTTAGGTCCCCAATCTGCACTCCCCTTCATTCACAATGATAGGATTTTTTGTTCCTTGATGCCTGATACCTAATCCCTTTAACACCTTGTGATCACACAAGCTGGTGCGTGTTTTCCGTGTGGGCTTTGTTGCTTCTGAGTTAGATGGCCACTTTTTTACCTTCAAGCCTTTAAGACCCCAGACGCTATATCTTTTGATAGCCTGGCACCATCAGCTTTCTCCACCATGTTCGCTTATGCACTCATTTGTCTTCAGCGATCATATAGGGAAGGTGAGCACACAATGATATCATTTTTGTTCTTTGATGCCTACTTTTCTGTTTACCTACCCTCTGTTTACTGAGTTCTTGTATTTCTGATCCATACTAACGCTTCTGAAACACATCTATTTCTAAAAAGTGCTGTTTTGCTGCATTTAAAAAGCTATGGCACAATCTTCGGTAATAATTTTTGTCTGTTTCATAGCAACATTTTCTTTTTTTTAGCTTCCATTATTTGAAGATTGCTGGTTTTTCTCTTCTTTTCTTCATTTTTTCTCCCTGTGAAATTTTAAAAGATTTTGAGCTGGTTTCTGTTGGTAACTGTCCGCGTTGAAGCAAATATTGAGACTACTTCTTAGTCTCGCCATTCTAGCTTCTACGGGGCATTCTGGCTGTACTTCTGCCAAGAGAGATTTGATTGTTCTTTTTGCAAGCCATAATATTTTCAATCTTCTTTTCCAGCCCTATAATTCTAATGCAAATGTAAAATCAATTCTTCTTCAGTATTCTTTATTCAATGTCCAATTTTCACATGCGTATGAGGTAACTGAAAATGCCATGGTAGTCCTCAAAGTGACAGCCTGGTTCTTTAACACTTCAAAGAGATCTTGTTCAGCAGATATTTCTCCCTTTTGGGAGTCCAGAGATCTGGTAGTCTATTAGGTTCCCCTCCCGAACAAGATAGTCATTTGAATTTTTGTTTCTCATTCACCCTATTTCTTTGTAGGATTTCCTGATAGAGAAATGGACCGTGTGACTTTAAATCAGAAGTTACAACCTAAGCTCTTTAAGTTCTGGTTTTAACTGTTGAACATTCCTAAAACCCATATGTTTTAAACACTTAAGAATTAAATTAGTTGAAGTGCTAGGAAATAGTAATACTCATCTGATTTGTGTCTGGCATGATACATACGCATATATGTATTGCACTGTCCAAACTTCAAAACAGCCCTGCAAGTTCGGTATCCTAATCTCCATTTTACAGACGCCTAGCAAATCCCAGATTTCTATCTGTACCTATCTTACTCTAAAATCAATGATTTTGTTCTCCACCACACTTCAATAAACTTCTATTTTCCAAAGTCAATTTTTTAAAATGTGTTAGTTTGTTGTGGGAACAAGATAATCCCCCATTGAGTAGATTGTGGCATTATTTCTTTGTTTTAGAATCTAAAGTTCTTTTTTCTCTCCCAATGTATTACTTTAAACTTCTGGTTACACATAGAAAGAAAAATTTCAGAGCAGAAATGGTTGCATGCTATTGAACGAGGATTGGACTTCCTAAACTGTAAAACCACAAAGCCCAACATAACACAACCAATATGCTGTTTGGTTTTGTCCCCTAAGCAACTGACCAAACACTACTATAAATTTGCCCACCAATGGATTTGACAAAGATTGAGAATGTTGATACATCCCTTACCTAAAAATTAACTTTGAACAAACAGAGCTCAAATAACAAACAGACGAGAATAAGATTGCAAATGCTTCAGTTTGGGAAGTATTGATATAATTATTTCATGAACATTTTGAGTTTACTACATGTATGAAAACTGTAGACATGCATATTTCAGAAACAGTTACAGACAAAAATAGCAATTATTACCATACTTTTCTTGGAATTCAAAAGAAGGCATTGCACGATCTTTTCTTCTTTCAAAATAAAGTTTTATTAGAAATTTACTGACATTCTCTAACATAGCACAAAATTTGTGTAGAAAGAGTAAGAAGAGTGCTGCATTTTGAAGGCAAACTGGGTTTTTTAATCTCAGCTCCACATTACTGTTGGGCAAGCTGCTTATTTGCCTGAGATTCAAAACAGCCTGGATTATAAAACAGCCTTGCAAATACTTCTCTGTATTTCTATGTGGGTGATATCTGTGTAAGCACTTCTGACCAGTCCTAATACAGAGTAGATGTTTAATAAATATTTATTGAATTTGAATAACATTGTAAGCCATTTCTTACTTCTCTTTTCTGTTACTAATATAATGATGGTAATAAAACTCTAGTCACAGTTTTTCTTAAGGAGACATTAAACAATGTTGTTGGCTTTACATATTCTTCCACTTATTTCATTATCTACATTTGCTCCCACCAGAGGTAAGGGTTAACACTGCAGGGGAAGTGAAAGCATGTTCTATACTATTGAAGGCACAGTGGTTACAGTCCTCCATGTTAACTGAACAGTTGGGGGTTCAAAGGTACTAGCTGCTCTAAAGGAGAAAGATGTGGCAGCCTGTTTTTTTAAAGAATACAGCCTTGAAAATCCTATGGGTCAATTGGTCTTTGTCGCATAGGGTCATTATGAGTCAAAATATACTATGTTGTGTTAATCTGGCAGGTATTGTTCTGCCTTTGTGAATGAGTGTTATTGAAAGTTTTGTCCTACCCCAAACCCTCATTCTTTATGTATATAGCCTCCAGTCACTTAAGGTTTATTCTGTATAAGTCAGCAATTCATGTATTGTGGTCTGAAAAGACAGCCTATATGTGTAATTTCCTTTTATCAATAATGTTTTTAATTCTATACCACTGACTAAAATAATGATACTATCAATATAAGTACCTTATGCCCAAGGAGGATGCTTTATATATTTCTATTATAAAATGATATTGATGTCTCTAAAATGAACCAGAAATATAAACATATACACCATAGGTATAGATATATAAGTACATTTTGGACTTGCACTTAATGGTAGCCCTAATCTAAGAACAATTAGTTCTTATAATATGGCCCTACTTGCTGTCATGAAGAGATCATTCAATGTATGGGTACTTTAGCAAAATGTGAGCAGAAACCAGATGGTGCCCAGCTATCAGAAAGAGTAACTTCTGAGATTTTAGAGGCTTGTCTTAAAAGAAGCAATCATCTAAGTGAGGTATCAACTAAGTCTAAATGCAAGAAGCACACCAGGCTGTGTGATCTAAGGATTTAAAATAATAAAGTCCAAATCTAGAGAATGGAATGAATGGTATCAGAGTTTAAATTCTGAGCACCTGGCTTGCCAATGGCTATGGATGACAAAGCCCAAAATCTACTTGCAGGGTCTCCACATGGATTAAACCTCCGGTGACTCTTCTCTGATCATAGTCCAGAGAAGTGAAAAGCCTTGCAACCTGATACTGAGCACTGTAAGGTCAGTTAAGTTCAGATGTAACACTTTATCATTTGATCTCTTTTGATGCATTTTAAAGTTGTTTCCGTTTTTTATATCTTCGGTCCAACGAAATTCTTGTTTTATTTTGTAGTTTTTGTTGGTTTGTTTTTTTGTTGCTTTTGTTTTATATGACTTTCTGTAATTTAATTCAGGATAGGTAAATCTACAGAGACAGAAAAGTAATTAATAGGTACCTAGAGGTATGGAGGGAGAGGTTGGGAGAAAACAGAGAGTTAACAGCAAGAGCATGAGAAAGAAGAAAATGTTCTAAAATTGTAATGATAATTGCACAACTATTCTTAATGTGATTGTACTACTGATTGTATGATATGTGAATTATATGCCAAAAAAGAAATTGTATACACTAAAATATATGTGTATGTGTGTATAAAACAGCATCATATATATAGATATATATCTATATATATATGATGTTGCTGGGTCCTGTCAAGTTGATTCCAGCCCATATGTACAACAGAATCAAATCCCATTCGGTCCCACATACTCCTCACAATTGTTATGTGCACTAGGGTGGGTTCTCTAGAGAAGCATAACCACTGATGCTTGTGTTTGTATATAGAAAGAGATTTATCTCAAGAAATAGCTTACATAGTTACAGAAATAGGTAAGTCTAGTCTAGTTCAAGTCAGGCTTTTCCTTATTTATGGAATCTCAGGAAAAGGGACCAGGATAATGAAGCAGAGAGAGAGGACACACAGGCTGCTGATGCAGAACCCTGAAGTTGGTCAAATGAATCCACCATCAGAAGTCTGCTGATGACTTGTGGGACGGGCAGGCTATACAACAGGAGATCCAGGAGTCAGACTCAATACACAGCTCGGGCAGAAACAAAGGGCCAAAGAGGATTAGATGCTGCTTCCTCTCTCCTTGATCTCTCTCTCTCTTCTACAAAAAAAAAGCTTATAACATCAAGGAGGTGTCATCAGACATGGGCCCAATTGATAGGTAGGGATCCTCTCCTACCTGTACCCCGGAGTGTCAGAATCCTGGATCCAGGATTCTGAATTCTGGGTACAGGACTGTCAGAATCCAGGGTTAACAGAATCCCTGCTCCTAGCTTTACCCAGGATTGTCTAGTTGACATAAGCCTTAACTGTAACATCATGTCTTAGTTCATTGTTGCAGTCGATCTACCTCATCAAGGGTTTTACTCTTTTTCACTCCTCTCCACTTTACCAAGTATGTGTTCCTGTTCCAGCGACTGATTTCCCCTGACAACTACTTGTCTAAAGAACCTGAAATAAAGTCCCACCATCCTCACCTCTCAAGAGCATTTTGACTGTACTTCTTCCAAGACAGATTTGCTTGTTCTTTTGGCAGCTCATGGTATTTGCAATATTATTTGCCAGCATCATAGGTAAAATCCACTGATTCCTCTTCAGTCTTCTTTGTTCAATGTCCAACTTTCACATGCTTATGAGGCCATTGAAATGCCATAGCCAGGGTCACACATAACTTAGTCCTCAAAGTTGTCACATCCTATATCTTTAAATATATATTTATATTTTACAATAGATACATATATTGTAAATATCTATAATATATTTATAGACTATGTATATTGTAGCAAATTTACTCAATGCAATGTATTGTTTGATATCTACTGCATGGCCATGAGTATTATAGTTTTAACAAAGAGATCTGTTGCTTGAAACAAAAAAGTTTTAAAAGGCTCAGAATAAAACAAACATGAGCAACAGCCAAGAAATTGCTGATTAGCTATAACAAATTATTATATTTGCTTATAAAATAATCTGTATAGTTTATATTATAAATTATTAAATATTATTTTAAACCTCAATTTACTTTTATGTAAAATTTTGACAGATTAGTTAGAATTAAATGGATACATATGCACAGTTAAGTATGTAGTAGGCATTCGATAAAGGTTAGCATCCTTTTTTTTTCTCCCCTTTTTTGGTTAGCTCACTTTTTAAGAAAACTGGCAAATCAGCTATAGCACCCTTTGTGCTTATAACTAATGTATGTGTCAATTCAATGCTAGGTCTAGCATAGAGCTTGGCTCAGAATAAGCATTAATATATAATTGGTTTTAATTTCTAATTATAAGGTGTTGTTCGGTTGCAAACCAAGGCTTCAAATGATTTCATTCCAGTTTGGCACCAGCACCATTCCCCTATGTCCCTTCTGAGAATTTGCATTTCCACCCTAGATATACCTAAATCAGATCTTGTTCAAATGTGAATTCTGATTCTGTTTAATCTGAAGTGGAAATGCAAATTCTCAGAAGGAGGTCAAAACAGAGTGAAACCTTTGAAGTATTGGTATAGTTAATCTAGATGCCTCCTGGAGGAACGACTTGCCCGTCTATTTCCAAAAATAATTAGCCATTAAGCACTGTATGGTGCACACTTTTACTCTGACACATACGAGGTAGCCTTACATGGGGAGGGTCTTTATCAAAATGGCTTTTGATTTGCTAAAGTCACTGTATACCTTATAGAGAGGGAGTAATTTACTGGGTTACACAGTTTGGAATTCTGACGGTTTTCAACTTCTGACATCAAAGAGAATACAAGTTATAGTTAGAAGATAAAAATGAACCAAATAACTGAGAAACAGGACTTTGTGGGATAAGTGCTTCTGGTGGAAAAGGAAGGCTATCAGACTCTATAGCAAAAACGAATGCTATTTTCATCCGGGCCAATAGCTCTGGAGGCTTCTCACATGGAGCTTGAAAGTGAGACAGCTTGGCCTTCTAGCATGCTTCAATCACTTTCCCCTGTGGTAGCTAAGATAACTTGGTGTGACTATTTTAACTTCAGATTCTTCACCTATAGAACAGTGTTGTTAAAAGAATTAACCAACATGAAACATAAAGTTCAGCATCATGACATGGGACATAATGATAATATCATTATTATCATATGTCTCACTGTGAACGCATAACATTTTTACACCTACTTACTATTTCTACTCAGATACTTGATATCAGCTTCCCACTGGATACCGATGATGAGAAAACAAATAAACAAACAAAATTTCATTTATGATTAAGTCCAAAGTACTCTGTTATGTTTAAAAGAAAAAAATCACTATAAATGATAGCATGTTTGAACAATAAGAATATAATAACACACTTAAGTACACTGTGAACGTAGACAACTAATCTCATTTCTAGAAGTCTAGATTGCTTCCTTTCTAAATTCAAATGCTGCTTCTTATAAAAATCTTGTCCTTAAATTCAAAATTTAAAAAAAATAAGAGAAGGCATTCAGATCCTTTGGGTGGTTTATTTTTCCAGGCAGGATCTTTTTGACTTCTCTTCCATCTTCTGGCATTCAGTCATGTGAACTACTCAATGGACCTGTCTTGGATTTCTTTAAGGCCACAAAGCCAAAAGCTGTTCCCGTGGGGAACCCATGACTAACTCAGTCATAAAAATATGCATTGTAGCCAGAAATCTGTAGGAAATTGAGGCAACAAGAAAACAACATCCAAAATAAAAAGCCAAAAAACTGTACAAATGTAAAGTCATGAAATTAGCATTAGGCATGATGTGCAAGGGATATAAATTCCTAAGAGGAACATTTCTTTGTCTTAAACTGCCCACATTTTCACACTTGTTTTCCTTGATTACCTGAGATATGACAAGAGGGTCATGAAGACAGCAATAGAAAGACTGAAAATTTTGCTGATTATGAAAAAAAAATGCACTTTTTCCACAAAAATAACATTTCGGAACAAGAATATTCCAAAGACTCTATCAACCATATTCAAAATTGTATGTAAAAGGCACAATAAAGCATTTATTTAATTATTTATTTAATATTTAAAGAAATGATGATTCCCATGTAAACATGAAATACTTTTTTAGCATAGTGTTCAGGCCTTGGGGAAATTCTCAAGATTAAAAAAGTATGAAAAAAGTCAAAGGCCAATGAAAAGACTTCATAGAAGCTGCTTTTGAAATAAAAACACAGTGAGAACACTGCGCCGAGGAGACTGAAATGAAATACTCATGCATCACGTTTTAACAGTGAGAGTCGCTTAGGACAGCAGTTCTCAACCTGTGGGTCGCGACCCCTTTGGGGTTGAACAACCCTTCCACAGGGGTCGCCCGAATTCATAACAGTAGCAAAATGACAGTTCTGAAGTAGCAACGAAAACAATTTTATGGTTGGGGATCACCAGCACATGAGGAACTGTGTTAAAGGCTTGCGGCATAAGGAAGGTTGAGAGCCACTGGCTTAGGATTTTGTTGATTTTACTTTGTGCTTTTTCCTACTTTCATATAGTTTACGATTTTTCTACAAAGAGCCTACATTACCTTCGTAAATAAACAACAATTGATGAACCTGGAATATTTTTGTCAAATAGTTTCTGTCGATTACACAGATGGTTCCCATCAAGAGACACAGTACTAATTTTTATCATTGTGGACTCATAAATAAGTCATATCTGCGGCAAAAATATTACTTATTGGGATGCATTAATTCCTTTCAGGCAAATTATATGCCACTGACTTCCAATGAAACAAACTGAACAACAGACGAATTTCTTTTTATTTTTTATCATTTTATTGGAGGATCTTACAGCTATTATCACAATCTATACATCCATTCATTGTGTCAAATAAATTTGTACCTATGTTGCCATCATCATTTTCCAGACATTTTCAGGTTATTTGAGCCATTGGTATCAGCTCCTCATTTTTCCCTCCCTTCCCTCCCCTCCCTCCCCCATGAAGCCTTGATAATTTATAATTTTTTTTTCATATCTTACACCGACTGCTGTCTCCCTTTACCCACTTTTCTGTCGTATGTCCCCCTGGGAGAGGGTCATATGTACCAGTGTACATGCTCTGGTCTGGGCGGATTTGTAAGATAGAATTGGGGTCATGATAGTGGGGGAAGAAGCATTAAAGAACTAGAGGAAAGTTGTGTGTTTCATCAGTGCTATACTGCACCCTGACTGGCTTGTCTCTTCCTTGTGACCCTTCTTTGAGGGATGTCCAATTGTCTAGAGATGGGCTTTGGGTCTCCAATCTGCCCTCCCCCTCATTCTTTTCGATATGATTGTTTGTACTGGGTCTTTGATGCCTGATACCTGATCCCATTGACACCTCATGATCACACAGCCTTCTTCTGTGTGGGCTTTGTTGCTTTTCAGCTACATTGCCACTTGTTGCTAATACAAGTTTAAAGTCCATTATGAATAGGAGTAGGGGAGATTTTACTTAAAAATCAGTTACTGACAGCAAAAATTTATGTGTCCTTGTATATTCTAATGAATGCAATCAAGTAAAGGAAAGCAGTTGTGTAAGGAAGGGTTTGATCGAATATACACTAAACATCATCAAATCCTTCAGGTTAGTAAGAATGCTGTTGTTCAGAACACCCGGTTTCCATGTTTGGATTCCTAGTTTTACAGCATATTTTTTACAGCAAAGCAACCACCAGGTTGCTTCCTTCCTCATGCTAGACCACGCTACCTCCAAGCCCTATAGAATCAAGAAAAACCATGTCCCCAATGCTCAGCGATCTCCTTGGCTCTCATGCACTTTCCTTAGGTTCGTAAAGGACAGGCTCTGTGTTTACCACATCATCTTCCCCAGCTCAGAGTAAAGTACAACAATGCAGTCCCCAGAGATTTAATAAATCTCCCAATCTCTCTCTCTCTCTCTCTTCCTCCCTCTCTTTCTTTCACTCTCTCTCTCTCTGACACACAAACACACACACACACACACACCACAGAGTAAAACTGTCACTTGACTATTGACTCACATGTCTGGTAAACAATAAGCAAATTATATTTTAGATATTTAATTTGGTTTGAAGAGTTATGTGTATTGATTCTGGAGAAAGAAATCATTTACTAGAATTGGCAACTCATGTATGCTTCCCTTAAATTTGGTTATCTATTAGTTTTCACTAATGTATGGCAGAGTACTAGTTTCTGAAAGCTTTCTACCCACAAAAAACCCCTCATTTTTTTAAGACCAAACATAATGTTAAATACCAAGAGACCTGTAGTTACTATGAATTTAAATCAGGGTGATAACAAAACTGAGCACTCACTTCTTCAGAATTCCTGTGAATGTATGTTCCTCTAACTGAATTACATCATAGAATTCAACTCTTCATATAGGTGGTCTCTAACATAAGGTGTATATATTCCAGAGGGTTCACTAGATGCAATTGATTTTTTTGTTCATGTTATTTACCTCAATTATAATTTTTGGTGTATTCCAAAGTTAACATGTTAGAACAATACAAGTATATGGTATTTAACTAAATGCATGCATACAGCTGGTCAATAAGCCCATTGCCATCGGATCGCATCGAATTCATGGCCATCCCAGATGTATAGTAGAACTGAGCTCCACAGAGATTCTTGGTCTGGACTCTCCAGAATTAGATTCTTTCATAGCTACATGCATAATGTTTTATCAGTGTCAGTGTTTAATTTTAAACGTTTACAATATACTGATCAGACATGGAGAAGGAAAATGTCTCTATAATATTATTTAAGGTATTTTCACATTGCTTCTTGAATAGCATGCTCCTTTGTGATATTCTTCGCTTTTCTCTGAGCATCACCAGCTGTGTGATTTATCCTCAACCATCTTTTCATTGTAGGAGTAGGATCCTGTTCCTTTTGAAATAGGTCAAGTAGACTACAGTCACTGTGTTTGATAAGAAACAGGAGACTTTCTGAGCATACTATGTTCATCTTTGAAAAACCCTTTTCGATTCTGCTGAACTGTCAGCAATACGCTAACAATATTTTTAGCTCTTTGAACACTTTCAGGAATTGCATAAGTCATTCATTCATAAGCTCTCATGGGAATCTGGGGCAAAACACAAAACAAACGAGTGACACCATGTTGTTTGGCACAGTTCCTCTTTACTTTATATATTTGTTTCCTGAAGTAACGAACCACGGGCCTATGAATGCTTATTTCCTTAAAAAGGATAAGGAGTTTTATGAAATGAATATATAATTATTACAAGCATAGTTCATTTAATTTTTCATACCTGTGGATGGAATGACCATTACTATAGGTGCTTAGGATACACAGTTTCACAGCTGGCCATTAAAAAGAGTAAGGAATATAAATCTGTGCTTTCTACATCAGAGGGGACCCTGATTTGCAAGTGTCATTTGAACAAGCAATTCGCCAAACTCAGCTAAAGTTTAGGTACTGGTTCTGCCGAACTGTGTGAATCTGCGGAATCCCACCACTGCTGGTCTGGGCCTGTTGTTTGGATCTTTCCCTGTAATAAAAACGGAGCTGCATCCTCCAGGGGTGAAAGGAAAGGGATGGCTCTTTCCTATCTCTTGTGATTAAGGCCCCCAAGCCAATTAGCCTCTATGAAGGTAAGAGCAAAGTAACTTCTGTCTTCCACTTCCAAGTCTCCTCTCTCACCTCATCAGCGCAAGTAAGCCACAATTTACTTTCCACCTCTTGAAAGTCTACGCGGCAGTAACACTTTCCCAAGTTGACAACTTCCAATCGCAGGCAAACAGCAGGTACATATTTGGCAGAGCCTTTGGCAGTGGTTCCTTTAAGCCCTGCCACCTTATCAGACTCCATTGTGCTTTCTTTCCTTCCTGCTACTCCTCCTTTATCTACTTCCTGCCTCTTCTCTAGTCCCCTCCCCCTGTTCATATTCCTTTGAGAGGTCATGCTAAGCAAACTATGTGGCTTGATACCCTGTTAGTGAAAGGAAAATAAAACCACATTGCAGTACATAATATTGAGTGATTTCATTGAATCCCCACAGCACACACACTATAGAACAACCCTGTGTTTCAATATAAGCCCCCCGTTTGTTTTAGATTTGGATCATGTATTATGAA
>NW_022111324.1:28310073-28335367 GCF_000313985.2 Echinops telfairi | reverse complement strand
ATATATATATATATATATATAGAGAGAGAGAGAGAGAGAGAGAGAGAGAGAGAATATTTAAAGTAAGATATTTAAGAAGAAAGATTCTTCTAGGGGAACTATTTTAATCAGAGAAGTGGTTGCAAAAAAGTTGAGAAATCAGGAAGAGAATAATTGGCTGATTTAAATGAGATTTTTTTCTAATTTCTTGCTAAGTTGTGCTTTGGTTTGTGGAAGGGGATGAAAGCAGATTTAATTGCACTTAACATCATGAAGGAAACATGACTCAAACAAAACCAAGCAAACTCCTTTCCATAAAGTTGACTCCACTAATCATGACCCTACAGGACAAGGTGGAGCCCCCCTGGGGGTTCCTGCGACTGTAACTCTCGCTCACAGGAGCAGAAGAAACCTGCTCTTTCACCTGCAGAGCGCCTGGGTGTTCCCAACTGCTGACTTTGCAATTCGCAGCCAGAAAACAACAAATAGGGGGGAAAAATTTTCAAAAAGGAGAAAAGTGGCAAATTCTGGGAAATACATGTGGACCGATTAACTTATTTTTCAGTTTGTGAAAATATCTCTAAAATGATCCCGATTATTTAGAAAATTATATCGTTTATATGAATGATATAAAAAAAGTCAAATTAGTAGCAGTTCCTTTTTAAACCATGGTGGTCTATGTAGGAAATACACTTTTAAACATTGTCTGATCTTGGCGAACAATATGGTGAAAATTCTTAAGTCATTCTTATTCAATAAGGTGAAAAATTTAGCCCAAGCTAGAGGGTCTTAAAATGAGATTCAGTAAGGATAAATTTTACATCTGCATTTAAGTTTCCAAAAGTAGAGAATGGCATACTTTAGAAAAGTCGAATGTAGACATAAACCAAAATGTAAATGCAAAAGATGGTGCCATTCCTGTTCTCATCCAGACACAGTTCACAGGTACATGTTGTTAAAAATTCTTAAGGAAATTATACTCAGACGTTAGCCTACTTCAAATTTTCCATTGATCAACAGCAAAACAGTCAAAATACTTAAATATACCTAAAATACTTAAACTTAAAAAAATGTTGCATTATGTCAAAGAAGATAAGAATTCAGTATATCCCATTCTATTCAAACCATATCTGAAGACCTGTATTCAATGACACGTTTTAAGAGAGGAGAGAGGTCAACTGGATTGCCTCCAGAGAATGGGCTATCAGGTAGCGAGCCGTCTTAATCTGCAAAGTATTTCTAGCGATATTTAGTGACAACAGTACAATCATCTCCAAGCTTTATAAAGGAATGTCACTGGGAAGAAAATGAACTTAAGTCAATGGGTAAAAGAAACAGCAAAACAGATTTGTTCAACTACATAATAAAAAAAATTTCCAAAAATTAAGACTATGATGGGCTGGGCCACCCTATCCTTGGAAGAATTTAAAAGACAGTTTGAATGCTTAATATTAGGGATACTGCCATAAGGCTTGGAATGATTGGACGAGTAACCAATGGATTCATTCTTGACATCGAGGATAATGACAGGGCAATAAACGAAATGGGGACATAGATATCTAAGTGCAGGTAGAGGTGCATCCCACATGGCCGGAAGAAGGAGAGCCCACATTGAAAAAAATATTTTTCCCGAGAAAACCAATGACCCTTGAGTTGATTTGCTGATAGCAAATCCATGGGGGTCCGTACAGAATTACACTTCATTGAGTTTTCAATGGCAGTTCCTAGAAGTGTAGCTCTCTAGGATTTTCTTCCAAGACACTGGTGGGTAGACTTGGACCTCCAAGTTTTTGTTTAGTAGATAAGCACATTGAACCATAGTAGCCGGGGAGTCCTAGAAGAAGTGACAAATGAACTGAGTTTGGGAGAATGCATTCAATTTAGTCAAATCCAAGAGTGGGGCGGGTGTGGAGAGAGACATAAGAGAATCGTATGTGGAAAGGGACAGGATGAGAGAACACTTAGCAAGAGTGAGGAATAAACGCGGTTAGACCTGACTAAAATGTTCTTTCAAGTCCTGATTTTCAGAAAGCCAAGAAACCCTTCCATATGAGCCACATGGAGTCCAGGCCATTAGTCTTGTCTCAATTCTCTTCCTAATCTGGAAGTAGATTCATAATCTGGATGCAGACAGACAACCAGTAGGCTGAGTCCTTCCTGGCCTCTGCACAAGGAAAGGAGCTCAACCCGAGTCACTATAGAGTAAATATATTGGAGATATTGAAAAATTTTAAATGAATATAAGACCTTGTGGCTAAAAAGTTCCAATCACCAACTTTCTGTGTCATATGCTAGGAAGCTGTGGACCATGACCTTCAGGATTTTAAAATGGACTGTCATTTATGATCTATAAGCAGGCACAGAATGTTAAGTCTGTGTCAAATCTTCACAGCCTAAAATGTGAGCTGCTCTCTGATGGCTTTCCCAGTCTCCCCTTTAATCGTCTCTCCTACCCTTAGGGATATGACCTCATGTCCAACCTCTCTGCTCAGTGCCGTATGTATGATCATGATCTGAAGTTCCCCACCTGTCTTTGCTCTGACTGTCCCTTCAGGTTGACTGTACCTTCTGGATGTGTACCCTGCAGATCCTTGCTAAATGGCCCCTACCTCGGGAAACCTTTGCAGTTCCATGCCTGTAGTCCCATTTCAGTCAGATCTACCTGGTCTTCTGAATAGACAGCCTGTCTTCTCTGCTGGGCTCGGCTCTGGTTGAGGGAAGAAATGTTTCTTATATTTACCTTCATTTCTCCCATTGCATCAAGGAAAAGTTCTTTGCTCAAATTAATTTCTTAACAAGCTCACTTATACAATGTCTTTACTCCTACTATGCGCCAGGCAATGTTCTAGAAATTGGAGATACAGTGATGGAAAAATAAATAAGTACATAATGGAAATCCCTGCCCTCATAGAGCTTCCCCTGGGGATTAGGCAGAGTTGGAAGCAGTTCGAAAGAGGGCCAGCTCCCAGATCAAGAGTGACCTGCAGTCAGCCCAAACCCATCATAGAACAGTCCACGCCACTTCATGCTTCTCTGCTTCCAGACTTCCCCACAAATAGATGAATGGGTGTATCAAATTCCAGCCGCTTGACTCAATAGACTTTCCAAATACATAAAATCCTAAAACAAGATGTCCTCAAATTCTTCAGCCCCCCACATTGGGGCATTCATACTGAGTCATTCTCTCTGCTCGGACATCACCCAAAGCTGACCTCTGACTTTTCTATGCTATGCTCCAAGCAGTTTTTATTGCTAATCAGATACAGCTGATCTTTGCATACTAAACGCATACATCATTATCTAAAAATCATGCTGTTGTGGGCATGGGAGAGATACATTGATTTAATATGTCTTTCCTTATGAGTAAAACATTGAATATATATTAGGAAGTCATGGTAGGTTGAGTGCAGTACAAAGAGATATGAAACTGTGGTTAAGCTATGGTTCTAGGATTCTGAGAACCTTTTTTCCATTTAAAATGTTACAGCATCTCCAAAAGTCCTGAGACCAGTCACAAAGCCCTTTAACACACAATGACTGTTTTTCCAGAAAAGTGGTAAATCAAGACATCACTGACCCTCTTTTAAACCAGTTTAACACACGGATGGATACACTGCATTTGTAACTGCCTATAATTTGTTCTTAAGGGTCCTTCAAATTTTCATTCAAACCAGATAGACACACATCCCATGCCCATGCTAGATACTCTTCTTAAATGGAAAGTAAAACAAACATTTCCTGGCTGAGGAAAAGAACTTTTGCAGTCTATTAGTCCTAATTGTTGCTTGTGTCAAAAGTAGTCCATTAATCTTTTCCTAGATTCTAACCCCAGGCCCTATTAATTCCTTCATTACATAAACCCATGGGTACAACATGGCGACAGAAAATCTTCAAGATGGCCAAAGTACATAACGTACAGTAGGATCTGAGATGATAACATGTAATTCAAACCGTGTTCAGCAATATAAAGCAGTAAATATTTTAGCAGGAATTCCAGGCATATATTATTCTCAGATGGTCAACTTGTAAGCAGTGACAATCTCTGAAAGTAACAGTAACCTCAAATTTGGAGGATATCGTTGCACTTATATTCATGGATTATGGTATATGCAATTTCAAATTTAGGGGAAACATAAAGGTGTCTATAACATTGAGTTAGTTAATTGTGCCAGCCTGGCCGATAATCACATGTGAAGCTAATTGAAAGGCGGAGGGATAAATGGGTGGTGAAGCCTCGCCTTTCTAGTTCTCAGGTCTCTTGTTTTGTGATGGTTGCACCAGGTGCAGCTGCCTTAGCAGTTCCCTGCTTCAGCTTGCAAGATTGACTTCCTACAAGACATCCCCAAGGAGAAGCCACATGGACCTATCCCGATGCAGCCCTGGGTGCTGGAGCAGCCATGTGGAGACCCCTGCCAGTGCTGAGATGCTTACACGTTCACTGACTCAGCTTTCCTCCTGCAGTCGGCATCATTGCCTCTGTTTTGTGAGGTGGAAGACTTTGTGGACTGGTGTTGGGTTAATGGGTTAATGTTGGACTTGTGGGCTTGGGCAGCATTGGGTTGGGATGTTTTCGTGATGCACATTTTCTTTACATAAAACTCTCTCTTATACATGAGTTTCTGTGGATTTGTTTCTCCAAAGTACCCAGACTAAGGCAAACATTATCAGGACCAGCGTGTATCAGAGGGGAACCAACTGGCAATGTTTTAACTGTTCAAGTCAGGTTTTAATTTAGGTTGGTTTCACATTTTTCTCCCACTCTATCTTGGACCGTCTAATGTGACCTCTTATAGAGTGGTCAGGCGTGGTTACTGGGCCTGGTCTAGTTCTTCTGGACTCACAGTAATGTAGGCTGGTCTAGTTGGATTCATTAGTTTGGATCAATTGTTTCCATGCATCTTTGATTTTATTCTAACCTGGAACTGTGCAATTTTCACATCTCTTCTTTCTCTCAGACAAGATGAGACCAATAGTCTCACCTTATGGCACAGTTCTATCCTGTTTTACAGTTTCACTATGAGACAATGTGGATAGCAGTGGTTTGGGGATTTTTAATACCCCCATGAGACTGGGAGTACACTTTGTTTAAAAGGATCTAACTTTGAGCAGCAACCAGGGGCTTAGAAGTTGATAAGCTGCCATCTAAGGTGCAATCGCTGTTCTCATCCCATCCAGAAGAGAAAAGAGTAGCGGAAAACAGAAGACCCTGGAAACAATTAGTCCAATAAGACACATAAAGATCCGTCCACAAGCCCGAGTCCAAAAGAACTAGATGGTTTCCAGCAACACTACCAACTGCTCTGAAGAAGATCAGATTAGAAGGTCCTAGATAGAATGGGACAAAAAGGTAGAACAAAACCCCAAATCCCAAGACCAGACTTATTGGTCACCTAGAGATAGATGATACCTTGGAGACTCTGGTCCTCAGTGACCCTTCAAGTCTGGAACTGAACTAACAAGCCCCTGCTGTGGAATAATCATGTAAAATCAGAAGGGCAGCATTCACCCAACGACAATACTCAGAAGGTTGGGAAAGAATGAAGAGAAGAGACGGGAACAGGAAGACGTCACAAGGAGTGACGGTACATTGACGAGATGGCCGAGCATGAGTTGGAACGAGATGTGTATGAATTGCTGAATGTAAGACTAATGATCTGATCTATCCACCTTCATCTACTTCCCAATAAGCAGTTTAAAATTGAGCAAATAACTGTTTATTATTTAAATGTTTGGGGTTTTTTCCCCCTGAAAATCCATCTCCACTGGTAGTCATGCAGCCTGGTTTTCAGCAAGATTTTTCCATTTTACAGTGTATAAATAGTAAATAATCAAGTAGGTAACATTTTATTTAACAGACAAGGTAGGGGCATACTTGTTTGAGACCAGCGTCATCACCAATTGCTTCAAAGGAGAAGCTTGCATGCTTATTGTTTTTGACGTGATCAGAGTCTGTATCTATTGATCTCTCTTCAAATTCCAGGTTAAATCGTACCATTTATACCTCAATACTCTTCTGTTATTTTTTCCACATTTCGGTTTATTATTCATAAGCAAATATGAAGTATTTATCGCAGATAATATAAGACGGACACATATGGAAGAGGTATGTAAACCAAGCATGCATCAATGAACTAAAACCATCAAAAGCAGCACTAATTTTCCCACCTTGTTTGTGTTAACATCATCTCCAACTCATTTACCCACTGCTTCCTCAGTCTTTTTCTAGAATGAGTCGAATATAATTTCATACCTACTTCAGTTTCAGTTCCTGGTGTATGTGTATTTAGATAGTATACATTCAAGGTCAAACTAATGTAATAAAGCAAAATTGTAACTCTTCATAAGACATTAAACGCAGAATCCATGTCCATAATTCATATGAAGGATTGAAAATATATGACATTCCAAGTTAGTTATATTGCATGTATAATTTAATATGTATGCTTCATACCATGATGTATGAATTCCTTCTAAAAGGGTTGACCAGGATTTTGGTGCTAACAGGAGTAACCCCAAGGAAAAGTCCACTCATGATTCAGCAATGGAATACAGCTCCATCTGGTGGTACTTCCAGATGCACATTAAAAACATCTCTGAGAGGTTAATCTTAGTAAAAGTATATTTATTCCAAACTCATGTAAAGCTTCCTTTTGAAAGGAAGTAATATCTTGCAAGAGTAATTAGAATTTTATTTTTCTTAAAGTGTATCCAATGTTAAACTTCTATGAGATTGTTTAATGTTTCTTCTTCGGCATACAACCTTCACATCCCTTCTTATGCTTTGCAGATGCTTATGTTTTTACACAAACATGTTTTAAGGGACTAGTAGTGATTAATAATATTAGAAAAGTTTTCTCTGTTAATCATGATGCTAAGAAGTACTTTCTTTTTCAAATAAAAAAGAGTAAAATCAAAAGCAGACTAAAAAGAAAGAAAAATGCTCCCAAGAGTAACAAAAAAAAATTTTTTAAACACCTAATTGCTCTTTTTGCCAGTAGCTTTAGAGATTCTATCAGACATCGATAGGTACATGACATGGACAGGCACGGGGTGTTTATACAGAGAAAAATAACTACTCTACCAGCAGGGATGTCAGCTAATCCTGTTTCTGCTAGAAAAGTTTTAAAAGGTCAGTTTACACATTTTGTAACCATTTCTGAAACAATGCATGAATGTTTACTTTATTATTACATGAACGAACAGTCTGATAAAAACATTCACATATCTTACAATGTAGAAAGTAGAAGGATAAGATATGTGATGGGGTTTTTAAAAGTTTTTGGGGTAAAAAAACAATAGCATTATCTTCCAATTCCACTTTACCATGAACTTTTTGAAGCTTCTTCATACAGGCTAACATTACATGCCTTTTTCATTCCTTGTTACTTGAAAAGTCTGAATTCATAAAAATAAAATAAAATAATCAAACTCACTGCCACTGAGTTGATTCCAGCTCATAGTGACCATGTGGGACACAGTAGAACTGCCACAGTGAGTTTCTCTGACTGTGACTCTTTGGGTCTTTCTTGCATAGTGCACCTGGTGGTTTCAAACCACCAACCTTTCAGTTCACAGTCCAATATACAACAACCACTAAGCTACCAAAGCTCCTTGAATTTATAGTAAACAGAGTAAAAAACAAATTCAGAATAATTGGCATCACATAGAAGAGGGTGGATTTGATTTCGAAAAAAAGCCTGCCTCCTAGAATTTCCCAGTTTACAAATGGCACCTCTCTCAAACAGTTATCACAGCAGTAAAAACTCAGAGATTAACAAAATTTGTTAGAGAATATTTCCAGGATGAATGAAAATGCAAATGACTGCAAAATTTCTAATAAAGTCTGCCACGTGATAAAACAGAAACTGCTTTTCTAGTCTGCTTCTTTTCAGCTGAACCCATGTTAGCATTGGTGACCAGAAAAAAGTTAATAAATAGCAATATAACTTATTACTTAAGTTTTCACATTTTATCTAGGGAGTCAAATAAAATATCAGTAATTGAATTCAATTCACCTTGGTTCCTTGTACACATGATTTTAATTTTAGTAAATGGAACAAAGTTATTTAAAAAGGTATGTATCCCTGCTAACACCTATTATGGGAAACAGTAAATGAAGGCAGACATTGAGTGTACAATGTAGTTGAAGTACAAAAATCAAACAATCCCTACTCAGTTGTTATCATTTCAATCAGACACAGTGAGGAAATCATTAGGAAATGTTCTCATGGAGAAAGCATTGTAGCCATGTTCTAAAGTTAAACATTTGCTTACCACTGTTGAGAATGCACCAACCTAGGAAGTTAAGAGAGATGGAAAGGTAGACCAACAGAAAAACTTACACGCGAATGTTTACAGCAGTTCTATTCTGAATTGACAAAAATGGGAAGCAAGCGAGATGCCTGTCAATAGGTGTATTATACATCCGCACAGTGGGTTATCATTCAGAGAGGTCAGCTGTCATGGCACCAGAAGAAGCTTCATGTGAACTGCTAAATGGAAGAAGTCAGTTCAAAAACGTTAATATACTTTATGGTCACAACTACACGACATTCTGGAAAGAGCAAACTACACTGACAATCAGAAGATTGGCAGCTGTCTGGAGAGTAGGGCGAGGGGAGAGGGAGAAATCAGTGAGCAGAGGGCTTTCACAGGGCAGTCAAACTATCCTGTGCGATATTATAATGGTGGACATACGGCACTAGGCAGTTGTCAAAACCCACAGAGCTGTACAAGTTAAAGAAGGAACCTTAATGAAAGCCATAAACCTTAGCAAATAGTGGTCCATCAATAGTGGTCCATCAGTTATAACAAATGTACCACAGGAAGGTCAGATGTTAATAGGAGACATAATGTGTAGGACAGGAGGGAGGAAATTGGAATTTTCTGTGCTTTCTGCACCATCTTTCTGTAAACATAAAACTCTTGTAAAAATAGTCTGTTTTGCAAGTTGTAGCCATGCACTTTATTTTTAAGGAATTTACGCAGATGCAGGCTTTTGAAACATTTCACATATTTAACCATGAAGTAAGGGATTCTGTTGACTGCAAAGTGGATGAAAAGTTTGGAAATGATTTTGCCAATTTAGTTTCCCACTACCTTACTCGCTAGCTATAAATTGTCCCAAGAAAAACACACCTGCACACACACACACATACACTTTTATTAATAAATGTGTTGTTCAATGAGATGAAAATGAAATATAATTCCTTTTTTAAGAACATGATAAGCTGTTTTACAGCCCAGGATCTCCAGTTACACGTAATAAGAACTCATAATGCTGAGTTCGTCAGTTTTCTGTTAAGAAATCCTGCTGGTGCTGTGGATGGATTTACCACGGGGCTGCTCAGCACAAGTGACTTGGGTTCACAGAACTAAGCCTGACGAGTTTTCACTTGTAACTTTGGAGATTCTACGCTGTGCGGTTTCCTTGACGTCTTCCCAAAAGCTAAATTGCTCACTTCTTATATCCCTAGTATCAAGTGTTGGTTATTCAACAAATGTCCTCACACCCAACTCAACGTCAAGTCGATTCTGACTCATAACGATCCTAGCAATCCTGACAGATCACTTCCATTTTCCCGAGATGAGTAGGTTCAAATGGCCCAGCTTGTGGGGAGCGGCCCAGTGCCAAACCCACAGCATCACCAGGTCTCCTTAACAGATAACCAAAAACCGAAAAAACCATCATTGACATTGAGCAGATTCGGACTCCGTTACCCTAGCGAACAGATTTCCATAGAATGTTCAAGGGTTTCTTGATGAAAGCAGAGTGACTGTGGTGGGTTCGAACACCGTTCGAACCCAACCTATTAACAGCCTTGTGCTTAACCACTGCGCCACCCAGTGATGTCACTGTGTCACCCTAGTGGTGGTAACTCATGGTATGCCTCACCCACTCCCATGGACTTTCTCCCATACCAGACCATAGAAGAGAGCTTCCAAATGTTAATAGAATGTAACCGAAACATCATTACACTGGACAAACCAGCTACTATAAAAACACCAAAAGCAACAAAAATAACGGCGCACGCCTGTAGGTCATGAAGACAAACCCAACAGATTGATAATGACATTATAATTGGGTAATCACGATGCCTCTGACAGCGCCTGAGAAGGGTCAGATAAATAAATAAATTGGCATAGGGTTTTAACCTTGTAGGTAAATTGATTCATGTGAGCTGTAATTATAACAATGGATCAGTTGTTATAACATCAAGAATACTTTTTATGAAAGATAATGCGTTTCTGATGAACTACTGCACAAAATTACATACAGAGTCATTTAGGTGTCACCCTGTCTGACAAGGTGGCCCAGGAAGGCCAGCAGTCCCACACCCCCCAGGGGCCCCCACTCGAGGGCCTTGAGAAAACTAAAACCCCAAACTCACTGCCATCGAATCAGTTCTGACTCATGGGGACCATACAGGGCATGTAGAACTGCCCCTGTTTGCCTCCGAAACTGTAACTCATTAAGAGGCAATGAGTAGAAACCGTTTTCTCCTACAGAGCAGTTGGTGGTTTTGAACTGACATCCTCGCAGTTAACAACCCAACGTGTAACCATTACACCACCAGAGTTCCTTTCAGAAAACTAAAAGGCAAGTCAAATCTAAATGTCGCTTTAATTTTTTGACATATTCTTATGACAATATATCCCTCTTTTAAAAAAGAAGTGGTTTGAGGAAGCTAAAATTATTTCCATTTTTAAGTAAATTATCTTTTAAGATATCCCAATGTCATCTTTGTATGTTTTCCACTGGCGTGAACGTGTGTGTGCATAAGAGGTGGTGGGTGAGGTTAGAGGTCATGCTTTTCAATAAAATATGTCAAATATAATATAAATGCTATGTTTGAATTAATGTTTCAGTACATTGAGATTTGCTGTTAAGGACATCAGCCCAGTAGTTTAGAAAAGACTGATAATCTACCTATTCACTAAGTACTTGTATGCTTTCTTTCTTTCTTATCAGCATTCGTATCATACTCCAAATCCCGGTGTGGTGTAAACAGGTCAAGTCACTCCCCTTTGGGATCACCCAGAGGCTCCTCGGGAGAAAGGCATGGTGATCTACTGACAAAAATCAACCACTGAAAACCCTGGGGAGCACAATTTCCCTCTGACACTTAGAGAAACACCATGAACTGGGGTCAACTCCATGGCACATGGTTGTTTTAAAGATACGTATAGATAGGTAGAGAAATATACAGATGATAGGTAGGTAGGTTTATGTATAGATAGAAATATAGATGATAGATAGATGGATGGATAGATGATAGATAGATAGATAGATAGATAGATAGATAGATAGATAGATAGATAGATAGATAGGTGATTAGATCCAACAACCAATTGCCGTGGTGCCAATTTTGACTCATGAAAACCCTATAGAAGTTTTCCAAGACTTAATTTTTACAGGAGCAGCCAGCATCATGTTTCTCCTATGGAGCAGCTGGTAGGTTTGAACTGCTGACCTTTCAATAAGCATCCAAATAGCTAAACCACAGAACCACCAAGGTGTGTCTGTGTGTGTGTGTGTGTGTGTATATACACAAACATACATACATACATACATACATACATACATACTGACAACATACTACTGAGCAAATGTAATTCTGACCAGTCCTAAACAAATGCATCAAGCCCAGTTGATTAAGCCCTGTGGAGGGAGGAGCACACACATTTCTCCCTGGGCGCAGTCTTAGAGGATCTGTCCCTTCCCTTGAATAGCTCCTTCTCATATTGAGTCCCTAACAATCACTGACAGCCCCTGTTTTTTTTTTTAATAAAAACAAGCACTTTTTAAAATGTTATAAGATCATGCCTATCTTAATCCCTAAATATAAAGACATATGGTAGTGAACTAAACAACAGACAAAAAGTTATAGATATACAAAATATTTGAGGTTGAATTTCATGACACATGAAAAACATTCCGTGACAAACTTAACTTGTTTGAAAGATAGATTGGGGGTGTGGGGTGGGTTTGCTTTTTAATAAGCAAATGCAGATGTTGAGAGAAAAAAGTTTAGATTTTTGACATTGTTCTTTGCTAACAGAATTGCAAATATTTTCCATAAGCACACAATGTTGAAATGTCTTCTTTTTTCTTTTTAAAAAACATCACCCAGCTGAAAGTTGAAAGATGGGATTTATCAATTTATTGTTAATGACCTAATATATTTGATATTCACTTCATTTCTGATCAATATTTTGCATTACTTTTCATTTATTTTCCACACACTTTATGTATTTGAGTAATTATGGAAAGAATTCATGATCTCCCATGCTGTGCACATCCAAAGTGTGTGTGTGTGTGTGTGTGTACTAAATTGATATTTATTATCACTTTTTTAGAAGGATATTTAAAATTATCCATAAACAGGATCTGGGATTAAATATTCCACTTTACTACACACAACCGTTTTCGATCCAACTTCATGTCACGTGCACAAAGGCCAACATTCAAGTGCTCCATGTCAGATCAGACAAGAGAAATTTCAACAAATAAAACACCGAAGCAGCTTTTCTCATGTTTGAGATTGATGTTCTGTCATGATTGTGCTGTTTCTAAATCTTTTCATTGGGCCAAATAATGGATTCTTTTTGAAATTAAAAGAACCTGATTATACTTGATGATCCTGACTTCCATGTTTTTCCATATTTCTGTATGCAAAAGGTTGCTTTTATTACAGATACCTTTTAAAATTCAACTTTAAAGCAGTAGCTCAAATAGAATGCTAACAGTTCACTGTCCAATGGAAAAAATTGACTGTCCCTGTGCATTTCCAAGACAGTAAATCTTTATGGGAGTAGAACGCCTCATCTTTCCCCTGAGGAGGGGCTGGTGGTTTCAAACCCCTAACATTGTGCTCAGAAGCTCAAAGTATAATTCACTATGCCACCAGGCCTAAGAGTTGGGATCCATCTGATGGAAGAAAGTAAGTGTGTGTGTGTGTGTGTGTGTGTGTGTGTGTGTGTGTGTTGGGGGGGGGTTCTCCACCTCACTCCACTTCATTGTGTGATTAGGGCTCCAATGAATATTATTCTGCATAATTTCAGTATTTTCAATCAATATATCAAAAATTACTTTGAAATTACTACAGGAAGAAAAACGTAAAATTAAAATGCCTTCCTCTTTTGAGATGTTTTTCCCATTTTAGAAAAGACTAACAATAAGTAGATAGAAAAGAATCAGAGAGTGAAGAACACAATTTTACATCAAAGAGAAAATAATAATGCTAAAAGAATCACCTCCAATCTATGCAAACAGTTTGCAGTTTCTAGGAGTGCTGGTGGGAGTGTGAATTGTTTCAGAAGGTCCCATAAGCCTCTGAGAACACTGAGTGATGAACAAAAGTAACACACTGAATCCGATGAGGCTCGACAGAGGCGAAATCACTTTGGGTATTTACACCTGGCTCATCCCACCATTCATAAAGCAAAAAGTATGCTAATTATCTAATCAATACTTTCCCCAAATATCATAGAGTCCACAGTGGGTATTACAGGAATATTTATTGACTGAAACAGTGAACAGGACAGTAAATAATAGGATGAGTAGGTAGTGCACAGAGTATTTTTAGAGCAGTGAAACTAACCTGTATGATATTACAGGTTATGATGGACATATTATTATGGTGATGGACATGTGATATAAAATATTTATCAAAAGTTGTTGGGCTAGCTTTTGATAAATACCTAACTTAAGTATTTATCAAAATGAACTTAAAAGAAATGCATAGAAGTTGGATATAAACTCAGCACAATTTTTCTGTGAACTTCAAACTACTTTAAAACAGATAAACCAGACCAAAACCCTAACCTGTTGCTGTCCATTCTGACTCAAAATGAGCCTATAGGCCACAGTAGAAGTGTTCCCATGAGGTTACCACAGCTGTACTCGTTAACAGGAGCAGATTGCTACATCTTCCTGCTAGAGGGAAGGGTGTATTTGAACCGCCAACTTTTGGGTTAGCAGCAGAGTGCTTAATCACTGTGCCACTCTAGGACTCCTTCTAAAAAATAAACTTTCTTTAAAAAGAGTAAATAGTTTTCTAACATTGTATCCTTATGTATATATAATATATAATATATATTTATATGCATATATTATATATGTGTATATATTCATTCCTATGTTAGGAATGAATTAGATGTCAATAAAGGGCTTATGATACTACAAATTCTTAGGCATAAATGAAATAATATATAAGAGGTTTTAAAATGTTTGGGAGAGAATGGAAGTAGAAAATTAAGGAAATCCTGGAATGAAAACTTTTGGAAGCCCCCTGTCGTGTGTGTGTGTGTGTGTGTGTGTGTGTGTGTGTGTGTAGTCAAGGGATCACATTGGATTCAACATTAGACTATTAATCAGAAGATCAGAGGTTCAAGCCACTCTCCACTCTGTGAGATAAAGTCAAGACAGCCCACCTCTGTAAAGATTTGCAGCCTTAGAAACCCCAGGGAGCACTTCTACTCTACCCTATGGCCTTACTCTGAATCAGCATCGGGTTGACAAGAGTGGGTTCTTTGAGTGTGTATATAAATTACTAGGAGATTAATCCCAATGCACTTCAAATAGGATCTTACTACCCCCGAGTCAATTCTGACTTATAGCAACCCTACAGTAAAAGGCAGACCTTCCCCTATGGGTTTCAGAGACTATAAATCTTTATGGGGAAAAAAAGCTTCCTCTTTCTCCTGCAGAGAAGCCTATGGCTTTGTACTGTTGACCTTTGAGTTAGCAAGCTAACTTATAGCCCGCTACACCACCAGGGATCCTGGTTAATAGAGTAGGAAAGAGAAAGAAAAACATATTTTTATTAAACATGAGTAACTCAAAGTTTCCTATTAGTAAAGATTGTTCAAAGGGAGTGTTTCAAAATTAAAATTCATGGGAAAAGTACCAATTTCCATTTTCAATTACATGGTCTTAATCTCCAGCCCTGTCTGTAAAATGGGATTTTTAATATTTTGTAAAGGAAACTATTTGGTCTCTGCATTACTCTTAGCCATATGTTAGGAATGAATGAGATGTTAATAAAGTGCTTATAAGTCCTTTGGGGTGGAGAAAATTGTTACATGAATACTATTACAAGGTAAGTCAAAATACAATTTGACAAAAGGTAATTACTCATTAGAATCCTTTGGCTCTGGATCACACAAGAGGAGGGAGGATAAAGTAACCTTGAACATGGGTCTGGTATAAATTAATAACCATCCATTCCAAAGAGCTGATCCATTACGTACTGCCTATTGCTATTTCCCTTCTAAATACTTTTGACTCTTGTGAGAGTTGCCCGAAGATCCATGTTGGATGCCATCACATCATGAACAGTCAAAGAAAGAAATACAGACCTGCCACGCACAGAAGCAGTTACCTCCCATGTCACGAGAAATGACTGAGGCACAGAGAAAGTAGACTGCACTTTGAAGGATGCCATTATTTCACACAGCTCATCAAATTACAAATATAAACATATATTATGAAATGCAGCTGTAGGTGGGAGTCCAACAAAAAAGAAAACATTATATAAAGCACCACAACCCATTCAAAAAATTTAGTAAATAACTAATACAAAAAGCAATAGGCAAATCCAAGAGTATTTGCTGGATTAGGTTTGATTTTGTATCTGAATTGTTTTTATAAGTCTTTTGAAATTTTATTACAAAGCAAAACTCTCTCTCTCTACACACACACACACATACACAAACACACACACGAGAGTTACATAGATCAAGACGTTCCATGCCTAGTTTTAAAGGAGTATATTTCTGTCACTTTTCTCACTGAACATAATGTGTTCAAGACATTTACTTCTTCAGAAAGGTAGTAAAGTTATTCCACTTAGCTTTTATTCTTCTATATTGCACCATTTATCTGTCAGTCTGTCGTACTGCTGTGGCTTGTGTTGTGCTAGGACACTGGCATTTCAAATACCAGCAAGGTAACACAAGCCAACAGACTTCAGGGAAGTTTCCAGACTAAGAATAGACAACTGAGGACTCAGGACAATGCTATTTGTGCTAGGATTATATCTGCCCCCCTCCTCCTTCGAGGAAATCCAACCAATACAACTATTATGCAATTTTATGTACCAACTACAAAAGCTAGTGATAAAGAAATTGAAGAGTTCTACAAACGACTGCAGTCGGAGATTGATTAAACATGAAGTCAAGATGCATTGATAAGTATTGGTGATTAGATTGCAGCAGTTGGAATCAAAGAGAAAGGAGCAGTGGTTCTAAAATATGAACTTGGTGGTAGAAACGAAGGTACAGGTCGTATGATAACATTGTGCAAAACTGTTCATGATGTGCCAAAATTGACTGAAGTTGTCCAACATTTTGTCTTTCTTAGGTCCATCAGCAATGCTCATGGATTTAGCAGTCAAAAAAATCAAAAGACTTATTGCCTTAGGTGAATCTGCTGCACTAGACCTCTTCAGAATACTGGAGAGCAAGGAGGTTACTTTGAGGACTAAGGTGCACCTGACTCAAGTCGTGGTATTGTCCATTGCACCATGTACATATGAAAGTTGGAAACTGAATAAGGGAGACTAGAAAATCAATCCATTTGAATTATGGTGCTGGCGAAGACTATTGGAAGAACCATGGACTGCGGAAAGGACAAACCAATCTGTGTTGAAAGAAGGAAGGCGAGACTGCTCCTCAGAGGCAAGGATGGCAAGACTCTGTGTTACAGACGTTGGACATGTTATCAGGAAAGCACAGTCCCTGAAGAGGGACATCATGTTTGGTAAAGTGAAAGAGACGTTACAAATAGGAAGGCCCTGAAGAAGTGGATTGACACAGTGGCTTCATTAATGGGTTCAGGCAAAGGAACAATTACAAGGACAACACAGGACTGTGCAGTGCTTTGTTCTGTTGTGCATAGGGTCATTATGGGTGGGACCTGACTTGAAAGCGTCTAACAACAAGAAGAGCATGTTTCAGGATTCGAAGAAGGCTCATCAACAACCTGAGATATGCAGGTGAAGCACCCATACTTGCTGAAAGCCAAAAAGACTTGAAGCTCTTACAGATGAAGGTAAAAAATACACAGCCTCCAGTATGAATTACAACTCAATTAAAAAAAATATATATATATATACATTCACACCCAGAATAGACAAGACTGATAAATGGGGAAAGGACAGATGTCAAGGATTTCATTTTACTTGGATTCATAATTAATTAATGACCATTGAAGCAGCAGTCAAGAAATTAAAGAACATTCTTCACTGAGCAAATACACTTCAAAGGACCTCTTTAGAGTGTTAGACAGCACAGGTGTCATTTTGACGACTAAGGTGTGCCTGATTTGAACATGACATTTTCATTCTTTCTCTGTGCGTGTGACAGCTGGTCAATAGTAAAGAAGACAGTACATTTGCATCATGGTGGTGATGAAGACTATTGACAGTGCTGTGGACTTCGGAGGATCAAGCAAATCCGTCTTGAAGAAGTACAGTCAGATGCTGCTAAAGAGAGAGGGTTCTCAGACGTCATCTGACATCTTTCCAAGACAGAAAAGGCTTGACTATCGATTCTTTATTTTTTTAATCTCTATCAGGAAACAATCAGAGTGGAATGGTAAAGCTTATCTATCATACACCTTTTTAATATTCTCAGGTATTTGGAATAAGAACCCTTAACACAACACGCTATATTTATTTTGCAGTCTCCAACATACAAGTAGCTCAAATATCACATGCTCACTCTTTTCTAGAACTACTATAATCATAGAGCCTCATGAAGTTAAAGTTATTTGCAAATCAAAGACATAATCTTAAGTAGCCCCTCAGTGAGGGAAAATTCCAATTTCTTTATTGATGCAAGCTTAAGGGAAGTTAAGACATGAAATAAAGAGTGTGAAGCCTCACATAAAAAGACTAATTCAACCTTCTCAACACATTGCCTACACTAAGCTATAATCAAAGAATGAAACATAACAAAAACACAATAAGCATCTTATACTTGTATTCATAATACTACATAAATCGAAAGTTTTTCGGTGGATTATCTTTCATTTTAAAAATCTGCAAAATGAAAGCCTTTTCTACAAATCTGTGGTGAAGTAAAATTAATTGGTATGGATCTTCTAGCCATAGTCTTTTGAACTCCTACCCAGTCACTGCTATAGAGTACTCTAACCCAAGGAATGCTCACTTTGGCCATTCAGCTGGGTATAAGGTAAGCAATTTCAGAAGCAGAAATAGAGACTCCAAGGACCATCAAGATAGAAGAGCCTCCAGCAGAGCCCCTGGGAGGAAAATCCCTGAGTGAAGCCGGGGGGCCCAGCAGGCAGGGGGAGCAGCAGCCAAGGCACCAGAAGCCAAAGCACCAAGCCAGACCCCACAGGACGGGACATAACTTCCTCTGTGGGTTTCTCAGACTGTAACTCTGTATAGGAGTAAACAGCTCTAAGATCCCCAAAAACATTACCTATTATGATGATGTCAAGTGGGTGTGTGCACAGATTCCTTCGACCATCAGTTCTTAACTTCTTGCTGGACATTTTTGCCATGGGGAATGTCTTTCCCCCAAAATAAAAATGACAAAATCCTCTTTTATTAGTCTGACATTTTTCTGGCTAATTTTTCATTAAGAAAATCAGAATGTGGCACTGAATGGTCATGATTAGAGTATATATTAAGGCTGAATCGGCATCAACTCAAGTATCAGAAGAAGGCAGACAGGAGCGATTCAAGCAGACATGGAATGTGTGTGGAGAAGCGAAAGAGAAAGACCGAAGAGACACAGTAAGAAAGAGAAGCAAAAGACAAAGAGAAATAAAGCATACATGACCACAACAGCATATTTCTGCTGCCAGATTTATTTACAGAAAGATCAAATCATTAATTTTCTCACAGAAATAAGCAGTTTACCTGAGAAATGTTCACAATTCTCTTTTGCCCTTTGTTAATAATGAGGTGTGACCGAATCTCAACAATAAAATGATCATATTTAAATAGGATCAGTTACTTTTACAAAATGTTGACATTTCTACTTAAATGCCACTATTAGGTAATAGTGAAATTTTTTTTAAATCGTTTTCTTAGGGGCTCATACAACTCTTATCACAATTCATACATCCATCCATTGTGTAAGGCACATTTGTACATTCATTGCCCTCGTCATTCTCAAAACATTTGCTCTCCACTTAAGCCCCTGGCATCAGGTCCTCATTGTTTCCCCTCCCTCCCTGTTCCCCCCTCTCTCATGAACCGTTGATAATTTATAAATTATTATTTTGTCATATCTTGCCCTGTCTGACGTCTCCCTTCACCCACTTTTCTATTGTCCGTCCCCCAGGGAGAAGGTCACATATAGATCCTTGTAATCAGTTCCCCCTTTCCAACCCACTCTCCCTCCACCCTCCCAGTATCGCCACTCACACCACTGGTCCTGAAGGGATCATCCGCCCTGGAGTCCCTGTATTTCCAGTTCCTATCGGTAATGGTGAAATTAAGGAGGGAAAAGATTTGAACTTTAGTCCTTCCTTGATAATCAGGCTGGAGGAAGCAGAACTGTCACTTGTCCACTTCATAAGCATTGTTTGGGGGATTGAATTACATGTAAAAATGCATTGGAAATATAATACAAAATGTCACAAATCCTGCTGTAATTATAACTGTTTAAGGCATCTGCTTATCTTTACAAGAGTAATATGAAAATACTACACATGCTTTGTTCATCTTCTCAGTGTAAGCGTATGGAAAGTGAGACTTTAAGACTACCGTCAGCTCACCGAGATGATTCTGGAAACATGACCCAGGGCACATTTTCCCGTAGAACCAGCCAGAGGTGAAATTCCTTCCAAATGCTAGTCTCATTCACTTTATAACCAAACAATCACAATAAATCAATAGGGAAGTGGCATAGTTAAAAACAAAACAAAGCAATCATAGTCAAGCAGCACTAACTCAATGCAATGAGTACTGCTTTCCAACATGACATTCTCAGCCCCCACTGATTGGAAAGCACGGCTTTCAGAAGACGAGGAAGAGCAAGTGGCTGTGGTCATGACAGGAAACATGACATAAATAAGAATTTCCGCCCATCCGGTCAAAGTAAGGACACTTGTAAGAACTAGCCTGAGAGGAGACTAAAGGAGGAAGACGGGAGGAATGGCTGGAGGTCTGTTGGTGCTGAAATAATCCATAGTTGAAGTACATGAAATTTTTGTGTTTTGCTTTGTTTTGAATGCACACATATTACAAAGCTTCATGGGAGTTTGGGGTTTGTGGGTGGTCACTCTGTGATCTTTCTAGAAAGAATCTGAAATAAAACAGGTTTTCTTTCTCGTTAACTAGTGAATCAGCCTCAAGATATTTAGACAGGGTGGGTGAGGGTGGCGGAAGCTATTAGGTTTTAGGAAATTGTTATTACCTAAAGTTGTAACCCAAACACCACCAACAAACATGAAACTCATGAAAATCAGCATTATAATTTGCAAAGTAGACGATGTCTCAGACAGCAATATTGTACCTCACACGAGTTCATTGACATTATTTTTTATATCTTTGAGAAATTACTAGCAATGCTAACCTTTGGATTAGCACAACCACACTTTGGTTAATGAAATGTGTTTTGAAAGCACAGAATATGGAGAATTCAGTCTGGATCAATAGGAAAAAAAACTGGGCCAATAGGTACCATCATGGTAAATGCAGAAAAGATTGCAGTTGTCAAGGATTACATCTTGCTTGGATCCACAATTAATGCTCATGGAAACAGCAGTCACGAGATCAAATGGCACGCTGCAGTGGGTAAATCTGCTGCACAAGACCTCTTTAACGTACTGAAAAGCAAACGTGTTACTTTGAGGACTAAAGTGCACCTGACTCAAGCCGTGGTATTCTCCATCACCTCATGTGCATGTGAAGGTTGAACAATGAAGGAAGACCAAAGGCTTGGTTCTGGTGAAGAATTCTGAAAGTATCACAGACTGCCAAGAGAACACACACACATCTGTCCTGGACATACAGCCACACAGCTCCTGAGACCCAGAGAGGAGAGATTTTATCTCGTGTCATCAGAAGAGACCAATCCCTAAAAGAAGGCAATGCTGGGTACCACAGAGGAAGGGCCTCCAGAAAGTGGACTGACACTCGGCTGCCACAGTGCGCTCAGCCATCGCTGTGAGTTTGAGGATAGTGCAGGCCCCGGGGTTTTGTGCTGCTGTCCTAGGGTGGCTCTCAGCCAGAACTGACGGGACAGCACCTCCCAACCACAGCTCTTCAGCTACTTCTCTCCATCTCCAGACTAACACCAAGCACAACAACATGCTAACGTTTGACACACTTGGTGCCTCCGCTGATTTGAGACGGTGGTGGAGTAATGATTAAAACTTCTCCATCTCTCCTTTTGGTACTCATTCACACATCTGGGATGCAGAGAGAGATGTCAGAAATAAGGATAAAAACTTGTTTTTGTTGACAGATAACTAAAAGGTCCACTCTAAAGACAGCAATTGAGTGACAGCCAAGAAGTAATGGCTAAAGAGTGCTGTGACTCCTGGAATCTTGGGTGGGTAAGGAAATTTGGATCACATCTCTTCCGAGCCCTGTGTTTTATAAATGACAAAATTGAAAGGCTGACTTACCTAAGTGTAAATAAGAAGATTCTAACAGAAATGGAAAATAAAATATTGTTATAAATATCAGTGTCTGATGTGTAAATACATATGTAAAACAATTATAATTTTATTGAATCTCACTTTCTAATTCCCAAACAAGTAGCATCTGTTCAATACTGCCATTTCAGCTTCATCCCTTTCCTGCTCCAGTGTCTCTAGATATTGAGAGAACATAGAGATGTACTTTCAAATCCCCTGCTCCCCACAGCAAATGCTGTCTAAAAGTGAAACTCTTGGGGCGGGGGGGAGTGCTATTGGAAAAAATAATGGATCTTTCTTTGAAGTGACCACGTTTCCTAAATTCTACCGATACTTAGCTTTGTTCCTATCAGTTTAAGTTACTGTGGCAAGTATAATAAAACTATTTATACTTATAGAAATGTCAGAAAAATGAATCCTTGAAGGTGTGCATGAAGAGTACTCTTTTTCCTTGTTTTCTTGGTTCTGCTAATTACACTTAAGACATTGAATAAAGAGAAAATGTTTCTTGAGCTAAAAATTCACTTGGCAATGCAGAAGAGGGGATTCCAGAGCCAGAAAGTTCACAGAAAATTCTCTTTTTTCCCTTTTATCCACTGAAATCAAGTTGATCCCAAGTCATTGTGACCCAGTGTGCAGAGTAGAATTGCCTCAGTTTCTAAAGTCTTCTTCACAGGTGCAGCCTGACACATCTTTCTCCCTCAAAGTGGCTGGTGGGGTCAAACAGCCAACTTTTTAACATAACCACTACATCACCACAGTTCCTATCCTCTTTTGTACAGATTGGTGAAAATAAGCAATCAGATTCTAGGAGCCAGAAAAAAAATCACTACAAATTACCATTTGTGGCAGTTAGATTTGATATCAATTTGAAAGTGTATGAAAGTATAGGCATACAGTCCAATCTATCTCCTGTTTAGAAATCAGCTCTTAAATCAGTATATGCTGCATATAACATACAAAATGTGTGTTAATTGTATCTTATTGGCAAGGCTTCTAGTCAACAGTGCACTATTAATAGTTTGGGGGTGGGGGCATGTCAAGGAGTTTTGGGCAGATTTTTGACTGCATAGATATCAGTGTCCCTAGCCCCAACATTGCTCAAGGGGCAGCTATACTTTTAAACATGCTACTGGATGCTGTTTTTCTGGACAAGAAAATCAATATTCAATCTCTCTGTTGTACATATCTACAGTCTCCACTTCCCCATTACCTCTGCCCCCTGTTTTATTGTTGTAAATATGTAACACATTTGCTAAGTCCACATTTCCCATTTATACTTTACTGATACTAATTACATTGTTTTGTGCAAGATCACTAATAACTTTTTCATCACCATCAAGAAACCCAGTGCTTAACCCTTTCAAGTTTCTACAGTTCAAGAAGAAAACAACAAATAGCTGGCAAATTGCCTTATTCCCTTACATTGTCATCCTTTCTTCTCCCCTCTGTAGGCCAATGTGTGACAACATTTGTCTATGCACACCATTTCCATACCTCCCAGTGAAGACGTGGTGGTAGTCAAATCTGGCTGCTGCCTTCAACACATCATGGAAACACTCTGGAGCCAGTCACTAGGGACCTTCAGGGCACTTGGGCAAATAAGCATGCCCAAGTCCACATCTTACCTGATCTCTCAAAAGCATCGGACATTACTCCCTCTCTAGAAACTCTCTTTTTACATGCCCTCCTCTTGATTTACCATTCCTTCTGGGTATCTCACGTACATGCTCATTCACCCTCCCGTGGCCAATAAAGATTGTGCAATTCCTAAAAGCTCATTGCTAGGCCGTCATCACCTCTCTCAGGACAGAGATACATCTATCCATGCATATATATGTATGCATATATACGTGTATCTTTAGGCTAAGGCAGCTTCTGAAGGTCTGATTTTTACTGACATGTCCCCAGGGTATTTCTATTTCCACATACCAAAAATAAAATCCATGATTGTGCATGTATCCTCTAACCTGGTTTGCGCCCATTATCTGCCATATAAATGAAAAGCACTTCTCTTCATTCAAATGCATGAATTCCAAATTTAGGTGTTATCATATCCTGTGCCCAAGTCTCATTCTTCCCGTTCGCAAACAATTGGCAGCCTCTCTCCATTTTACTTACAAAATAGCTCTTAAATATTCCGCTTTTCCCACATCCTCTCATACAGCCAAAACCCTAGCTGTGTCATCTGTGTCCTGTGAGACCTCGACCACTGTGGGAAAATGCTTCCATCACCCACTTTGATCTCTTCTCTAATCCATTTCCCGCAAAGCTCCCAAGTGATTTTTCTGAAACACATGCAGACTACAGCATCTATTTAACCCTCTCTAACTGGCAAGGTAATCACTTGACTGATTACCTAAGGTTGGTGGTTTGAACCCACCGAGCAGTATCAAGGAAGAAAGACCTGGTGATGTGCCTTTGTTAAACATACAGTCACAAAACCCTATGGAGTAGCTTTACTCGCTAACACATGGGATCATAGTGAATCAGAATGGATTTCATAGCAAAGGGCTTGGGGTTCTTGTACTGTTTCTTTTAGGATGAAGCTCACACTCCACAATGGTCTACAATTCCCTTCACAGCCAGACTTCTATCCATCTCACCAGCAACCCCTACTTCTCTCCACACCTTTTAGTGTCTCTTACTGTATTGCACATTCTTAGTCCAGAAGATCTGCCACTTGGGTTTCCTTTTTCCTAGCACGTACTTCCATCTATCCCCTCCACTAGTTGACTCCTATTACCTCCACTAGTTGCCTTAATCCCTCAATTAAAGTATCCTCTCAAAATTGTATTTTATATTCTCAACTGTTTAATCTGACATCTTATTCAATGTCTGCCTCTCCTCAAAACTGTTAGCCAACGGGAGAAGGAGCTCATCTGGTTTTGCTTTGCACCATCCCCAGTGCCAAGACGAATGCCTAATACATTGTGGGAGCTTACCGTATATTTGTTGAATATCGGAGAAACCGGCTGAACTGAACACTCAAGCCCTGGACCATTAGGACACCCTGAAGTCTTTGGAGATCTCCTGGGAGCAATGAGACATTGTACCCAGTCATTTGGGTTGCTCTGTTTCTTAGCACGCAAGTGTGAGACTCTAGCCAAATGAGTCTCTGTTTCAGCAGCACTCATCACTGACATGTATCTCTCTGGATTGTTGACCGAAGCCTAACCAGCAAGCTTTTCACAGCAGTATATGATTTTCAGTTGAGAAGGAGTTTGTTCTTCTGCTCAATTCAACTTAAAAAAACAAAAACAACTGTCTCCTGAGTACACGGCATCATACAAAGGTGCTATCACATACTGCTTACTTGTTTTAATGTTGTGCTATTTTCTTTTAAAACATACGCACCTCCACCACCACCACCCCAAAAAAACCCACAGTTCATTTTTTGTGTTGTGTAAATGTTAAGAAGTTGCAAAAGCCACAGTACAGCCCAAGAATTGTGAAAGCTTTACTTTCTTGGTACAGGCATCAGATATCATTATTTTCTTAGTTGTCAAATAAAACTATCGGTAAAAAATATTTTGTTTTCATCCAAAATAAAACAGAAGAGATATTATCGACAGTTCATATATTTTTTATATATTTTTAAATTTTTTTAAAACATTTTTTAGGGGCTCATAAAACCGTTATCGCAATCCATACACACATCAATTGTGTAAAGCGCATTTGTACATC
>NW_022111324.1:28275171-28308554 GCF_000313985.2 Echinops telfairi | reverse complement strand
AACAAATTAAAATATACCAAGAAAGAAAAGCTTGTGTTTTCCAGTCTAGCCTGTTGGGGCACCAGGCCCTCAACAGTTCATATTATCAAGAGTCTAAAATATTCTCTAGGGTGGGCAATTTTCTCTTTAACATAATTAATCCATAACTATATTAACATAATTAATCCATAATTTTATTAACACAATAATACATAAATATATTGGCATAATTAACCCATAATTAAATTAACATAGTTAATCCATAAACATATTAACATAATTAACCCATAAATAGCAAAGCAGTTCATAAATTGGATGTGCATAATTCAAATGCTTTACACATCTGGAACTTTTGCTCAAAGCTCTAATTCATTTGCAAAGCAATTTAATCATGAAATCATGATGATAATTTCTTCATGTATACTTATTGCTAATAATATACCCTACAATTAAATATCTACTATGTGCTAGGCCTTTATCAGTAATTTTCAAAGTAATCTGCAAAATAAATATAATTAGCTAAATTTAAAGTGCAAGAAATTGAGGCTTAGAAATGTTGAAGGTTAAACTGTCGACTGAATGAGTTCTAACATGCAGTTAAAAGTACAATGACAAGACTATGGCAGTCACACTAACATTCTCCACATAGTCAGTTAAAGCAACAACTGTTTAGTTACTACCTTCAACATGCGAGACGGAGAAGCCCGGTGGAATAGCACTGGACTGCCACCAGCAAGGTCGCTGGATCCAACCCACAAGCTGCTCCGCAGGAAGAAGATGAGGCTGGCTACCTGCTCCCAGAAAACTTCGTCTCAGAAATCCTAGGGAGCAGTTCTACCCTGTTGTATAGGGTCACTATGAGCCAGAATCAACTCAATGGCAGGGACTCTGATTTTATGTGCCAGACCTTGGGACACAATACAGAAAAAGGCATACATAAGCACTGATCTTCACTGAAGCTCCTGAGTGTATCTTTTAAAAGCAATAGTTGAAAGAAATTGGTGATAAAATGTAATAAGAAAGCCTTGCGATTTTGGTTCTCCAGGCAGCTGTTTTCTAGAACTTCAAAGATGAGAACATTTTTATTTTTCATATTCTGCACAGGCCCTTCATGAACTGTCAATGTAAATGGAGTCCATGTATTTTGCTGAGCACATTAGGCTATCAGAGATCCTTCCCCTCAGGACATTCCTATGCGGCATTGTAAAGTTGAGTTTGGCACCCACAAGCTCATCACATTTTCTTGAGTTGCGTCCTTGGCACAAGGGCACCAAGTTTATGATGTTACTTCAAGGTCATTTCAACTGTCAGAATTGATGATTTGTAATACAATGAACTCAACATACAACTCCTTGGGAAAAAAAGATTTCTCTAGGGAAGAAATTTTGTAATGACTTTATTTTTTTAGAATTCCATGATTATATGAAATCACCAGATAAAAATGTAGGATTCTTGGACAGCTAGGAACTGAACTATTTGGCTTGGCAGCTGAAAGTGATGTCAGTCAATGGCACCATAGCTTCCGCCAGCTAGTGACCGACCACTTATGACAGGAAAGATACTTCATGAGCTCAACTATGGCCTCTTCCACTTCCTCAGTTCTGTCACTTGATACTGGACCGTGAGACCTTTTTTATGTAGTATAGTGTGGAGTGCACTTGCTGAGCAATGCTGGTTTTTCGGTGAAAAACCAAGAAGTCCAGTGGCTCCCAGAAATAAGGATCTTCAATGGAAACAAGTCCAGAATGAAAATAAATATTCCAAAAGTTAAGGTTCTAATCTGGAACTGCCAACTCTAGATGTAATGGCATTGCTCTCATTTTCCTTTCAAAAGTCATCTTTTGGCAATGTCACTGCAACATTAAAAAAAAAATCAATGTCCCACATACATTCGATAAAAGTTAAATACATCATTTACTCCTGAGACAGTGGCTGCTTTGTGCATTTATTAATATGCCACCTCTATTTTCAACACGTTTTTTGTAAGTTTTCTCCTCTTAAACAGAAAATTAAAGCAACTGTGAACTAATGGGACAAGGGGTAACTGGTCTCTGTCTTGGTCTTGTTCGCTGCCATCAAATCAGCCCGACTCACCTGCCTGCATGCACAACAGAACAATTTGCTGCCCTATCCCACGCCATCCCAAGACTGGCTGTGGATCTGACCATTGTGGTCCAGGAGGTTTCCTCGGCTGCTTTTCAGAAGTAGATCATTGTACATCGGAGCAGGTAGTACATAATCGTACTTTGAAAAGCCATCTAATATGAATGCTATACCATAATTCATCTATGTGGGAAAGGAAAATTTTAGCATGGATGGCTCAAGTTTGTTCTTTAACATTGTCCTTTCAGAATGAAATACATCAAACCTGCCATTTCTTCAAACATCTCCTTTCGTTGTCATTTTGAATAAATTATTTTTCTTCACAAAGATGATACTACCACATCACCATACGAAATTAGTAAAATGTGTTGTATTTGTATTTTCACAGCACTAGGTAATTAAGACAGTGAACCACCTGAGGGCCAGATTTATTTTTTCCTCCATTTCTATATTCACTGTATAGAAGACACTAGGCATTTGATGATAACATAATGTATCAATCTATCTTTCCTATGTTGTTTTTAGATACTATTAAAGCATTAGTGGAAAATAAGTTTCAATAATTTATGAATATCAATTTAAACGTTTCAAAAAACAGATACAGTGCTGGAAATACTCACTAGTCTCTGCCAAGAAATTTGAAGAGAATCAACTAGACAAAATCCATATTTGTGCCCATTCCAAAGAAAATTGACCCAATAGAATATTATAGAACAGTGTCCTTAATATCACATGCAAATAAAATTTTGATGAAAATAATTTCTAAATGGTTGCAGCAGTACAACAGGTAGCCACCACAGATCCAAGCAGGATTCAGAAGAGGACTTAATACAAAAGGTATCACTGCTGGTGTCAGATGGATCTTGGCTGAAAGCAAGGAAGACCAGAAACATGTTTGTTGTATTTTATTGACTGTACAAAGGCATTTGACTGTACCATAATAAATTATAGCTATCCTTAAGAAGAATAAAAATTCCAGAGCACTTCATTGTGCTCATGCATAAGGCTTGAATTTTGTTCTTCAGTTTTTTTCTTTTCCTTTTGATACAGCATGCCGAGCATGCCCCTCCCTTTTGGTTTTCTAACTCCAGTCTTCGCACGTTTCAGTATAATGCTTTCTCTTGTCTTCTCGAGTTGTCTTTAGAAATTTTCTATTCAGCTCTTTCACTTCCTCATTTCTTTAACTTGCTTTGGCTACTCTTCAGTCAAGGGCAAACTTCAGAGTCTTTTCTGGCATCCACCTTGGTCTTCTCTTTCTTTCCTGTCCTTTTCATGGCCTTTTGCCTTCATCTTGCATGAAGTTCTTGATGTTATTCCATACACAACTCATCTGATTTTGGTCTTTAGTGTTAAATGCATCAGATCTGTTCTCTAAATTCAGGTTAGATATGCTCAGGGTTTTATTTTGGCTCTTGTATGAATGTGTTTCCTTCAGGTTCAATTTGAATTTACAGATGAGCAATTGATAATCTTCTCCACAGCCTGCCCTTAGCCTTGTTTTGACTCTTGTTTATCATATATCATGAAATCGACATGTATAGTCACTATTTGTGTTGTTGGAAAAGGATGATTTACAATGAATAAGAACTTGATCTATCACTAGATCTCCAACTTTGTTTCTATCACCAAGGCTTTGTGTCTATCACCATATTACCTAACTACTGGCCTCCCTACTAAGGAACCCTGGTGGTATAGTGGGTTATTCTTTGGGCTGCTAACTACAAGGTTGGCAGTTCAAACCCACCAGTCATTTTGAAGGAGAAAGATTAAGCTTTGTGCTCCTGTAAAGATTTATAGCCACAGAAATTCACAGGAGCAATTTTACTCTTTTTTCTTTTTTTTTTTTGTAGGATGGTGATAAGTTGGGAAAAACTTAGAAACAGTGTGTTTGGTTTGGGGTTTAGATCTGTCAGCTAGAACCCTTCCATTTCATCTCATACTGCACCTGAAGAAAACATACTGTGATGGTTAGAGATTATGTCAACTAGACAGTCCAGGGTAGAGGCAGAACTCAATCTATCAAGTGAATTGTACCATGGCGGTGTCCTGAACTTTTTGGTATAAGAGAGAGAGAGACCAGGCAGAGTTGACTCCTCTTCGGCCCTTCACTTTATGCCTGAGCTAGATCTTGCATCTGGTTCCTCAGTATCCTGTAGTGTAGCCTGAGATCCTAGGAGCCATCAGCTGACAACCAATGGTAGGTTCATGTGGTCAACTTCAGACTTACTTCTGTGTCCACCAGCCTGTGCACTTCCGGTGTCTGCTTCATCATCCTGCTTCCTGGACAGCAGCTTCCACAAGTCAGGAGTAGCCTGACTTGAACCAGACTGGGTTTACCAATTACTACAACTGGGTAAGCCTTTTTCCTGTATGCATCTCTTTCGATACATAAACCCATACAAGCACCAGTGGTTTTGCCTCTCTAGAGAGCACAGCCTAACACGCAGACCCAAGAGCACAGTGCAGCAAAATCACCTGTTGCAAGCTCAGTGTTCACATGAGTTTGCAGAAGCTCTTTAAGATTATGCTGCACACTTATGAAGTGTTATAAATTACATTACTCAAACATGAATATGAGCTAATCATGGCTAATTACACTTTCTGAGTACTTCTGTTTTTCTACACAAGACCTGAAATTTACTGTTGGGTGGCTAGTGGTCCAAAACTTGCTGAATAAAATCAGCAAATAAAGCATTAAGGAAAAAGGGAGCCCATCTGGTTTTAATCATTGACTCAATTTTTATTTGCCAAAAAGAGAGGCTATATTAGCAGTTGACTGCTGTGCCCTAAGGCAGAGTTCTCTTTTAGGCTTTTCTGACTACTGAATGACAAAACTACAAAAGGCCTTTGACCAATGATTTGTTTTATTAACTACAGGACAAAGTTTTATTAAAAAATAATTAGAACACTATTCAGAAATCAAATTAGAGTGCTGTCTTTTAACTGTGTAAAATCTTAAACAGCACTAATGAAGTAATATTTAAGCCCAGAAATATACCAGCAGATGTGTTTATGTCCATTGAGTAGCACTTAATATTTATCTATGGGAGGAAGGAGAGGAAAAATCCTACTACACTAATTATGCCAACTATTAATAGTTGGAGTAAATGGTTGGAGGATTAAATAAATCCTCATAAGAACAACTAGATTAGGATGTTGAGAAAATATTATGGCAACTATAAAACACAAAATTTTGAATAAGAATTCTTATTTTAAAATATCTTAAATGTCTAATATCTTTATTAATGATAAGGAGGTTGAGGCTAAGAAATCAAATTCTTAAATTCCATTTAAATATTCGTATTAGATAGAGCTGAGTGCTTTAAAAACAGTTTTGTGTGTTAAGGAACCCTAACTCATCCTCCTTTCCCAGTTCTTCTCTTTTGAGATCTTTCTGAAAAATCACAATCACTCACACGGTATGCATTTCTCTGACTTCAGCTTTTTGTTTTCTGATTCATTTCAACATTATCTCAGAGTTTTGGAAAATCACTTGAATGCAGTGTTGTTTGCATCAAAGACGTTCTCATTTCACCTGGGAGGTGGTGCTTTGTCAGTCTATTTGCTACATCTTTGTTGACTTTCACATCAAGATAAGAGAGCAATGGAATTTCCCCCACATCTCAATTCTTAATGCAATCCACATCTGCTGACAAAGAACTTGGTTTGATGCTTTGACTCTGGTTTCTGAAAACAACCTGAGCAATCAAGAAGCTTTTGCTTTCCAAAATAGGCAGGCAAGTAGGGACTATAGAGGCCCCAAGCCTCTACAGATGGGACTAACTTCCAGGAAAAAAGAGGGGCCTAATGAATTCATGCATATTCATTGATTGGATTGATTATAACTATGCATTAAGGTTCAAATCTTGCATATTCATTAAAATCCCGATGATTAAGGAACCCAGGACCTTCCTTTGCTCTCTTTGGGACCCACTAAATTGCTGATAGCATCCATCCATGGAAAGGGGTGACAAGTCCCTGAGAACAATGAATTTCCTGCTGGGAACACTCCCCGACATTGACCTTGTCTGAGGTGCACCTCTACACTTGTATCCTTTCTGGTTATAATAAATGAGTAACTGTAAGCCCAAGTGAGTTACTCACTGCCATTATGTCGAATCTGACTCATAGCAACCTTATAAGACAGGGCAGACCTGCCCCTATGAGTTTTCAAGACTGTAACTCTTTATGGGAGTAGAAAGTCCCATCTTTCTCCCATGGAGTGCCTCGTAGTTTTGAACTGCTGACCTTGAAGATCACCGCCCAACAAGTAATCACTATGCCACCAGAATTTCCTTATATATACAGGCATTGATGGTTCAGTGGTAAAATTCTCACCTTCCATATGGGAGATCATCTGGGTTTGATTTCTGGTCACCATCCATCTGTCAATGCAGTGTATTGCTATGATGCAGAACACGTTTTAGTATAGCTTACAGTCAAACTGGGAAGCAAGACCTGGGACTCTACTTCCCCAAATCAGCCAGTGAACATTCTACAGATCACAGCAATCTGACCCCCAATTGATCATGAGATTGGAACAGTGTTCTGTTCTACTGCACCTGAGGTCACCATGAGTTGGGAATCAGCTGATGGTAGCTAATAAAGATGACAAAGACCTTATACCATCAATGTATCAAAATAAACAAATTTATCAAACTTTATCAAAACAGATGTATCAAAATATACAAAGAGCTTGTATGTCACACTAAAGTCTCCTCAAAGAAAAACTGAAGCATCTCCTCCTGTTTCCTCTCTCCACTGCACCACCTCCATAGAGGATAGCTGGGACTGTGTGGAGGGTTCTTTGTTTGGATGACACAATGTGGGGTGCAACTAGCAATGAGTGCCTGGAGGGAAGGGATACCAAACATCCTGCAAGCCTTGGGAGAGTCACTTATAAGGAATCATTGTCCTATCCAAAATGCCAATAAGAGCCCATTGAGAAACAGTGCTCTTGGCCATGAGACATCATACGCCCTTCCTCTTTAATCTTCCTTTAATGTTTCCATTTCTGAAAGACCAGATAGTTAAGTAACTTAGCCAATACCCAGATAATAAGAACCAGAACTGATAGTCACACCAAGCCAGTCGGACCAAAAAGTCCTGAACTTTCACAATGTCAGGGCAAAACAGTGGTATGAAATGAAATGTAAAAGCCAGTGTCTGAGGAAGCACTGAAGTAAATGAGCATGAGACTCACCAAACCGCTTTGTCTTGGAAACAAGGTTGTTACTGGTGATCCTTGGAGAACAGCAGCTTTATTACAAGAGACAAAGGAAAGGCTGACGGGGAACTGGGATTTTTGAGTAAGTTTAAAGTGAGCTTTCCATACATTTGACAAGGAAGAAACACGTCATATTGGAGGAGCCATGTCCAAGATTTCCTAGGTTTGAACCTTGAGCTCTCGGTCTTGCTGTTTGGGTCAGGAGACAATTCCTTTGGGGACGGTCTGTGTGTGTGTGTTTTATGGTTCCTGAATGAGAACAGAAACTGTTTGCAAGAACCAACTGAATGAGACAGAGAAGAACATCTCCAAATATGGGGCCAAAACATAATTCTCCAGGAATAAAGGATATGAAAAATACTAAAGACTGAAGAAGAATCAGTGCACTTGAACTGTGGTGCTGGAGAAGAATACTGATAGTACTATGGACCGCTTAATGGATAGATACATCAAGTGAGGCCAGAGTGCTCCTTGGAGGAACGGATGGCAAGGCTTTGTCTTACTTTGGACATATTGTCAGGAGAGACCAGTCCCTGGAGAGGGCTCGGTATCATGCTTGGTAAAGTGGAGGGGCATCAGGAAGGCCTTCAGTGAGGTGCAGTGACACAGTGGCTGAATCAATGGGCTCAGGCATAGGAACATTGTAAGGATGGCAGAGGACAGTGCAGTGTTTCCTTCTGTAGTACATAGGGTTGCTATGGGTCGGAGCTGGATCAATGGCACCTGACAGCAACAACAACAACAGGCCTTTCATACAGAACGACTCTGGCACATCCGATGCCATAGACCACACACAACACACAACACACTGACCACAATCACGCAAATGGTCTCCGTGGAAGAACAAACAGCAATGCCATTTAATTTAGATCAAATTCGTCACATTTTTGCTGCACAAAATCACAAAGTGATAAAAGTAGATAACATGCTTTCCAATTATCAGGATCATTCATTTTTAATGATATCATAATGAGAATAGAATGATTTCTAAATGGTGGTTGAGCTGTACTGAAATCTGAGTATCACTTCATGTATGCTGTCCCTCACTGGAGCAATTTCCCATGGTTTCTGTGGATCCCAGTAGATTCCCCATCATCTCCCCAGGTGTAATCCATCACTACCTGTTATGGATTATATTTTGTCCCATAAAAGTATGTGTCAATCTGTCTGGACCATGAAGCTCAGTGATTTGGCAGCTAAACAATAATGGAACTTGGTAGTTATATAATGAAGCAGCCATCCACTTAATGCGATCTGGTGTGGGATCAGCTAAGGAGTTGTAAGGGGATTAGAGTGGGCTGCAACATCCGTGCTTGGGTCACAACCCTGATCCAGTGTAAGAGAATGTTCTTGAGGTATGATGACCTTGCGGCAGCTTTTATCTTACAAGTGATAAAAAAAAGAGAGAGAATGAGAGAAAGATGGATTTCAGTACCATCAAGAAAAAAGATAAGACAACAGAACATATTCCTTTGTCCTGTGACCCCCACACCAAGAACCTCCTAGACTCAGGGGAGACATGGAGAACAAGGAGATCTGCAGGGAACAACAAAAGCCCACAAATGTTGAAAGATGACAAGGACTGCCCATAGAATCAACAAAGAGAGAATGTCTTCCCCTACAGCTGGCACCCTAAGTTTAGATTTCTCATCTCCTAAACTCTGAGAGACTAAATTTCCTGTTTGTTAATACCAGGGGGTACTTGTGTTATAGCATCACTCAATAGCTACAGCATCACTGTGACACCCCCTTCCCGCATTTACTATTTCTTTTGACCAACAGAAAGTTCATTCCTTCAGTTGCCCAAGTTAGGAACACAAAATAAGTATATGCGAAGTGGCATTAATATTCAATAAGGTACCACTGTTTTTGATTGCTTGCACTTTCTTTACAGCTAGATATCACTGGTAGAAAAACTCTGATAAATCCTACATGTGAATTTTAATTATTTTATAAAAGTAGAGATTTCTATTTTTTTTAAAAACATTTTATTAGGGGCTCATACAACTCTTATCACAATCCATACACACATCAATTGTGTGAAGCACATTTGTACATCATTCTCAAAACATTTTCTCTCCACTTAAACCCCCGACATTAGGTCCTCATTTTTTCCCCTCCCTCCCCGCTCCCCCCTCCTTCATGAGCCCTTGATAGTTTATAAATTGGTATTTTGTCATATCTTGCCCTGTCCGACGTCTCCCTTCACCCACTTTTCTGTTGTCTGTCCCCCAGGGAGGAGGTCACATATAGTTCCTTGTAATCGGTTCCCCCTTTCCTACCCACTCTCCCTTTACCCTCCCTGTTTCGCCACTCACATCACTGGTCCTGTAGGGCTCATCCGCCCTGGATTCCCTATATTTTCAGTTCCTATCTGTACCAGTGTACCTCCTCTGGTCTAGCCAGACTTGCTAGGTCGAATTCGAGTCATGGTAGTGGGAGTGGGGAGGAAACATTTAGGAACTAGAAGAAAGTTGTATTTCTCATCGTTGTTACATCAAAAATAGAGATTTTAATGAAGACAAATGCAATTAAAATGTTTGCATTTGTCTATTTCAAAAGGCCTAAACACTATAAGTTATGTTTTTGAACTTTTACAGAGAAACTTAGGTTAGCCAACTCATATATTTGTTGCTTTTTCACATAGATATTAAGGCAAAGAAAGAGAATCAAATCTCCATGATTTGTTCAAATTGGAAAGGTTTTCACTGAATATAGTTGTGAAGAGAAATATCTATTAAAACAAAAAATTACACTTCGGGACAACATCATATCCTCACAAAATGAAACAAAAGCTCTGTTCTGAGAGCAGACCAGGACATACCATTACTGCTCAAGCGAGCTCAGGAAATGTTTTAGTGATATTCCATTATCCCCTGAGACACTTCAATTCAGCTCATGAAAATACCAATGTCTCAGGGATAAAAATTACAATGACTTCCTGCAAAACCCCCCTCTGGGCAATGGGGCTAATTTAAACAATATGGCAAAAGTCCAACCAAACCCCTAGCCAGAAGTTAAAATGTCTACTATTTAGAAGCTGATCTGCACATTTATCTGTCAACAATAATTTTTTTCCCATTTCAGGTTCCACATGTTTTATATGTTGCACAAATATAAAAAGAAATGGTACTGCAATTTATTGGGAGAGTAATTTCCACTATCTCTGGGGCTTTTTGGAAAGGGGGTGAAGAGAGCGGGAAGGCTGGGCACAGCTCCTTGCATAGTTATAAACATTCAACAGATGTGTTGAATTGGATTATACTAGCAATTAGGTAAATGCACACATTAGTTACAGCCTCTCTTTGTTGCATTGGCATTAGAAAAGTGTTAACAATTTGTAATAGCCCTTGAAGCCTTTCGAAAGCTGAAATGAAAATAGAAGGCAATATCATATATTTTTAAACTCACTGAATGTTAACCTAAAATTTCTTTAATTCATGAGTTTATAGACTGTAGGCAAGAAAATGCCAGGCTGATTTTTAAGGTGATTTTTTTATATGTAGAGTCATGTTATTCTAAATATCAGTGATGGGAATGAACTGGTGAGAGAGAATGGTTCAATGTTTCCTCATCCAACTGTACATTCTGAGGCTAAACACTTGAACCTGAATTGTCTATCACTTAACCCCTATTTAGTTGTCAACAAGTACTCTAGTTTCTCTGAGTTCCAGCTCATTATCTGGTATATATAAAAATTAAGACCTACCTCATATAATTAAAAAGACAGTGTGTGACTAAAGGCAATGTATGCTAATTTTCCTTCCTCTCTTCTCTACCATTTACTCCTTGGACCCCAAGATGCTCGGGCAATGATAGAATTCCTGCCTTCCACTCAAGAGGTCCACGGTGCGGGACTGTTTCCTTATGTTATACACAAAGCCACTAAGCTTCAGGCACCACTCCTGGGCACCCAACAACAACATAAAAGACCAGGGTTCAATTCCTGCTCAAAGCACCTCAAGAGAAACCACTGCCCCTCTGTCAGTAGAGACGTGTGTGTAGGCTTCAGCAATGCTTCCTGACTAAAAAAGACGAAAAATAAATGCCTTAAAGTCTCCTTGCCCAAAAAGCAAGGCACTGAAAACCTGATGGATTGCAACTGTTCTATCCCATTGTGTGAGGTTAATGGTGCCAAGTAACAACTACATAAAATACACAGGTATTTTTATGGTTTTCTGCTTTATTCCCCACTGACTCCCTTTCCAATACATTTTCCTGTGAGCTCTGAGACAATACAGCAGTTGATATTTTGCAAAGCATGAACTTTGGTCATCTGGTATCCCTGGGCACTGCCAGTCTCTGCTGAGTCTAATTCAGTTAGGCATGTGCCCGCAGCCTCCCACTCAGCCAGCCCCCCAGCAAGACAGCATGCCAACCTGAAGTTTAGAGCACCTTCTGAGAAAGGCATTCTTTCCAGCTTCAATTCTGCTTGTATTCTAGTTCCTCTCAAGTCTGCCAGAGGAGTATCCCTCTGCCTAGTAGAGTATTCTGCCCCTGCCCCCCCTCCGCCAAGAGAGCTCATGTATAATATCACATCATCCTCCACACTCTTCTTTCTCTGCAGCTCTTCTAGGCACGTGCATTCACTTAGACACATTCACCTCATAGGTTCAAACGTAAAACCTGATAGTTATTAATTCCATGAATAACTGACGAAGAAAAAGAGAAAACATTGAAAAATCAATCCAAACTAGGTAACCAGAGGAGAGTCCCTTCATGGTGCATTTCATTTTTAACAAAAATAAGGCGGAAAAAATAAATATTAAGTTCCCTAAGTGATGCTGGCAAATGCTGCACTGGGGTGACACAACGTAAATGATGATGCTAACCACAAATGGTGAATTAGACCATCCATATGACCCGATCCTAGAGATGGGGAAAAACTCAATGCTTTTAATTTGGTTCTGCCATATTTGATTTATGTGAAAGCTTCATGTTGGCTTTGGGTCTGGCAATGTGTCATTCTTCAAATATTTTTAACATTAATAATTTACAGATTGAAATCTGTGGTTAAATGCATTTTTAAGAGGGTATTTGCAGCTAGAAAGGTTTGGTCAGTGATACATTGCAACTGTTGGACCTAGATTGAGCCAGAGAAGAGATTTCCAAAGAAGTCAAATAAAGCCACGCTTTGAGAGAACCCCAGATGAAGCAAAGCCAGCCAAGACGCCATTTTTAATCCAAAGCCCAGCCTCCCTTTGCCTATGTGCATTTTCATCTTAGGGCAAAAGTGGAGTTGTTTCTTATTGGCCAAACAGTCCTCCTCCTACAAAGAAGTAAATGACAGAAGAGAAGGGTAATCATCATTAGTGGGGGAAAATGTTAAATACATGGTAACAGGCACGTAGAAAGAACATGGAAGAATATGTATTGCATAAATGTAAGTTCCAAATGCTGGTTTTTGTTTTATTGTTTTGCATTGCCATGGAAAACCTTGTGTTAGGAAAAATGATTTCTCAGCCTTCAATTTGAAAACTAAAAACAGGCTCCTTGGAGCCAGATAAATAGCAACATCATCATGATGTTATAACACTGCATGGCATTCTTCTGCTAAAATATCTCAAAATGCTTTACAGACATCTTTTTTGGGAATCTACACAGGATTCCTTGAGATACATTTGTAAAAATCTACTCCACCATTTGTTGATGGTGAAGTGTAAGCCTCAATCCAGAAATGACTTGCCAACAATAGCTGCTAAGTGGAGACAGGATTGGGCACCAGGTCATCCAAACAATGTAACAGTAGGCAATGCTACTTTGAAATAGAGTAAGCTCACAAAAGAATCACTGCATATCATCTAGTGGGTAGAATGAGCCATTTAAACAAACAAATACAAATCCTACTAAAAAAAAAAGGAATCTTTTATTCTCAGACTCATCCTAGGATTTGTTTATATTTTTGAACTATGTGACTGTTAAGGACAGTCACCTATCAGCCCAAAATAATTTCATTGGGGGCTCGTACAATTCTCATCACAATCCATACATGCATCCATTGTGTCAAGCACATATGTACATTTGCTGCCCTCATCATTCTCAAAACATTTGCCCTCCACCTCAGCCCTTAATATCAGTTGCTCATTTTCCCCCTCCCTCCCCACCCGCCCTCGCTCATGAACCCTTCATAATTCACAACTTATTATGGTTTTGTCATAAGTTACACTGTCTGACATCTCCCCCCTGCCCTCTTCTCTGCTGTCCCTCCCCCAGGGAGGAGGCAATACCTAGATTCTTGTAATCAGTTCCCCCGTTCCACCCCACATCCCCTTCACCCGCCAGGCCTCGCCCCTTTCACCACTGGTCCTGAAGGAGTCATCTGCCCTGGATTCCCTGTGTTTCCAGTTGCTATCTGTACCAATGTACATCCTCTGGTCTAGCCAGATTTGTAAGGTAGAATTGGGATCATGATAGTAGGGGGGAGGAAGCATTTAAGAAACAGAGGAAAGTTATGTTTCATCATTGCTACCCTGCACCCTGATTGACTCGTCTCCTCCCCTCAACCCTTCAGCAAAGGGGTGTCCAGTTGCCTACCGATGGGCTTTGAGTCTCCACTCTGTACTCATCCACCTTTACAATGATATTTTTTGTTCTTTGATGCTTGATAGCTGATCCCTTCGACATTTCGTGGTCACGCATGCTGTTGTGTTTCTTCCATGTGTGCTTTGTTGCTTCTGAGCTAGTTGGCCGCTTGTTTATCTTCAAGCCTTTAAGACCCCAGATGCTATATCTTTTGATAGCCGGGCACCATCACCTTTCTTCACCCCCTTTGCTTATGCACACGTTTGTCTTCAGTGATCGTATGAGGAAGGTGGGCACCCACTGATCTGATTTTTAGTTCTTTGATGTCTGATAACTGGTCCCTTCTGCACCTTGTGGTCAGACAGGATGGTGCGCTACTTCCATGTGGGCTTTGATGCTTCTGAGCTAGATGGCCGCTTGTTTATCTTCAAGCCTTTAAGACCCCAGATGCTATATCATTTGTTAGCCAGGCACCATTAGCTCTCTTCACCACATTTGCTTATGCACACGTTTGTCTTCAGTGATTGTGTCAGTAAAGCGGGCACCCACTGATATGATTTTCAGTTCTTTGATGTCTGATAACTGACCCCTTCTACACCTCATGGTCAGACAGGTTGGTGTGCAACCTCCATGTGGGCTTTGATGCTTCTCTTGTTTGTCTTCAAGCCTTTAAGACCCCAGATGTTATATCTTTTGGTAGCCAGGCACCATCAGCTTTCTTCACCACCTGGGAATTTAAAATTTGGATTCCTAGAAATTGTCATTGATGAATCCTGTCTGAAATGGTGAAAATTATTGTGATAAATGTCAATCTATAGCTCGGGTGGCAAAATCGCCCCTTCAACTTCTCAGAGTTACACAGTGAAAATGGCCGACAAAAAGCCTGTCTCTGGCTTGATCTGTCAGAGGCTTAATCCCATATTTTGTATAAACAGAATAGTTTAGATAAGGATTTAGATAAGCTAAATGAGGATTGAACTTGACTGTTTTAAAAATCGAGTTTAGTATCTGATTCTACGCTGTTTATACTAATTTCTTCTGCTTATTATTGTTGATATAAGGATTCATAGAAATGATTATGGGAAGTATGAAAATAGAGAGCTTGTAAGCCCCCTTCCCTTGAGCCATTAAAATTTGAATCTTTAAATGAGTTAGGACTTGCCTGCAAAGATGGCTTTGAAAGGATAAGCCCCACCCAGTGCTTTGGATTACTCAGGACATTTGCATACCAAAAGCCTTGTGTAGGGGACTATTGACAGATTTGGAGGGGGGGGTGGGTAAAGAACCTTGAATTTTGAACTAGTGGTTTTTGTCAGAAGCTGGAAAAAAATCTGGACCCATGAAGAAAACTCCTCTCTAAGACTGTACATTAAAGGGAGTCTGTGGCAGCCTGAAATGCTTCCTAGGTGGCCACCTGGATCCACTTGTCTAGCAGAAGTAGAAGAAATGTAACCTTAAAGAGATGGGTTGAGTCGGGCCAATAACACCTGTGGACCTGGTTCACAGGGACTAGAGGAGAAGATGAGAGCGTGTTGACTAGTCTGCAGTTCATGACCTAGCACAAGGAAACTAGGGTTGTTGAGAATTTGTGATGGGGCCATGGTCTAAGGCAAGTCAACCAATGGGCACCCTAATAAGGCTAAGTGAGGCAGCCCACACTGAGTTAACCCGAACTCTACCAGATGAAGAGAAGATTTTTCTGCCTGTGAACTGGTACATATTACTGCAGACTTTATGGAGGCCTGTCCTGATTTGACTTTGCTTATGGATGTGGACTTCACAAGGTTTCAACTGGAATGAAGATTCTTCATGTCAAAGAATATGATTGTCTCCTCAGAGCACTGGGTTGATATAAGTGGGCAGTATAGAAATTGGAGACCCAAAATTGGGAGCATAAAGGCATGAAGTGGTTGGCTTATAAACTTTAATAGGTGGGGGAATATATTCATAGGACTTTAGGATTAAAGTGTAGGCGTTACTTAACTGCAATTCTTAGGCATGGGATATTTTTGTTTTGTTCACTTATAGCATATTATGTTTAACTGAGGGTGGTACATATTGAATTGTATGCATTTTTGTTTTATCCTGTTAGGTACAGATATGATTTTATTATTGTTTGCTTGAAAATTATATATGGCTAAAGAGTTGTATGAAAGCATCAAATTGACAAGGGGTGGTCTGTGGTACTTACACAATCTGTGGTCAATTTAGACTTAAGAGTGACAGGGTAGAGTTTAGCCTGTCAAGCAGGTCACAGCTTGATGACCTTATTTGGAGGTACTAAGGAGATAAATAGCTTGTTGGAGGTGGGACACGCTGAGTGAGTCCCTGTGAGACATTCCTGTTGAGAAGACACATGCAGCTACACCAGAGGCCAGGAACCACATGGAGGCCCCTGCTAGCACTGATATGCTTCCACTGTCGCTGGATCCAGAAGACTTTCCACCCACTGGCCTGTGGTCTTCCTGCATTTGGCATCATTGCATGTGTTGCATGAGTATGAAGAGGAATTTATAGATTGGTATCAGACATATGGGATAATATTGGACTTAAGGACTTGATCTGGACTGGATTGGGATGTTTTCTCAATATTCAATTACTCCTGCATATAAAGCTCCTTCTTATACACATGAGTGTCTATGAATTTGTTTCTCTAGGCTACCCACACTAACACAATCAGATTTTAGAAATATATATGTGTGTACATATGTAAATATGAATTTATATGTATATATACACAGAGATATATATTTCAAGGACTCTGACTTAGTTGAGTAATTTTTTGAATATTTTAAGCTATAAGTGATGAAAATTAGCCATTTGAACCAAATCACAGAATCTGTCTTTTCACTAACCTTTCAAATGAACAAAATATTAGCATAAGAATAAACAATATTGTTACAATCAATTGCGGAAGAGTTAACAACCATCATGTCACATTTTCTTTCTTTTTTTTTAAATCATTTTTTGGGGGGTTGTACAACTCATCACAATCCATACATCCATCCATTATGTCGAGCACATTTGTACATATTTGCCATCATCATTTTCAAAACATTTTCTTTCTACTTGAGCCCTTGTATCAGCTCCTCATTTTTCCCCTCCTTCCCCCATGCTCCCTCCCTCATTAACCTTTGATAATTTATAAATTATTATTATTTTTCATGTCTTATACTGACCGATGTTTCCCTTACTTTTCTATTGTCCATCCCCCTGTGTGGATTATATGCAGATCATTGTGATCAGTTTCCCCTTTCTCCCCCAACCTTCCTCTAATCCCCTGGTATCGCTACTCTCAATATTGGTCCTGAGGGGTTGATCTAGTCCTGAGGAGTTCTAGATTCCCTGTGTTTCCAGTTGTTCTCTGTACCCATGTACATCCTCTGGTCTAGTCGGATGTGTAAAGTAGAATTGGGGTCATGATAGTGGGGGGAGGAAGCATTAAAGAACTAGAAGAATGTTGTGTATTTCAACAGTGCTACACTGCACCCTGCACCATATCACATTTTCATGGTGATCTCCTCACTGCCATCAGGTAGATTTTTACTCATGTCAACTGTATAGGACTGAGTGGAACTGCCCCTGTGGGTTTCTGAGACTGAAAATCTTTATGAAAGCAGAAAGCCTCACCTAGCAGCTAGTCATTTCAGGCTGCTGAACTTGTGGTTAGCAGCCCAATGTGTAAATATCTAGCCAACAAAACTCCTTACAGAGAGGAAAATGGGGATTTCATATCCTATCTATACCTTTGCTTTCTAGAGCTTACCTCTGTTTCCTCTTGCCTCCTCCTGCCCTGCCATCACTTTCCCCTCTTTTCTACCTCTTAGTGTTTCCTCTCTGCTAGCTTGGTGTTGCTCTACTACTCACAGGATCTCTACCCTTCCGAGATGTTGCCTTGATTCCCTAGTTTTTACCCTGTCCATGACGCCATCCACTCATCGCACCCTTCTTCTTGCCTCCTTCTTCCCTAGACCTTCAGGGTCATTGGCTCCATTGACTTCTCCCTGAGCTTCCCTCCCTTGTCCATCCCATATAAGTAGGCAAACCAGCAATGTCCTATTCTAAACAATAAGAAAACATATGGTTGAAAAATAAAGGGACAGAGAAAAAGAAGAAAAAAAAGGGATATTAACAGAAGTGTGCACTTATATAAATACATTAATCCATTAAAATAGAGGTACTGACCTATAGACATATATTTATAAGGCAGTATACTGAGGCTGTAGACGGACCTTTGACCTTGACTCATACCTTCCCTCAATACAAGAATACTTTTTTCTAACAAATTGACATTCTGTGATACTCACCCCCTCCCTCCACATGATCACTGAAGACAAAATGGGTGCATAAGCAGATATGATGAAGACAGAAGATGGTGCCAGGCTATTAAAAGATATAGTGTCTGGGGTCTTAAAGGCTTGAAGTTAAACAAGCAGCCATCCAACAGTGAAGTAACAAGTCCACATGGAAGAAGCACACCAGCCAGTGCAATCGTGAGGTATCAAGACTGAGCAATGGGCAACAGAAGATTCACAATAAACAGTAAACATACAAAAAAGGCATTGGTGAGAATGGGGAGGAGGGGTTGGAGCAGAGACCCAAAGCCCATCTGTGGCCAATGGAAGATCCCCCTACAGAGGGATTGCAGGGAAGGGATGAGTCAAACAGGGTGCAGTAGAGCACCAATGGATCACACAATATACCTCTGATCCCTTGAGGCCTCTTCACACCCTCCTATCATGACCCCAGTGGTGTTTCTTACTCTGGACTAGACAGGACTATGTACATAGGTATAGGCAAGAGATAAAGCTCACTACACATGGAACCCAGGAACAGGAATGGGAATAGTGATACCAAAAGAGTAGGGGGAAGAGGACGGGGGTTACTGACGGCAATGAATGGCACATAACCACACACCCTCATCCAGGGGGAAGAACAACAGAAACCAGAGGGAAGGGAGACAGCGGTCAGTGTGAGATTTGAAAATAACTAACAATCTATAATCTATCAAGGGACCACGAGGTTTAGGGGGAGAGAGGAGGGAGTGGGGGAAAAAAGAGGAGCTGATCCCAAGGACTCAATGGAAAGTAAATGTCTAGAAAAGAACGATGGAATATATGTACTTATACGTCAGATACAACTGATGTATAGATTGTAACAAGAGTTGTAAGAGCCCTATTAAATTGAAAAAGAAAAAAAAAAGAAAACTTAGGATTTAGTGTGCACTCATTCTAAAACCAGAGCCAGTACAAAATCATTCAGTAAGAAAGACAAATGAATATATAACATTCCCAAATTTTCCACTAATATTATTTTTAAAAATAGCTTGAGAAGCATATCTACTCTATGATCAAGCAATTTTAATTGTAGTTGTTTAAGATACATAAAAACATATATCCACAAAAATATCTCTACAAGAATGTTCACCTGAATCAAAACAGAAAACCACCCAAATGACAATCAACAGGATAATGAATAAGTAAATCATAGTGGGATACTACTTAGTAAAGAAAAAGGCATTGATGCATGCAAAAAGAGATTGATTTAAGCAAAATATTAAGATGAACAAGCAAAATCAAACATAATCTATGATTCCACTTGTATGAAGTTCCAGGACAGGCAGAACTAATCCATAATGGAAGATATATAAATATGACTAGTGGATACAAAATTAAAAGGGTGGATAAAGACTAATCATCAAGATCGTGTCACAATCGATAGGTGGGCTTTCTAAATATGATGTTTAAAAATGATGTGGTGTGCCAGAATTGTGCAAATCAGGATACAATATTCCTGTTTTCATATTGTGTAAAACATTTGAAAGGGTTTAAATGTTTGGGTTATAATCATAAGATTATGTAGAGTGAGTTCTTGAATGTAACCAATAAACGTCTAATAGAATATCTGAACGTAAAGTGCTCTCCATTGAGATCTTTGAATAGAGGCAGACAGAGTAAAGACACGAAGGAAACTCCATTTACTTCTTGGTTTCTCTCTCTTTATGTCCTTCTATTAGATGAGTAGAAAAATCAGAAATGAAGGGTGGAAAAAGGACTGGGACTTGTGGCACCTCTGAAGTACCGAAAATAAGAAATTATTTATGTTTCTCTCATTGACTCATTTTGTCATATATACCAAGAAGTTATACTGATTCACTTATTTGGCTTCTACACTAAGGACTAAGTAAAAGATGATGGAATCGCTGAGTGGTACAAATGGTTAATCAAAATGTTCAAGTCAAGCTAAAGGAACTTTTGCAGAAAGGCTTGACTATTTTTGAAAAATTAAACATTCTGTGGAGCACAATTTTACTGTGACTAGCCAGGTGTCACCATGAGTTGGAATCAACAGAATCACAATCAGTTTTTGGAAAAATTAAGAACATGCTGTATGGACTCTACTTAATTGGCTTAGTGAGCCATGTTTCCTAAGACAATGCAGACATGACTCTTTACAAGAAGTAAAAGTAAAACAAAATGTACTTCACAACCTGAAATCAACAGGAATTTTTTTAAGTCTTTCAGAAAGTATTTCATCCAGAAGGAAATCAACGAAAAGCAAGCATTCTGAACGGTCTACCAGAACACGTGCCATTATTTTTTTTTTTATGTAATCATGATTTTGGTTATACTGAAATGAATGAATAAATGAATGATTAAAGAAGCACGTGTTCAGACTGAACACTAATATGTTTTTTTCCAACTCAAACAATGACCCTATTTCTGTTGCCACACTTTCATAGTAATTTCTCCCATTAAGTAAAGACTCATACAGTAAGCATCATCTAGAATGTTTTCTTAATTATAGAAAACAGGAAGTCATGAAGGTGCAATTGCTAAAGAGGGAAAGAAATGTGTTTACTTGTACTTATTCAATATTACAGTATACAATTTTGATTGTGTAAAGACAGCCAAAAGGATCAAACAAGAGATCAACTTTTTTACAAGTGTTAATAATGCTGCAAGCTGCCCACCACCTGAAGGGAACACTCCTCCTTTGCCCAGGTACAGAGCAGTCCAATGACAGCCATTGGCAGTGGACTTAAGGAGTGAAGAAAGTGGCTTCTGAAAATAAACTATCAATTTCAAATGGGGAAAGACAGCTCTGCTCTCCAGTTATTAAACCCACCACAGACACCATTGAAAGGGTTCATAAAAAAATCTCTGAGAAGGAAACTGAGTGAGCTTACAACGGATGTAAATATGAATACACTAGACCTAATAACACACATAAACAGGAAATGCCAAGGGCTTATCACCTATTCAACTGCATGCCCTGAGGCGATTGGGGTTGCAAAGAAAAGCAAACTAAGACTTCGATGCAATCACATTTCAACATATAGAAGAGTCAACAAAACCTAAAGGGAGAAAGCACAGCCTCCCTTTACATCCCACTTCTCTTAACTGCCTTGTCAATTACCATAGTGCACAGCAGAGGCTGAGTAACACAGCTGACCTCTTTCAATAACATTAAAGCTTTCACCATCCCAGCCTAATAAACACATGTTCCCAATAACTCCCCCCATGAATAAGTCTCTTTCAAAAGAAAAACAGGACTCACATGAACACTAACCTCCTGATTAGAACGCACATACTTAGCCAGTGGACTGTGAAGGTCTCCCTGGATTTGCATGCTTCCAGCTGCATTCACAATCAATTAGTTACATCAGATCTCCTTTTGTTTCCCTCCAGTGACTTTTTATCACCCTGTTACTTGACTCCTAAACGGCCTCACTTGGCCTTCATCCAGATTTCCTGCCAGCCTCCTCACATGCCCCCGGGCCACCCCCTAGCCACAGCCAGCAAGACCAGAGAAACTAGCCTATATAGGGGATGTGACTAGTTTTGCAGAAATCCAATACCATGGCAGAAAGAGAAAAGTCTCCCAAACAGTCCCTCAGATCAACTGAAGCGCAGATGGTATCTTTCCCCTTCTTTTCGACTGGAAAGAATACACAGAATCATTGAAGGACTAAGGTGTGCTGCCCCAGGCCAGGGCATTTTCAATGGCCTCATATGCATGTGAAAGTTGGACACTGAATAAAGAAGACTGAAGAAGAATGCAAGCATTTGAATTATGGCGATATATATATATATATATATTGAAAGTACCATAGACGGCAAAAGAGAAAGCAAATTTATCATGGAAGAAATGCAGCCAGAATTCTCCTTAGAGGCAAGGATGGTGAGACTTTGTCTTCCCTACTTCGGTCATGTTGTCAGACAAAAAGGACTTGGTCAAGTAGAGGGGCAATGGAAACGTGAAGGCCCTCAGGAAAATGGATTGACACAGCGGCTGCAACAGCAGACTCAAGGTATGAACAAGTTGAGGATGGCACAGGACCAAGCAGTGTGTCCTTCAGTTGTACATAGTACCTCTACGAGTTGTCACCAACTCAATGTCACCTAACAGCAATTTTCAGGAAGAGAGTATCTACTTCCAATCCAACCAGTGGCCAACAAGCTGATTCCAAATGATTGCAATCTTTATGTATATCAAGGTAAAACTGTGCTCTGCGGGGTTTTCAACGGAGGATTTTCAAAAGTGGATAACCCAGTGACTCTGGGTTAACTTGAACTAACCATCTTATTATGGTTAGCAGACAAGGTTTTATTTGCACACCTAGTAATTAACTACTGTGCCCTAATTCTTAAAGTTTAAGATTTGATATTTTGTATCAATCTGTAGAACTCCTTAGGCTTCATGAGGAGCTTTGGGAACATAGTGCACTGTGCACTGGACTATTAACCTGAAGGTCTGCAGTTCAAAGCCATCAGCTGTTCTGTGGCAGAAAGATGCGGGTTTCTACTCTGTAATGATTCAGTCTCGAAAACTCACAAGGGCAGCTCTCCCAGCCCCATAGAAGGAATGGAATCAACTCAATGACGGTGAGTTTGGTTGGGGGGTTGAGGCTAGGTTTCTGTGTTTCCTCATGCTTCAAACGGCAGAGCCAGCAGAAGAATGGTTCCTCTCCAGTCCACAATTCTTCCAACAGTCTCCTGAGTCTCAGAACTGACCAAGCTGTTTCTTTGATTTTGGTCTTCTCACAGGTCAACAATGAGTTAAGCTGCTTTCTCCCACTCGTCTTACATGTGCCTTCCTGTTGAGCAAATCAACCATCTCCTCGAAATGTTCTGCTTTTTGCAGTCTGTCTTCTAGTCCAGGACTGAAGAGATAGGAATTCAGGTTGAAACAAAAAGCATTCATTAACATGTGATGCCAAGGTGTGTTCACCTATGAGCAACCATATTTGGCCCTTGGCTCCACCAATTGCTAAGTTTTCTGGAAGAGGTCTACTTCCTCCTTTATATTTTGACATGATTTGGTGTTCAGGAAAAGGATACTGAGAAAAAGCAATGCAAAAAGTGGAAACTATATTTCTCCCCTCTGGCTTCATGTTGCATTCAAAAATATATATATCCTTCATGCCATTAACCTGTACTTTACATGTGTGGGTTTTTTCCTTGCTAAGGGCTATTAACATTAATATTGCACCATAGAGGGGGGTTTGTTTTTCTTCTGATAGCCATCTTTCAACAAGTCTGACTACAAGTAAATGAGATCAGTACTTCAAGTGCCAACTATTGTGTGACTTATTGCCTGTACTTGCTAAGCTTTACTTTCCCCAGCTTTTGCCTCTATTTCTATCACTGACTTTATCTTGTAATGAAAATCAATGCCCTTATTTAAATGAATGACATGAAATGTGATCCTTTATGCCTGCTGGCACATAGTATGCTTCACCTCATTACCACATTCTTCAAGAATAATTAGCATCTCTAGGGATGAATTGGATATTGCATGTCCAACTTGTGCTCATACCCTTATTCACAGTTAGCAAACAGTGGATCTACTCCTTCCACACACTAGACCTCAGTTACAAATTTTAGTAGTCCTGTAGGTTGCAATTATTCTCTGGAGAATTTTATACTGTATTACTATTGAATTAGTCCTGCGCTAATAGAGGTCAAAAACCTTCAAGACATAAGTCTGCTCCATCTTTTCATTTCTTCCAAAGTTCCTTATACCTATTAAACATTTCAATTAAAATTGATACATGGCTGAGACCATTTAAGTGAATTACTATTTGCCAAACACAGAAGGTGGGTATATATGCAGTTAATAAAATCAATATTGGACTTTTGCTCCACTTACAGGATGGTTGGTTCATATATCTCATATATCTGTATCTACATCTCATTTGTATGTGGATACTAAAATGACATTGTGCAAGTTGAATGCATTTAAAAGTAAATTTATACATTGGGAATTTATAATGTTTTAACCTGTTATTTAATTTCAAATAAATTTAAATCTAAAATGAACTGGCAAAATACAGTGCCTTACTAAATCGAATGTTATGAAATATAAACAAGTTTCCTCAAAGTAAAAAATACTATAACTAGTGTGCATTAGCTTTTTTTTCCTAATTAGTAGCCTGGTAATTCTTTATGATTTATTAAGGAATGCTATTAAGGTTGTATATGTGTACATCCCAAACTTTTTAGTAGCAGGATGGTCTGCATGTGCTAGCCTACCATTTTCCCAGAAATAGAATCTTTCCCAGGTTGACTAAGCCTAATTAAAGCAAACATATTCCAGGTGTCTAAAGAATTTGTTTTAATTAAATGTTTTAATTGCAAGGACCAAAGATATCTCAAGCTACTGGCAATTATTTGGGGAAGTAGATATTAAAGATATGGGTGCAAAAATCCCAAGGGTAGTTGAATAATGCAGACTACAAGAAGATAAGGAGCTGTTTTACAATGGGTCCCCCAAAGACAAAAGCCAGAGTGGAAGCAGCAGGAAGCTCCCTTTTGCTCAGTGGTTCTCAAACCTGAAGGGGAATCAAAATTATTTGGAGGGCTGGCTCTCTCACTGCACAGTCTGAGGTAGGGCCTGAGATTGTCATTTAGACTTCTGTTCCAGGTGGATGCTGTTGGTCCAAGGAACACAGTTTGAGAACCCCTGCTCAACTGTAACCCTGTTCAAGAATGAAGGCTTGTAAAGCATTGAGGATCTTTATGGCGATGAAAACGTTGACAGTAGACATCAGTGATGGTTGTGTTAGGCTCAAGCTCCGGCCAGGAAGGGGTGGCACACCTAGGTGGGCCTTATACCTGGACAGGCCCATCTAAGCCAGGTGAATTTGATTCAGCCAATGGGGTCGACCCCATTGTTGACCACACCTCCCAACGGGCCCCTGGAAAGCCAGAGGTTTGACTCTGGCGCTCTCTCTCCCAGTGGCTCGGACACACCATTCAGCACGTCTGGCCACTCTGCATAGTCCAACATGGCTGTGCCTCCTCCCACCAAACATGCCGTGGACCATCTGGCTTATATGTTCCATTTACTGTAAAACCTGAAACTGCTTCTCACTTTCACAAAACTCACTTGGGTCACAAACAAGGCTTTGGCGTGAATCCTTTCTCGCATGAAGCCAAGGACCGAGGTCTATCTCTCCCGCGAGAAGGAGAGATCGAACATGTGGTGCTCTGTGACTCGGATGTACAAGGCTGAGGAAACGGCAGCTCGGCCGGACTCTAACTCTGCACCACGCAGGATTTGGAAAGGACGCCACCTTGATTTACCCCGCCTGCCACAGAAGTTGCAGCCACCTGCTCGTCATGTACTGCAGAAGCCCCGTCCCTTCCTGTCTGTATTTCTGCCTCTGCTCCCTGTTTTCAGGAGAGACTGCGTCTGCCTTGCTGTATTTCCAAGGGTTTTCGTGCACTCTCAGCCTGGATTCCTGGAGGGGAGGGGAACTCTACACACGTATGCACACGCACGTGTAAACCCTGTTGGTCTCTGCAGGGCTCTGGATTCAGTGGCTTGCCCCCAGTCAACTAAACCACATGTGGAGGCCGCCATTGTTGTTGCAGGACAACGGAAGCGTGACCTTGGCCACGTGGAGGGGTGGGGCCTGGGTCGCTGGTTGCTTGGGCCTGGGAGTTAGCCCCGCCTAGACCCGGAGCCTATTGTTTCCCTTTCCCCCCTTTAGCTTTTTCCGGGTTTTACAAACAAGCAGCTTTAGTGTTCTGCCAGCGTGGATTTGTTCTTTTCCTAGCTGGTTTTCCGTTGCCCAAGCCTAGGCCAAAGGCATTCGGGAGCCAAGCCCCTGAGTAACTGTTAATTTTCGCCTTTCAGCGATACTGCTTCCAGCACTTTTTTGAAACACCTCTTAATACACTTCGGCTGTGGGTCCAGCTAAGATCCCCATTTCCCTAAAATGTTCCCTGAACTACTGAGTAATCGTTCCTACCCCTCATAGGTTCGAGAGCTCACTGCTGCCAGCATTCGCCTCTGAAGGCTACTGGGAGGCCACTCCAAGCAGTGCTCTTGCCTTTGGAGGTCGGTGAGGGACTCATGCCAGTAATAACTCCCTCCATAGGCCCTGTACAGTCACCCAATAGGGAACAGGAGGTGCAGGCTCAGGAGAAGGAGAGAAGGAAGGGCATCAGGCATGCCCACATGCTGGCCACACTTGCTAACTGCCCATCAACCGCCTCCCAGGTTTCCCAGACCTGTGACCAAAGTGCCAAGTGCTATGTGTGTCCGGAACTGGGCCACTGGGCACGGAACTGCCCTAGCTAGATTAGGCCTGCCCGAGGGCCATGCCACCCAGCAAGCAAGCCAGCCACCAGGGTGTGCCTTGTGCTATGGTAGATAGCCAAGAGGGAGGGCACACGCAGGCCAGGTGAGCATCTGCTCACTGAAGATTGGCCCGGCCTGGCCTGGCCAGCGAAGCAGCAGGACACTTGTAGTGGGTCGGGAACCTTGGGTCAGCAATCAAGGTCAGTGGATGTCCTCCTAGATGCTGCGTTGCCTAACCTGTCTTCGGCTTCTTCCCTGGACCCTGGGCACCACTCACAGGTGAAACCATGAAAGCTGTTGCACCCAGACTGCTCAGAAGTGGAGCATACACACAAGCACCCCTGAGAGTTGTTGGGGGTGTTTCTCTGCCACCTCAGGACAGATGAGTGCTCCACAGAAAAGCCTACCTCAGGCCCATCACAGCCTTTAAGCTAGTAAATGCTTTTAACTCAGTCCCGTGGTTACAGTGGACACCCATGCCAGTCAGTCCTAAGATTCCCTCTTTTCTAAACTAACCGTGATGCCCACCTCCTAGGGCACTGCCATCTCACAACCTTATCCCTGTCTCACCTAAACCATCCACATGTTTTGTTTGTTTCTCCCAGAAGTTCTCAGGGTACCAGTGTCTCTGAACCAAGTGTGCCACCTGCAGGACCACCAGCTCCTTGACTGCCTCAACCTTATCCATCCTGGGCCCTGTGCGGACAACCCCTTCCCACATAGTAGGAAGGTGTGGCCCCAAAGCCCCACCTCGCCCTGTTGCCAGCAGGAAGCAGCTAGAGGTGTTCTCACCCAGTACCCCAAAGATTTGGGTCCATATCTCTTCAGGGGGGAAATGTTATGTTCCAGCTCCTGGCCAGGAAGGAGTGGTACATCTAGGGGGCTGTTACACCTGGACTGGCCCATCTAAGCCAGGTGAATTTGATTCAGCCAATGAGGTCAACCAGAATTGTCGACCACGGCTCCCAAGAGGGCCCCTGTAAAGTCAGAGGTTTGGCTCTGGCCCTCTCTCTCTCCCAGGGGCTCCCACACAACTTTCAGCATGGCCGGGTGACATAGCCCCCTGCCTACCTGCTGCGGACACTGTCTGGCTTGTGTTCCATTTACTGTAAAACCTGAAACTGCTTCTAACTTTCACAAAACTCACTTGGATCACAAGCCAGGCTTCAGCGTAAATTCTTTCTTGCACAAAGTCACAGACTGAGGTCTATCTCTCCCACGAGAGAGAGATCTAACAGTTGCACATCATGATTAATTTAATTGATGTTACTAAATTGTACAAATGAAAAGTATTAGGTTGGTAAATATTGTATTAGAGAGTTTTACAATAATAAATATTTTTAAATATATTGTACACAGGGGCGAGAGGGAGAGGAATAAAGAGAAAAGAGAAAATGAAGATTCTGGAATCCCCATTCGGGTTCCCCATCTATTAGGTGTGAATTTAGGCCCATTCTCCAACCTCTTTTCATGCCAGCTTCTCATCCGGAAGGCAGAGAAGCGAGTAGCACTTAGAGGGTGTGTCTAGAAGACGAATCGTAGCTGTAAACCACTTCGAGCGCGTCTGATGTCAATTGTTTAGAAATCACTTGTTAACTTTGGCATGGCTATGCTTATCTACTCTCTATTTCAGATAAAACATGTTTTGATCATTGTTCTCTTCTGTGTTTGTCCAATTTCACTTCTCATGAACCAGTAGTGGTCTCTGTTGAGTCACGTGTGCCAGAAAGTAACTATGCTCCATAAAGCACCCATGGCTCATTTTTCTAAAGTTAATCTCCAAATCTGCTTTCTGAGATGCCTCTGGGTGGATTCAAACTGTTGACCTTTCTAACCAAGTTAAGTTTGCATCACCCAGATCGCCTGCTTCTTAGTGGCACAACTCCCTTTTTCAATTCTGTGTCTTTCCTGCTTTTAAGATATTCATCCATAGCTTCCATATAACTCCAGGTTACCGTGACATTTCATATACTTGACTTGTGATCTTCATATGACCCTGTTCACATTATGACTTCTCTCTTTCCAATTACTGTAGCTTATTAAAGGCTGTTTGTGGGGGAAAAGATGAGGCTTTCTACTCCCATAAAGAGTTTCAGTCTCAGAAACCCCAAGGGGTAGTTCTATTTTGTCCTTAAGAGTAGCTATGAATCAGAATCAACTTCGTATCTGTGAGTAAGTGAGTGAGTGAGTGTTTACATATTTAATTCTTGCCATTTTCCCCAATTTAAATTCCTGGAAGAAAATCTGATGATCATTTGGAGCCAATCCATATTACAGATTGCTGAGCAGTAGCTGTGGTGCAGCAGGATGATGGATGGAATACAGATTAAAATGAGGCTACACAGGCTGCTCTTTCAAGTAGCGCCTAGGGATGCGAAGAATCCCTTAGAAAGACGTGGGCAAGTGGCCGACACAATGATTGACATGTCTAAGGAGCGTAATTATAGGCTTTAAAAATATTAAATGTTGTTCAATCTGTTCTCATTAAAATTAAATATGATGATTAAATTTCTTTATATCACATTACTTACTTGTCTATACATAGACTTCACTCCAGGATATATGAACTCTCAAAGTTTCATTTCATGTGCTTCACACAGCTTTAGACCATTGGATGATGTCAGCAACAGGTATAGAAGCACTTCCATAAGTGAGTGAGAAGGAGTCAGGGGAGAAACATATCCCATCTCAGGGATAAAGTTCTAAGTGTATACTTACATTAAATCTAGCAATCAGGATATATGAAATATATATATGGATAATTTATGAGAGAAGTGATGCTAACAAGGAATTTATTAAGAAAGCGTAAAGAGCACAGTAGGTGTCACTGTGGGTCAGAACAATAAGCCAACTCTTCTAAAACTGGATCTGTTAGGAATGCTACCTGAAAAGTGAGGGCTACTTCAAATCACACTGCTTATGATGCCAAACACAGCAACCCTAAGTTCTTACAAAAATACTGCACAGGTTGGGGTAGCTACATCATTTCATGTTAACTTCAAGATATAGAAAAATGTAGGGGTGGTAGTCAACCTGTCAGGTATGATGGTGTCTGCTTGTGGGTGTGGCCTTATCAAAAGGCGGGCAGGGAACCTCCTCCTTTCTATCTTGACCTTCCTGTTTGCTGACCAGAAAAGCTGGGGGCACCTGCTTGTTTTCCACCAACTTCAGATCCACATGACTTTGCCCACACTGACCCGTGATCTTCCTGCATTCTGCATCACTGCATGTGAGTCTGAAGAGGACTTTATGGACTATTATCAGACTTATGAACTTGAGTTGGACTGGGCTGGGTTGTGTTCCTGATACATAACTACTTCTTGATATAAAGCTCTCTCTTACACAAATGAATGTCACTATATTTGTTTCTCTAGTAACCCAGTCTAACACATGGATCCATCGTCTGTTAGGTTATCTAAATATTTTACACAGTCTATTTGCCACATTAAGCCACACAATGCATATATTTTCTTTGCCTCATTCATTTACAACACAATGCAGAAAATCACAGTGTTTTCTCTTCTTTAAAAGTCTATTGACAAAGCATTTTGGTGTACCTTTCCTGAATTCATTTTATGAGATCCCATGAAATACTCCAATCCTGAAACATTTCTCCAAGAAATGGATATGAGAGCTGTAAATCCATCTAGTTGCAAGCATGCCCACATATAGATTCCTTCTTCCTTCTCATGAAGGATGAGAGGACCTGGATCTTTGTGAAATTTATCACAGGATCAACATTCAGCTTGCATTTCTCTTTCTGACTTGAATAAATGACTTACATAATAAATTCATATTATATAAGACTTTCAAAATTAGAACTTTTAAGCATGCAATAAAGAATTCTACAAATTTTATAGCATACAGGACTTAGATTTTGAGTAAGCAATGGAGAGACTTTGCGTGAACTTCTTGAAACCTTACATTTCTAATCTGTAAAATCAGGGTATATGTCAAGGTCATGAGAGTTATATAAGACAATTCATGTGAATATTGGGCACTGTTTTAATTTTTTTATTTAAAAAATAGTTTCTTTGATGTGTTAGTCTGGGTAGATTAGAGAAACAAATCCATGGATAAACACATGTGCATGAGAAAGATTTATATACAAGAACAATTGAACATTGAGAAATATCCCAGTCCAGATCAAGTCCATAAGTCTGATATTAGCCCATATGTCTGATACTAATCTATAAAATCCTCTTCAGAATCACAAAACACATGCAATGATGCCATATGTAGAAGATCACAGGCCAGTGGGTAGGAAGTCTTTGGATCCAGTGGCATTGGAAACATCTCAGCACTGGCAGGAGTCGCTGCATGGCTTCTCCAGCACAGCAAGGCTGCATAAGGGTGGGTCCATGTGTCTCGTCTCATCAGGCGCTATGTCTCCCAGGGTGTGGCCGAGAGAGGGAGGTGTCTCCCGCCTAAAAGGAGGAAGAACCAGATTTTCCCAGAATTCTCAGGAGAAGGCCATGCCCACACAGAGGCCTCATTGGCTATGATCTGATTGACAAGCTAGACTCCACCCCTACACTCTTAATCCTCAAATTGACAAATGCTTATATATCTACCACAGACTACCCCTTTTCAATTTGACACTTTCACATAACTCTGTACCCATATTTAATTTTCAAACAAACAATAACAAAATCATATCTGTACCTAACAGGATAAAATTAAAATGCATACAATTCAATATGTGCCACCCTCATTTAAACATAACATTTTATATATGAACCAAACATAAATATCCTATGCCTAACAATTACAGTTAAGTAACACCTACACCTTGATCCTATAATCCTCTGAATATATTCCCCCAGCTATGAAAGTTTGTAAGCCAACCACTTCTTGCCTTTCTACCCCCAATTTTGGGTATCCATTTTCTATATTGCCCACTTACATCAACCCAATGCTCTGAGGAAACAATCATATTTTTTGACGTGAAAAATCTCCATTCCAATTGGAACCTTGTGAAATCTGCATCCACATGCAGAGTCAAATCAGGACAGGCCATCCACAAAGTCAACAGCAATATGCACCAGTTCACAGGCTCAAAAATCTCTTCATCTGGTTGGGTTCTGGTCAACTCAATGTGGGCTGCTTCACTCAGCCTGCACAGGGTGCCCATTGGCCGCCTTGCCTTTGAACCATGGGCTCTCACCAATACTCAACAAGTCTAGCCCCTTCGTGCTAGATCATGAACTTTAGACCAGTCAACACGCTCTCACCTTCTCCTTTTTTTTTTTCCATGTAAACCAAGTCCACAGGTGTCAGTGGGAAAACTCAACCCGTCTCTTCATTGCTGCATTTCTCCCACTTCCACTCAACAAGTAGATCCAGGAGATTACCTAGCAAGCATCTCACCCTGCCCACAGGCTCCCTTTAATGTTCAGTCCCAGAGAGGAGTTTTCTTTATGGTTCCAGATTTTTTCCAGCTTCTAACAAAGACCACTAGAGTTCAAACTTCAAATCCAAAGAGTTCTTTTCTTTTTTTTCTGTATAAGTCAAAAAGTATTTGTACTGGGGTTCCAGTTCACATGTGTGTTCCAAACATGTTTGAATATGGATATGTCTCTGAATCATCATAGAATAATCAGCCATTAGGGATCAAGGAAGCATTATTTATCCAAGGACAAGTTCAGAAGGGTTGAGAAATGAGGGAGGAATGAAGACAGGAATCACAGGGAGGAGACAAGCTGCAATGAATGAGATGAAACAAAATGTGTATGACTCATTGAATGTAAAAATGATCACCTGCTCTGTGAATCTTCACCTAATTCACAATAAAAGATTTTAAAAAGCATATACTTGTCTTAATCTCATTGGAGAATAATTCTTGTGCCATGGAAAATAATGATTTTGAGGTCAGAGATAATATCAATATTTTAGCAAACTCAAGTGGACATATTCCCACATTATTGAAGCTTTGCCACAGTTCATAAGAATGTGGTTCCCATAAAACAACAGTTTTTCTATGGGCCAAGCATTTTAAGAGAGATGTCAAGAAGACCTCAAAGATGAGCCAAGATGGAAGAACAGAGAAAGAAAAGAGAAGGAAAGACCAACCTCGAGGAATGAAGGAAATATAGCTGGAAAATACTCTAAAATTACCATTGATATGATAGTTACTGAATGGGGGATAGCACATGGTTCCGCATTTTCAATTTTTCACTTTTAAGCAAATGTTTGCCTTCAGCCAACCACTTTGGTTCTAGGAGTGCCAGAAGTATCGTGTGAAGATCAGCTAGCTCAGCAAGCTGGGTTTTCTATCAGACTTTTTCTGCAAGATCAAAGTTGAGGAAGATGATTTTAAAGAATGAATTCTATCTGGGGATGAGTCTTGGATTTACCACACGATCCAGAGAGCAACATGTACGGTTGTGAATGTCACAGTTGAAACAGTGACTTCGGAGGGGATTTTCTGAGTCAGGTTAACTCAAGCTTAGAAGGCTACGGCACCATCTGGGGGTGCCAAAGTGGTCGTCTTGATACATTGTTCTCAAAGGGAACAGGACAGTCTTAAGGACTTATGAGGAAAACATCATAAGACTATTGAAAACTTCATGGAGGGAAAAGGTCAGGGAAGTTGTATCACGAAACGTTTCCCATGGTGACAGTGAACCAGCTCAACCTTTCAGAGTAACAAGACTGATGAAAATTCACCTTCCAAATGTGGATTTCCCCTTCAGCCTTCTTTCTCGTTCCTCAAATTCAAAGAACATTAGAAATGCACACAGTGTGAGTTCCTCAAGGATGACAAAGCTGCCTTTGCTGTGCTGCAAACAGAATGTGGAGAGAGATGGAACCACCCTTTCCAGCAGTGTACATATAGGCCTGGATAGAGAATATGTCAAGAAGCAATGGCTTCATAGTTTAGTAGAAAAGTGGATGAAGGGAGACGTCGGACAGGGCAAGATATGACAAAATACCCATTTATAAACTATCAAAGGCT
>NW_022111324.1:28254249-28273597 GCF_000313985.2 Echinops telfairi | reverse complement strand
GCCAATTTACTAGAAGAAAGTATTCTTGTGTTGAGGGAGTACTTGAGATTTCTTCCAGTTCTTGACCCTAAACTGGACCTTTGGAATTTTCTCATCAGCCTAAATTCATCTCTATGGATGGACTAGTTCTGCTTCACAATCTCCATGGGTCTCCCTGCCTTTGCACCCAAACCTAGCATCGGATTTGCTCACATTTTGCTAAGGAAAATGGAATCTTATGAAACACAGTCCATTCACTGAGTCTTGGGACCTAGGTTTTCTTGACTCAATGATGCCCGTGCGCAGGGCACCTCACTCAGAGGAGCCTCTGTTATGCTCAGACACCTACCTGAATTCCTGAAGCTTTGGTTCTGATGGCTGTGAGTGTCAATAAAGAGCTAAATTAACCAATCAGAGAAACTATGTCAGGAACGATGGACAATAACATCAGTGGAAAGAACCAGCAAAATGCTTTAAAAGTCCAAGGTTTTCAATATCCTCAGTGATAAAACGTCTGGGATCTTGTGGTTTTAGTCAATATCTAAGTCTTTTCTACTCAAACCACGTCCAAACCAAACCCACTGCCACTGAGTCAGTTCTGACTCAAAGTCACTGGATACAGAGTTCCAGGGACTGTAAATCTTGACTGGACCAGATAGCTCACCTTCCTCCTGCCAATCGACTAGTGGTTTTGAGCTGCTGATCTTTCAATTAGCAGTCTAATGATTAAAGTCTTCCATTTAGATCTTGAGGGTAATTTTCCTTGAGGATACTCCTGACATTTTTCTTATTCGGACCAATATTTAAAGTAAGCTCACTAATTAACTATTTTATGTTGATGATCAATACTGTTGAAATAGTCTATCCTGTCCTATCACCTTCTCTGCCTGACTTTATCACTGTATTAGTCTGGGTACTTTAGAGAAACAAATCTACATAAAGTCATGTATAAGAGAGAATTTTATATAAAGCTTAAGTGCACATCAAGAAAACATCCCAACCCAGTGCTGCCCAAGCCCACAAGTCCAACATTAACCCATTAACCCATATGTCCAACACCAATCCATAAAGTCCTCCTCCATCTCACAAAAGAGATGCAATGATGCCAACTGCAGGAGGAAAGCCGAATCAGTGAATGTGTAAACATCTCAGCACTGACAAGGCTGCATCAGGGTAGGTCCATGTGGCTTCTCCTTGGGGATGCCTTGCAGGAAGTCAGCCTTGCCAGCTGAAGCAGGGAATTGATAAGGCAGCTGTACCCTGGTGCGACCATCACAAAGTGAGAGACCCGAGAACCAAAGGGGAGGCTCACTGAGCCATTTATTCCTCCGCCCTTCAATTAACCCCACATGTGTTTATCGTCCCAGTTGGCACAATCAACTAACTCAATCACTAAAGAAATAAATGTTCCTTCCATTCTGTTTAGTTCATTAATAAACTGATACCATAGCTACTTCTAACTTCTCCACTTTTCTTATTTACTAGGAAACATGACTATATGAGCTAAGATTTCAGCATTAACCTAAAATAATGCATGCACAAATCTCATTCATATTAGTTTAATTACAGCTATGTCCACGTAAAACATGAGCCCCTTCTGGACGTACCCAGAGGATGTGCACTCAACTACATCTTCTGGCATCTGTAAAGTCCTATGTAAACATCTGAAAAACGTCTCCTGCTGAAAACAGAACATCCATTAAACAAGTGATTGCATTGCTTTAAAAATGCAAGGATATTTTAAGCTTATGATAGTAATAATAGCATATCGTTTTTAAAAATAACATCAATTATTTCTCTACACATAAAAGAAATGTGGAACTTATGTCTTTCTCTAAAATAAAGCATAAAAAATAAACTAGAGGAAATAGTTCTAAATGTTTTGTCCCGAGTGCAAATCACACAAAGAATTACATACAGAAAGTGTAGTACCCAACAACTGGTAGAAATGGAAAGCTGGAATGCCGATATCAAGCCTGTTTAAATAGGGTAACAGGCTAGAAAATTATTTTTGTGTACAGTCAATTTTAAAAGGTGGATACCATTTAAAGACATCCACTCATGTTTACCACAACTCTTTCTCTCATGTTGAAACACTTACATTTGTTATTGTTACTTGATGTTAAGTCTATTTCAACTCCTGGCAAACCCACCCACCCTCCCCACACCCACACCGCTGTGTGTATACTTGAACTACTCCATAGGCCTTTCAAGGCTGTGGCCTTTGGGAAGTAGATTTTCAGGCCTTCCATGTAGCCTCTGGAGAAGTTTATATATCAGCCAGCAAGAGAGTCTCATCACTCCCACCTTCAATGTCTAAGTGCACCTCAATTCCATCACCTGCTCTCTGCCCTTGAATTTTGACCATGCTATCCCCTCTAATTTCTTATTCCGCTGTTGCACCTCTGCTCTCTCACCCAAGACTTTTTGCAATACCCCTGCCTGGGGAAACTTTCCTGGTTTCATACCGCAACCCCACACCGCCTTCACTGGTGATCAGTTTAGGTGCCCACTTGTGGTTTCTTTTCAATGGACTGATGAGGAGCTTGAATGCTAGACACAGACTGGTTTCAGATCTTGCATCTACCATTTACTAGCTAAATAATAAAAGCCTGGGCAGGAAAACCTTACCTTGCTGACTTCCCACTTCTTCATATGTAAACTGTACGTAATATTTATTTTATAAGGTGTTATGAGAATTAAATGAGTTAATGTATCTAAAGCACCAAAACTCATCATTAAGTGTTCAATGTTCACTATCAGCATTGTCTACAAAAACGGACTTCCTACACATTGTATTATATCAGAATATATGATGTACTATATTCTTGTTGTTATTTCTTAGTATGCTCTTAACATCACTCTCCACACATTACACTCTCTGAGGATAGGATCTTGTTCCATTAATTGCTGCATTTTGAGTACCAAATACAGATAAAATATGTAATATGCACTCAATAATACATAATGAATAAATCAATATAGGAATTAATGAATAAATTTTGTAAAACAATGTAATATTCAAAGCCATGAGTTCCATTTAAGGAAGATCTTACTCTATTCCTAAAAATCTACTCTCTGTTTTTGGAATTCTCAGTTCAGAAATACAGAGGCTGACCTGCTCTGCAATTGCTCCCGCCTTCTCCTTCATTAAATCTCAACGCGCATTACCTTTTGGACTTGAGTCTGCAGTTGGAATACTCTCTATCCACAACTTGGCTCATGGGCTAAGCTTTCTGATGCTCAGATTTGTTGGGTGTTTGGATTTGGCTTGTTTTCTGGATCAAAGTTCATATGACTTTGTACCCTAGCTGCATACACATCCGGCATGCCCTGTTGCAAGGTAGCATCTCAATAAGTATTTCCTCACATCTAGTCTATATCTTATTTCAACCAGTAAGTGTGGGCATGACAATAGATTTCTCAAAAACAATGCTTTGTCTGTTAACTAGGTAACTCTAGATAAAACAATTATCTGAGTATCAACTCAAATCTATTATTTAATATTGTTGGTGCTGTTTGCTGTGTTTTGTATCCATGTATGAAGCACTCCCCAGTCTGGTAACAGCCTGACAAGCACATCTTTGTTTGAACCTGCTGTTGCATCCATCCACTGAATCGTATCATCTCACTGAGGGTCTTAATCTTTTTCACTGACCCCCTCCTTTACCAAATATGGTTGATCCCTCCTGATAATGTGCCCAATGTACATGAGACAAAGCTTGCTATTCACTCTTCTAAGGAGCATTCTATTCTGGCCATATCTCTTCCAAGACCGATTTGTTCATTCTTCTGACAGTCCATTAACTATTTAATATTTGTTACCAATAACATAATTCAAAAGGCATCAAATCCGCTTCAATATTCCTTACTGGATACTTTCTCATTTTTATAATACAGTGACAACTGGCGTTGACAATAATCACTTAATTGAATGCAGTCAGCATCATTTTACTCTTTCTCTGTTTCATGTGTACTGTTTAACAGTAGCACACAGCAAAAATTTAAGAAATTACATGAGCTATATTTTTTACTATACTTTATTATGAAATATGCAGTCATTAAAATGAGGACCTAATATCGGGGGTTTAAATGGAGAGAAAATGTTTTGAGAATGATGTACAAATGCGCTTTACACAATTGATGTGTGTATGGATTGGGATAACAGTTGTATGAGCCCCTAATAAAATGTTAAAAAAAAAAAAGTCTTATTCACTGAATATTTTAGTAATTTATTTATTCAATAAACTAATTTTGATAAGCATATATTGTGTGCAAGGCATTATTTTCAATGTTATAAATACAACAATAAACAATGTAAAAATGAAAAAATTAAGAAATTTCCACATTGTTTCCTAACTCTATCTCATTACCCACAGTATGTAAAAGAAAGTATTTTATACTAAATTATTAAAGAATAATGTTGTTGGTTACATATAAGTTTATATCCAACACACTACAACTGTATTATCTCATCTCTTCATTCATGTAACATGTACTAAATTCCTACTATTGTCATTAATGAAAATAAAAGAAATATAAAGTTGGATAAATTATACCTTCAAAACTTCAAAATTAGTGCATTTAAACGTAACTAAAAACAATCCTTAGATATTTGCAATGAAAACACAGTTTTTCAATTTAACTCATCAAAAAAAAGGTATCTTGACTTTGAAGGCTAGCTGTTCAGAAGACATACCTTTTGAAGTATATTATTACTACTAAATCTCCTTGGATATACATAAAACATATGCAAAATGATCCTCTCTCCACATGAGCCTTCATCCTTAGGTTAGAAAAGAGCCTAGTAGAATAATCAATTCATTATCATGCCTGCAGTCTTGGCATTCCAGGGAACATTACAGACAAGGTGAGGGGGAGAAGCAAAGTTCAACCTTCTAACTGAACCCTTTATAATTACCTCCATCTGTACACTGTACTCACATTATGGCCACAGTGAAAGTATGTTCAGATAGCAAGAAGGAACTGAAGAGTGCAAGCAACATTCGCAAGTGTTTAGACTTCCAGACAGTGGGAAAGATAAAAACAAAGTTCTAGTCAAGTTGTCCTATATTTGGTTGTCTGTTTTTTTCTTCCAATACTGGGAAAACCTTTCAGGAACAGATATAATATGTGCTACTAAGTCTTCAGTATGGCCTTCAGTAATATTCTGTTTTGGTTTGTCTGCTTATATCATTCTAAGAATCACTGTTGAGATAGCCTTGTGTTATGAATTTTGGAAGCAGCAATTTGTGATTTTGAAACACTTTTGCCACTTATTACTGTGTGATCTTGGACAAACTACTTAACCTGCCTAATTTTCAAGTAGGTCATCTACAAAATGCAGAAATAACAATTAATCCATAGATTTTTGCCAGTATAAAATGAAAAACACTATATAAAAATGTATACCAAATTTTTATTCACAAACTAATGTTTCAAAATTTCTTAAAGAGGCTGGCTTAAGATGAAAATGTAGTCAACCACACCGAGTCATCCTCTACAACAAAGGCCTGAGACACTAAGTGAAACAAATACAGATGATAATCCTGAAGCCTTGTGCATCAAGTGAACGGATGAGAAATTATATAAAATACTAGTTAGAAGAAAACACTGAGCAAAAACAACAAAAAAAGAGAGATACAGAGTGGAAGTGTCCTGGCAGCATATAAGCTGGCCATCTTGAAATAAAGTCATGGTGACTTATAAGTAAGGAGGGTAAGGGGGCAACCTCTCAGGATCCCTAATAGGACAGAGACACAATGTACAAAATTCCTGAGTGAAGCAAGGTGAGTGAACACAACCAGACTTAAGAGAGCAACATGTAGAATGCATGCAAGAGCTCAGAGACCTAAGTGAGCACAACGTAGAGAAGAAATCAGAAAATAGGGATAGAATTACTCATCAGAAGTTTTCTCTGGTCATTTGAGTTGAAGACACACACAAAGGGGAATGGAGTGGTGGCTGGAGACATTGAACTTCAGATGGTGCTCTCTCCATGTACTGAGCCCTGGTGCCCACACTGATGATCAGATACTGGAAAAGTGAGGTCTTTCCACTACCCCTGCCTTCCTGGTGACCAGAAGGTGGTCCCTCCACTCTCACATACATGGCAAATGGTGGCAACTCCTCTACTGCCCTCCACTATCCAGCGGTCTGTGGTGCAAGTATCCACGCTCCTGGACAGTCAACAAAGGATGTCCAATCCCAGCCTGCCTTCTTTCTACCAGGTCCTACACTATTTTGTTCTCATGAGGGTGGTGGTATGACTTACAATGAATTCTTAGTCATGCTACAACTTCTGTCTCCCAAGTGAGTGCCAGCATGCATTTGAGCCTGTCAGCACCCTGCTCTCTCACCAATTGGCAACACACACTCCCACATACTGCATACCAAATACCCATTACCTCTACATTAGGTGGCGCACACTCTCATCTGCCACTTCCCCAATCCCCTGGCCACTAGCAGTTCACACTTCCCCTCAATGTGCTTGCCTGCTGGCACACTATAGTCTTGAAATCAAGCAACCACATGGTCACACACCAGTCATCCACCTTGCCCACCCACACACACCTGGAAAGTAGTATGACTGCATGTACACATGCCTGCTATCAGCACCTTATTGAACCAGTGAGTGGCCTTTACCACACAAACCCACCTATTTTCCCACCCCCGCACCCCCAATCTAACTCTCACCTCACTACCCTCCATCCTCCTTGGCCCAACCAATGCAGTGACCAAGTCCCTCACTTAGCTGTGGCACTCAGCACACCAGCTGCCCCACATAAGTGGTGAGTGCCACCACTTTCTCTCACAGTGCCTAATTCCCACTGGCCTGCCCTAAGCTGTTTAATAGTCAGCAGAGAACTGCGTTCACCTTCCCTGACATTACCTCACCCACCTTAAGATAGATAATAAGTTCCCCTATGCTGCCTATCTATTGCTCTGTGCACATAAATATATCAAAACCAAACCAAAATTAAGTACAATGCAAACACGGAATACATTAATTAATATAAGGAATGCTCAAAGACATTCCTCAAATTGCAAAAAGATCCATGAAAAGATGGCTCAAACAAATGTCCAAATCAAGGGGTCAGAAAAGTTTCTTATAGATAAAATGATAATGGAACTACCTGATATTGAATTCAAAGGAGCCCCTTCAAATTCTTAGGACCCCTCAAAGGGTTAAAAAATAAAAAAGCAAGGTAAAACATAAGACAATGTTGAAGAAAACACACAAAAGTCTAAGAGAATTCAGGAAAATACTACAAGAACAAAACATAAAAAATATATAGAAAATTAGAAGCCATGTAAGACAGTAAATAATTACAGATTATTAACAATGAAATTTCAGAAATAGGCAATTCTAAGAAAGTACATAGGAATAGAACTGAATTACTGGAAGACAGAATCAGCAGAATAGAGGATAAAACCATTGAAGTTAATTTGTTTGTAGAGCATTCAGAAAAAAAGAATGAAGAATGTCTAAGTTATGTGGGCACGATCAAGAGGAATAACTTATACATGATAGGAATCCCAGAAGAAGAGAGATAAAAATATAAGAGAAAGGGAAGTTTTGAAGATTTGCTAGCAGAAAACTTGGCTAATGTCATGAAAAAATAAAAGAATAATCATTCAAGAAGCTCAAATAAACCAATGCTCCCAAAAGAAAATTGCCAAGATATATAATAATCAAACTTTCCAAAACAAAGGCAAAGAAAAAATCCTGACAGCAGCTCTTTAAAACAAACTATCATCTAAAAAAATAATAAACAAAATGCAGTGTCATCAAGTTGGTTCTGTCACTGACAAAGGAACACCAAGAAGGCTAAATTTTTATTATTTGGTCAAATCCAAGTTGGCAATAAGTCTATGGGATGATTTCTTATGGAACCCTAAGAAAAAAATAAATTACTAACCCTCAATTACATATTCAGTGAAACTGTCTCACAATTGTGATAATGAAATAAAAGGACTTTCCAGATAAGCAGAAATTAATGTAATCTGTAAAAACTGGATGAATCTTACAAGAAATATTAAAAAGAATCCTCTGAACAAAGAAAAAACACACAACAGCCTAAAATTAAGATATCTGACAGCATCACGCAGCTACTAACCAAGATAAATAATTATAAAAAATAAAACAAAGCTACAAGACTGAAAATAGGTCATCAGGGAAGCCAATCTGTAACTTACAACAGCTAAAAAATAAAAAGAGGAAAGAATGCATACTCTTATAATTACAGAATCCCATATAGAGAGGAAGTAAGGGTAATACCTAAATATAAGAGGCTATTTTAAACTCAAGAAAATAATAGTTAATTTCAAGGTAACCAAAAAGAAAATCAATATACCTACTCACCAAAATTAAAAAGAAATACGTAAGGACTCAATAAGCACAAAATCTACAGAAAATCAATATACCTATTCACCAAAATTAAAAAGAAATCCATAAAGACTCAGCAAGCACCAAATCTACAACAAGCACAAAATCTACAAGGAAAGGAAACAAATCCATAAATGAATACTTGGCACAGGAAACTTAATGGATCCCAGAAACTGAATACCACTTAAGAAAATTGAAAAGACACAACAAAATGACAGCAGTTAATGCAAAACTATAGATAATACACTGAATGAAAATGGATTTTAAAACACACACATTTATATTTTGTCTAAAAGAGATACACTTTAAACACAAAGCTATAAACAAGCTAAAAATGTCAAGTAAAGAGCAACCCAAAAAGAATAAGATTAGCAATATTACTATCTGTTAAGGTGTATTTTGATAAAATCCACCACAAAAGGCAAGGAAGGGTATTCTAGCAGAGTAAGTCAAAACGAATTGCTACGATGATTCCGGTTCATACATGCATGAGTTTATTCCAAAGAAAACATATCTAAATGTGTCTTTGCTGTCAGAGGATGGCTGCAGACAAGTTCTTTCAGTAGTGCACTTGTCTTAATGTGTCTTTTCAAAAGTCCAAGTAAAACGGTGCCTTCTGAGAAGACCTGCTGGGCCCATTCAACTAAACACAGAGCGGTCAGCCAAGAAGGTTATGGCAAGTGTGTGTGTGTGTGTGTGTGTGTGTGTGTGTGTGTGTGTGTGTAAGAGAGAGAGAGACAATTACAAAGGGATAACCTTGATTGATGCTTGATATATCTGAAGAACACAGGATACTCTTTGCATTTATTATTCTCTGATGATATGTCCATAATATGAGAGAAAAATCCCACCATCTTGTTTGTTACCTCACACTCACGCACTACGTTCAAGTCGATTCCAATTCCTGGTAACCCTAGGGGAGAGGGTAGGACATCCCCTGTTGGTTTCCAAGACTGTAACTCTTTACGGGAGTAGAACACCCCATCTTTCTCCCTCAAAGAAGCCGGTAGTTTCAAATTGCTGATCTTGTGGTTAGCAGCCCCATGCAGAACCATCACACCGCTTACAGAGACCAACAAATGCAAAGGCCTTAAACTAGGAGTGAGCAGTGTTTAAGAGAGGCCTGGTATGGAGATTGGCATGTACAATAAAACCTGTGAAAGCTGGACCCGGACAAGAACAAACCTGTCAAAGAAAGAAAGCAAATGCTATTTTACAAGATCTATAGAAAAGTATTAAGCCTGCACCTGTCAAAGGCTGGAAACGTGTGAGACCCTGAAAAGCGGGGCATCCCAGCCAAGTTCTGGCTCTCACTGCTTTCACTATATTGAAAAGCAGGGTGGGATGAGAGGGCACGAAGTTAGTCAGGTCAGATCACCTCTGGCATCATGGTCCACAGTTACGAATTCATATTTTATTTTAAATCCATTAAAAGATTTCTAATCTGTACATGCCATGACTTAATTCCCTTCTAAAAGCATTCTGGTGATTTGTACAGATAGTGATGAGGCTGACTAGAAAGAGAATCCTCATAGAATGGAAGACGTTGATGATGACGTCTGAAAGAAAGCGGTGCAGATGGAGAGAACTGGAAAGATTCAAAATGTAACGTGAAGTTGAAGAAAGCACACTGTATGTCAATTACTTGTTGTGTATGTGTACAGAAGGATGTATGTCTACAGAAAGTTGCCTGACTTAAACTACTTAGCATATGAGTCATGAAAAAGGGCAACATAAAAGAAGGAAATGCAAAGAAAACCAAAATCCTCACAATTGAACCAATAATACACAACATCGTGATAAATGAAGAAAAGATTGAACTTGTTAACAATTTCATTTTGCTTGGATCCACAATCAACGTTTGTGGAAGCAGCAGTCAAATGATGTGTTGCATTGGGTAAAGATCTCTTTAAAGTGTTGAAGAACAAGTATGTCACTTTGAGAACTAAATGTACCTGACCCAACTCAGAATATTTTCAATGACATTCATATGAAAGTTGGGAAATTAATAAGAAATATAAGAGAAAAATGATGCACTTGAATTTTGGAGCTGATGAAGAAAATGGAAAGTATCAAGGATTGCCGAAAGAACAAACAAATTTCACTTTGAGAAGTTCGGCCCTAATACTCCTTAGAAGCAACTATGGCGAGACTTTGTCTTACATAATTTGGACATGTTATCAGGAGAAACAAATCCCGAGACAAGGACATCATGCTTGGGGAAGTAGGTCCGTTAAAAAGAGGAAGACCGTCAAGGTGTTGGATTGACACAGTGGTGGCAACAATGTGCTTACATATGATCATTGTGAAGAGGGCATAGGGCCGGGCAGTGTTTTATTCTGTTGTGTGAGCTGGAACTGATGTAGCATCACCTACCAACACCGAGGAGGGAAATCCATCATCATGAAGAGTAGAAGTCTGCTCCAAAAGATGCTCAACACCAGGAAGAAGCAGACTACCAGGCCTTTCTACCAAGGCACCTCCCGGTGAGTTCGAACCACCAATCCTTTAGTTAATGGTGGCACATTTAACTGTTTGCACCACCTTAATATTTATCCGTCATGTGCTATGGTTAGGTACTACATACACACTGCTTCATTTAATCCTAACAAATTTGAGAATACATTGGAAAAAAAACAACAAAAATCTTTAATAGAATTGTCCTAAGAATTGGTTATATAAAGAATGAGGAGGAAATATTTGAAACATTAATGGAATTGGACAAAAAGTAAGTCCTCGGGTTGTAGAGACAAACCAGTTTCTAAGCGAGAGACTCAAAATCATATCTACAGTTAGACACTAAATAAGGAACAGCAGAAACAGGAAGACAGAGATGATCTTGAAAGTAATGTTAGAAAAGACAGTTTACTTAGAAGAAACAACTAGATGAAAGAGACTTCTCAACAACAAAAGCAACCAGAAGACAATAAAATAATATCTTTAAAGAACACTTTAGGTAAAGAATATTAAACCTAGCTAACCTACGAGTAAGGAATTAAAGTATACACAGATGGTTGAAAGACCTTTAAGGAGATGGGTTAACACCGTAGAATTCTGCACTTTCCCATATATACCTCATAAAAACAGCCGTTCTGAAATCCTCAAGGGACTCAAATGGCATTCCCTTTCAATGTCCATTGAATTTAGGAAACAAAAAGAGACCTCAAGGGGCTATGTGGTGGACAGAGTAAGGTTTCCCAATGTCATTCTCTTAGAACAAACATTGTTACGCTCAAAGATGAGTTGCCATGAGAGAAATTATCTTCTCTGCAACATTCCTGGGGTTTTTCACACCAAGACCGTATTCACTTGTCTTCAAACTTCTTCCTAATAAGCTTGCAAGAGTGTCCTATGTCCTTCTCTAAGACCTATCAAGATTATCCCTTTTGCATCCCACCCCTGGCCCCCAAAGTTACCATAACCTTGTGAGGTGATCGCTTTACCAGGGATTGAACTGGCCTAGCAGATCCCTTTGGAAGCCACTGTTTTGATTGGACTTGTTTCGAAGATGCCTTAAAGAGACCAAGAACAGCGTAGTGCCGAAAGCACTTCTCTGCAGCTAACCACTGATCGCAGAGACATGTGTAAATATGTTTTGTTTGGAATAAAACTATGCAGGTATGAACTGGAGCCCTGCCAACAATGCTGTTGGTTTTTTTACTCGCCCTCAGATAATCATGTGTAAAGCTGTGTTAGATTTGGTACTTGAGCAAACCTCTAGGCAGAGGTGCCTTTTAACCAAGAGCGTGATATTGCAAGCCATGCAACCAAGAGCTTGGTCAAAAAGGAAACCCAAAGAGCAATACCATCCAGGGGAGGCTGGTTCTGGCCTCACTACAGAGGGCAAGACAATAATTAAAAGTGAAGTGAATAAGGAGATCAGAGTGGTAAGTGGGGGCAATGAGATCTGGCTTTCATTTTAAAGGTAACCTTCTGGAAGCTCCGGGGATAATAGCAGGGAGACCAGTTCAAGTGACTGGGACTAGAGCAGTGGACATACAAATCAAATTAAATAGTAGAGCCAATGGAATGTGTGGAGGATTGGTTATGCGATGTGACAGAGAGGTGTGCAAGATGATGACAAGATGCTTGTCTTGAACAACCGTGACAAAAGAGCAGCATATTTACAAAGATGAGGAACCATGAAGATGGAAGACAAGTGTCCAGTGGTTACAGAGAAATGCTGGATACCCATCAGATTCATTATTCTGTGTTGGTATTGTCTCCCTCGATATTTGCTTGTGCTTTATTGACCATGCGAAGGCATTCAACTGTGCGGACCTTAACAAACTCTGGATAGCCTTGAGAATAAAGGGAACCCCAAAACAGTATATTGTGCTCATGTGAAACCTATACATTAAACGAGAGGCAGTTGTGAAAACAGAACAAGGGCATACTGCATGGTTTAAAATCAGGAAAGTTGTGCATCAGAATTGCATCCTCTCACCATACTTGTTCAATCTATACGCTGAGCAAATAATCAGAGAAGCTGGGTTATATGAAGAAGAATGCAGTATCAAGACTGAAGGAAGGCTTATTAGCACCCTGAGATATGCAGATGACACAACCGTGCTTGCTGAGAGTGAGGAGGACTTGCAGCATTGCTGATGAAGATCAAGGATTGCAGCCTTCAGTACGGGTTACAACTCAATATAAGGAAGACCCCCAACCTCACAACTGGGAAAATAGGTTACATCATGATAGAGGAGAAAAGATTGACGTTGCCTTCTTTCTAAGGATTTTGTCGTGCTTGGTTCTACAATCAATATCAGGGAAGCAGCAGTCAAGAGATCAGATGATGCATTGCGCTGGGTAAATCTGCTGCACAGATCGCTTTAGTGTTGAAAAGCAGGGAGGTTACTTTGAGGACCAAGGTGAACCTGACCATGCAATAGTAGTTTCAATGGCCTCATAGGCATGTGGACATTGGATGTTGAATAAGGAAGATGAAAAAGGATTAATGCATTTTTAATTTTAGCGCCGGTGGAAATTGTTGAAAGTACCATGGACTGCCAAAAGGGCAAACCAATCTTTCTTGGAAGAAGTATATCTAGAACACTCCTTAAAGACAAGAATGGCAAGACTTCATCTTACGTACATTGGACACATTGTCAGGAGAGATACATCCCTGAAGAAAGACATGATACATGGTAAAACAGAGAGGCAATGGAAAAGAGGAAGGCGCTCAATGAGGATTGCCACAGTGGTTGCAACAATGGGCTTAATCATAAACAGTATTGTAAGAATGGCACAGGACCAGGCAGCGTTTCGTTCTATTGTGCACTGGGTCACTAGACACAGATTCTAGGACCCTTCCACCAAGAACAACACCTAGCGCCACCTCTGGATAATGTGCTGTGGAGACCTTTCGCAGTTACCATGGAAGAGATGAACCTGCTACCTGACTAAAGGGCTTTCCCAAGCAAAAGTAAGCTGTGGGATGACTATGACCCTACATTCCTTCACAAATATTAGCTCCTTGAAACACAGATATACCCCTTTGTGGAAGGGATTTTAAATAAGGGGTGTGACAGTTACATAATCTCCTGTCAACTTGAGTGAAGGGGTGGAGTCTAGCCTATTAATCAGATCATAGCCAATAATGCTTCTGTGTGGGGATAGCTTTCTCCTGAGGATTCTGGGAACTCCTCTCTTCCTCCCTGGAGGTGAGACAGACACTCTTTGCTTCACATTCAGTTGGCGATCCACATGGAGCTATGCTAATGGCAGCCAGAGCCCTGGAGCTGGAAGAGCCACATAGAGAGCCATGCCAGCTCTGAGATGCTTCCACAAGACTTTTCACCCTCTACCCTGTGATCTTCCTGCTTTCAGCATCATTGCCTGGGCTGCATGAGTCTGTAGAATTGATGGACTAGTATCGGACATATGGGGTAATATTGGACTTATGAGCTAATATCGAACTCATGAACTTGACTGGACTGGACCGGCTTGTTTTCTCAATACACAATTACTCTTGGATACAAAAGTCTCTCTTAAGCACATGTGAGTGTCTCTGGATTTGCTTCTCTAGTTAACCCAGACTAACACATGGCTGGAAACCTACATGTTGTAGTTGCATATTATGTCAACTAGACACTTTCGACTAGGGGCAGTATTCAACCTGTCAATCAAGTCACAGCCTGAAGATGCCTCCTTGGGGATGTTGGCTTTTAAAAGAGAAAACTGTAATCTCTATCTCTCCCTCTCTTTCTCTCCTTCTCCGTCTCCTTCCTGCTTGTTGGGATTCTGACTGTCTCCAGGGGCAGCCTCCTGAGGGCTGCCCCAAACTGAAAGCTGTCAGCACCGGGCCATGTTTCCACCAACCTTGGATCCACTGGACTCTGCATGCACCCGCCTGTGACCATCCTTTCTGCATTGTTGGCCTGCTGCTACGTGAGTCTCAGGAAGGCCCTGGCTAGCATTTGGCTTATGGACTTGAGTTGGGCTGGGCTGGGATTCCTTCTTAATACAAGATCTTTTTCTTAATATAAAGTTATTTTTTGTATATAGATGAATGTCATTGGATTTGTTTCCCTAAACAACCTGATCTAACACTACTGCACACATCTCTTTTCAATTCTACATTCAGTGTCACCATATTGAAACCAAACTCATTGCTATTCAAGTTTATTCAGAATCATATGATTTTAGGGCAGGGTAAAACTACAGGGTAGAACTGCCCTTGAGAGTTTCTGACACTGTAACTCTTTACAGGAGTAGAAAGCCTCCTCTTTCTCCTGCAGAGTGTCAGGTGGTTTTGAACTGCTAATTTTGAGGTTAATAATCCACTGTATAACCACTACACCACCAGGGCTCATATTAGTAGTTTAAAACTGGCTACAGAGGAGCACCCATATCATAGAAATCCACAAAAGCTACCAAGAAAACTTTCCCCACTCCTTCAGTCCCACAGCCAGCTGTTAATTACCATCTCAGCAGTGATAATACCATAACATTTTATATGAACAAAATTCTAGCTGTAAGGTTCAAATGACCCGCTGAAGTACAGAGTTAGGGCCTGTGCTTTGTCTCTGCCATGAGTATGGTTATAGGATACTATTGAGTTATGTCTGCCTCCATAATAAATGCTCTACAACTACCGTTTATCTATTCCTCCTAATTACCCTGGAAGTACAAAGGAAGTACACTTTTCATGCTCACAATAATGATAAAGAAACTAAAGAGAATAACTTACTAATATCCCAAGGCATGTCTATTTGAAATTAAAATCTGCTCACCCAAAACCTATGTCACTATGTCTAAATCTGTCTATTTTTACTTTATCATTTAAGTCATATCCACTGTTAGTTTCATTAAAATGTCGACAGAATAAAAAGTAATGCCAACACTTACATTGAAAATATTCTTCAAATTGTGCACTGTTCGTGCTCTTCTTTTCCAAATTACAAATCATTTTTTTCAATATTGAAATTCCTTTACCTTTCTTGCATGTTTTATGAACCTAACATATGTTTTTCATATTGTTATGACAAAAAGAGTATCTCAATATCGAAAAGAACAACTTGTAATTTGGAGAAAGAGAGCAAGAAGGAGCACAATTTGAGGCCAGTGGTCAACGGCCCTGGACTGTACAAGCAGAAATTGTTGGACCAGCATGTTTTGTGGTGTATGTTTTCCTAACAATTGAAAAAGGTACAAAAATGACATTTTCCCAATAAACTTCAGGGAAGTTCTTTGGAGGAGGTGGTATTTTGGAAACTCTTTTACTAATAGAAGGGAGAATGCCTGGCACACAGGAGACATTCCAGCATCGGGTGTGGCGCGGAAGAAACTTCAAGGCAAAAGGATGATGTGATGTGGGGTGGGGTGCACACGCACCTGAGAAGAGCAGGGAAGGCCACCGGGGAATCCAACACAATAGAGACAAGGCTCTCCATGTTCTGGCGGGGGCTTTGAAGTAGGATTAGTGAACTAAACAAAAAGGCAAAACAACCTGTTAAAACACTTTGAATCCCAAAAATGGATATTCCAGACAGTGCAATGCCTCTCCGGAACTTTGTCCTCTACCGTTTAATTAAATAATTTTCTTACTTACATTGAACTTATGCTCCTGACCTCCTGTTCCCTAAAAAAAAACGAACTAAGGCAGAAGATCCATCCTGCGTCTATATCTTTGCTCCCTGGCCCACCCATCTCATTTAGCCGCCAGCCTCTCTCCTTCACATCCAGGCCAGAGCAACTCTGGGTTGCCCTTGAGCACTTTTGGTAGTGGACAGTATGCCTGCCATGCCTGTGAACTTCAAGGAATTCCTCCCACCTGCTATAAGACAGCGCTTCAAGGAACATCCTGAGAGATGTTGGTGCTACTGGGAAAATTGCTCTAATTGGAATGTTTGAAGTTCGCAAAAAAGGAAACTGAAGGGGACACAAACATAGAGTACTTTGAAACACTCCTCCCTCCCCCCACAGGATTTCTAAAATCTCTAGCACCCAGATCTCTTACCATTTCAAAGCTAAGATACAAACTCTCAACAAACCGCTTTCGAAAAGAAATAACACCAAATAATAAAATCAAGCTTTATTCAACGTTATGCATTAAGAGTGAAATTTACATACTTCTTTGAATTCAAATTATTTGAGGGACTAAAATGGTTGCCAGCACACAATTGCTTCTCTGTATATATCTCCCACTGAGAGCCCTGTTCCTATCCAAAAAAGGTACAGAGCTCAGACACAGTGGGACTCCTCTTTTAAAGTTTGTGTCAGAAATTCTATAACTGAAGTTTTCTAGGAAGAAATTTAAGAGTGTTTGGTGGTGGAGGGAGGGTTTGCAGGGGAAGGAGGCCTAGGGTTTTCATTTTTTAAATGTTATTTGCTGAGTGGCCCCGTTGCCCTGCCTTCTTAGACACATGTCAATCTCAAACATTGTATCAAAACAAAAGAAACAAGAAATAACTCATGGAAAGCTATTCATTTTCAGAAAATTTTGAAGTTTTTGCAAGAATGAATGTCATGTAAGGCTCAGTTGTCTCATCTATAAAATAAAGGCAGTATCTGCCATTTAGGGTCTTTGTAAAGACCTAGGGACTTTGTAAATCCTTTATAAAGCATATAAAGTATCTAGTTCAGCATGTAACACACTGTCTTCCTTGCCATTCTAAATCTAGATATCAATGAATGCATCCATTATTAATACAAACAAATGGAAAAGAGTTGCTCTCAAATAGACTCCACTTCAAGTTGACCTCATGTGTTCCATAAGATTTCCAATGGTTGCTCTTTCGAAAATAGATGACTAGAAGTTTTTACAAGGTATCACAGGATGGACTCAAACTTCAAGCCTTCTGGTTAGCAGCTGAGAGCATTGACCAACTGTATCACAAAGAAACCTACTAGAGATACACTATTCCAAAGTATGGACCTGTAATAGTCTATGGTAGTGATAAAAAATGGTGGCTCTCATTTATTAGACATCAGAATGTGGTACAAGCCAGTACCAATCAAACAGGTAAGATGAGGTGCTTGTTTGGGTCGCCGCAGGTCATACTGCTCTCAGAACTGATGTCCCAGATCAAACCAACAGTCAAGCTCAGAAGTTACAATTAGCATGCTGATACCTCCGAGGAAAAATTATGCAGTCAGGAGCTATTGGGGCATTTCAAATTCATCTGAACTAGAACTCATATTGGAAACAGCATCTGATTTCATTAGGCTACAACTGTTTGCTGAAACAAACAACTCACATTACAGCAGACCCTCGGTCAGAACCATGCAACCTGCACATTCCACCCTCCTTTACATCACCACGCTCTGTGGTCATTGCCCACATTGAGTGCCACCCATTCACCGCTTCTCTTACTCTCATCCTGTTTCCTCACTCCTGAGCCATTCTTTCACCAGCTTATGCCCTTGAAAACAGTCATCCCATAGGAAATCTCCTTCTCCCTCCCACTTCAACTGGAACAAAGTCTTCCATTGCTGCCACCATCTCTCCTGCAGCCCTCCCCAGAGGAATCTGCTCCTGCTGCATTACCCCATGTGCATCAGCATCAGAAGAGAGGCCTTATCTGCCCTCAGCCTATTGCTTCTCTACCTGCCTGAGAAAATCACTGACATTGTAAAGTGAGCACTACCTGTGACATCCCCTAGGCAGCTTCACCACTGTCAACTGACACCTACAGATTTCTCAGTTATTGCGAGTTGAGTGAAGCTTTTACAGAGTAAATTGGCCTTCGATTCAACAATGTATATTCCTTTTGTTTTGTGTCACTGATTGAAACACCTACAATGTGGCAACACTCTTCCCGCTTCTTCCCGGTGTTTACTGCATCCATTCATCCTTCTTTGCTATCCCTTCCAGTTTTATGGGCTTTATTCCTGGGAGATACTCCCTATTTGGTCTTGTAAGGCTGATTGTTCTTCTTATAAGCCTGTCTATAATGTTTAGCTGAATGTTAAGCCACATGAATGAGTTCATTTCCAATCTTGAAGGATGCCTAAGGCCATTGTCTTGAGGGTTCCACCAGTCGCTATTAGACCAATAAGGATTCTGAGTTTTGTTCCACATTTTTTTTCCTCCTTACCCAAAACTTTTCATTGTGTAAACTTTCCCAGAGGTAACTCTTGTTAGCCAAGTCCCATCTAGTTCTCTTCTCAGGGTCATGAAAGCTAGAATTGGCCTGGTCCATTAGCGCTCTGCACAGTTACCTTGAATCTCCAATTTTCTTAACTCTTCTTTGCTCCGATTGGGGAGAGACCAATATTTGTACCTTCGATATCCACTCATACTCTTTTAAGACTCTACTTTAAGTCACTACTCACCGAAGTAGAACACAGATCATTAGGTTTGTAGACTATATTTTGCCAATCGGCTTTGATGACCTCTAAAGTTATGGTCTTCAATCTTTAAGCCCAGTGTCTCATTCCCTCTGGTTGTTTGGTTATAGCTAAAAAGTTTTCATATCATCTCCTTTATGTTGTACTATACTCATGGATATATTGCAGCACATATAAATAAAT